>NW_006783957.1:650837-658736 GCF_000442215.2 Lipotes vexillifer
GAAGAGCCGTCCTCCAGCATTTTATCTTTTTTTTCCTTCGGCCAGGCAAAGCTCTTTTTCTCTCTGCTTTTGCCCTTGATTAAAGAGCCTCCCTTTGTTTTTCTGCTTTGAGTCTCCTCTCTGCTCCCCACCAAATCAGGATGGAGAATTGGCACTCGGCCCATCAACAGCAAGACCCCGGGTTCTTTTATCTTCTGATCAGTAGGAGAGCGTCCTGGGTTCTGGGCTTTGAAGGGGTGAGGCGAGAGCTTCTGTTCTTCCTAGTGGCTTCTTGATGCTGTTATCAAACAGCCTCTGTCTATTCTGAAACACTTCGAAAGAATAAAGTCTCTCAAGGTCCAAAACATGACCCTGTAGCGAATGGGAAAATGAGTCACAGTTGAGTGGTTATTGCAGACCTACTGTGTACAAAGCACGGTTTGGCGCTGTAGGAGACTCCATTTGGCGCTGTAGGAGACTCCAAGGTGAATCAGACAGTCTCTGCCTTTTAGTTGAGGAAGAACTCAGAGTAATAGTACCCAGTGCTTAGAGAGTAATAGTACTCAGTGCTTATAGCCAAAGGCAGGATGTGAGAGGGGCCCTATAAAAATGCAGAGCAAATGTCTTGGAAGCAGGGAGCTGAGGACAATTCTGGAAGCCCAGCAAGGAGAGCCTTTTGGAGATGGTGGTGGGAAGACATTCTAGCCAGACAGATGGAACGAAGGGGGTGGTGGCAAGTACCGTGTGGTTGGTCGCAGTGCGGGACGATGTGGGTGCTAAAGCCCGAGAGGCCTCCCGGGGCTAGCTGATGAGAGGCTGGCCTGGAGCAGCCGGCTAAGAAAGAGGAAATTGGGACACAATGTGGTTTCAGCGTGCCAGGGTCCGGCCTTGGGGCTGTGGTGTGCCTCCCCAGATGGCCATTCAACTCATTCACTCACTGCCTTCAGGTTCTGGTCTTAAGGGCATCTCCTCAGGGAGACCTTTCCTCCCATGCCTAGCTAAGCCAGTGGCACTGGGAGCTGGGGAGGACAGTCCAGGTGTTCAGAGACTAAGGGCTGAAATTGTTTATAGGTAGGGTGGTCATCTGAGAGGACATGTGACATTCAAGTAAAGATGTAGAGAAGATAACTTGGGAATAGCACTCCAGACAGAGGGCACAGCATGTACAAATGCCCTGAGGCAGGAGCCCTTTGGGACTGGTCTATGATTAGTAGCAGTGAAAAAGTTTACAGAGAGCCCAAGAGCTTTTGCTGGAGGAACGAGGTAATTGCATTAACTATAGAATTACAGGTGCTGCCGGCAGCAGCTTCGCAGAAGAAAAATGTCTCTAAAGTTTTTTTTTTTCGGGGGGTGTTTTTGTTGAGCTGTTGATCTCTGGTCAGTTAAGAAGAGAGTTTTCCTGAGCTGACAGAGGTTTCATTTGGTTGGAGTAACTAAGGATCATGTTTGTTTTAAGGTGTGTTCTTTCCTGGCTCCTGAGGTTTGTAGAATTTCGGGTGTGGCTCAGCACAGTCTTCTAAAATATTTATTGCTCTAAAAGGATGGTGTAGTTGAATATGCAACCTGTAAATATCTGTCAAACAGTTCTTCAGCAATATTCAAAGTGTGCTCTGCTGTCTCGTACATTTATGCGTGTTTTGTTCCCACTGACTCTGGGGCAATGGAAGCTACCACACTTCTCCTTAATTCTTCACTTCTCTCTCAAGGTTCAGCCTTACAGCCCTGACAGCTCTGCAGGCAGTACTGAAACCAAAGGAAGTGTCTGTGCTGTGTTCACTGTTACAGAACGGCAGTTTGAATGTCAGACAGCTGCTCTTGAACCAAATTAGGCCCGATTCTACTAAATTTAAAATATTGTACTCCTTTCTTTTCTTTTAAATTTTTTATTTATTTATTTTTGGCCATGCCCCGTTGCTTGCAGGATTTTAGTTTCCTGACCAGGGATTGAACCCTGGCCCGCGGCAGTGGAAGCGTGGAGTCCTAACCACTGGACTGCCAGGGAATTCCCACTCCTTTCTTGATATAATTCTTCTCATGCATGTTTAAATTCCAGGGCCTCTTGCTGACGTTTTTCGAAGGCCTCTCCAACCATTTGCTCTATGGCTCAGGAAGGCCCACACTGCAGACCCAGTATGGGGGTGTCTCCCTTTGCTCCTGGGGGGCTTAAATGTTTCATAGATTTGTAGCAGTGACTGGGACCTTTATCTTGACATATACGTGAGAAATGTTTTGTTTCTGTTTTTGTTGGTTTTTTGAATGCCATAGTAAGATGTGTAAACTTTGGAATCACCTTTCCCTAAAATGAGAATCAAGTTTGAACTCACACCCCCTTCTGCATTTACCAGGCCTCAGTATTCACGGGCCTGCATGGGCTTAGAACTGGCTAGTTGGTACTGAAAGTGAATTCTGGCCTCAGGCCTCCATATGTCTGTCGAGGGTCATCCAGCAGAGAAGGAGCCTGGCTTTGCTGTTTGGAGATGTATCAGTATGTTAGTGTGTTAGCTGCACATTCTGAAGTGTGGGAAAGGGGGTGAGAAGGGAGAATAAGCAGATTAGACTGGGAGCCCAGGGGGCCAGACCAGAGAAGCTGAAATGAGCCTGGGAAAGCCTGGGCTTGGGACGGGCAGGCTGACAGGTGTTGTTGGCCTCTTCCTTTCTCCACTGACCAAGATGGTGGCCGCTCTGGGCCCAGAAGCAGTTGAGAGGCTCATTTGTTTTGTTTTTTTCATTTTTTTAAAAAAAAGGACACAGTTTTTTAAAGAGCAGTTTTAAGTTCACAGCAAAATTGAGGGGAGGGCACAGAGATTTCCCATATACCCCCTACCCAGCCCCCCAGGCACATTCTGCCCCGTGCCCCCATTGTCAACATCCCCCATCAGAGTGGTACATTTGTTATAACTGATGAACCTACACTGACACATCCTAATCAGCCAAAGTCCACAGTTTACATTAGGGTTCACCTTTAGTGTTGGACATTCTGTGGGTTTGGACAAATGCGTAATGATGCTTATCCATCACTGTAGTATCATATATTGTCCCATGTGTTCTTCATGTAAGTGTATCAGTTATCTATGGCCGCAGCAATGCTGCCTAACAAATAACTGTGAAACCTCATGGGTGTATGCACCAGTCACATTTTGCTAAGGGTGGCCCAGCTCAGCCAGTCTCAGCTGGATTTGCTTTTAGCTGGGGTTGGCTGCAGATGGCAGGACTGGGAAGGTCTTGGCTGGGGTGGCTGGTCTCTGCTCCATGTGATTTCTTGTCCTCCAGCAGGCTGGCCCAGACTTGTTCTCCATGGCAGGTGCAGAGCTCCCAGGAAGCAAGCAGAGCGAATAAGGTTCAGCGTCAGTTCTGCTGAAGGAAGTTACAAAGCCAAGCCCAGATTTACCCTCTAAGTGTGAATTTGCTTTTGTTTGTAATGAATGCTATTCACTAACCCTAAGCATTTCTGTTTATTTAAAATTTATTTTTATTGAAAAACACTTCAGATAGGTGACCAAGAAGAGGGTATCAAGACCCTCCCATGTCCTAATCATTCAGCAACAACAAGCATCAGCCCCTGAAGGCCGGTTTTAATTTTGATGGAAAGGATTATAGGATTTAATGCCGCTTTTGGGGTGTGTGTATGTTTGAAGGTTTCAGAAACCTAGGAGGACCATTGTCAGGGGGTTTTGAAGCTGGAGTGGATTTTAGAGGCTAGTGGTCCCCATCATTTTGTAGTAGAAGAAAGTGGGGCTCAGAGAAGAGGGCAGCTAGGTGTATCAGGGAAGCTGGGTTCTAGAATGACCCGGAAGCTATTCGTGATCTTTCTTTTGACCCCCCATGGGCCTCTCCAAGGGGCTTCTGAGCCTCCCCCCTTTGCCTCCTGGCTGCCCATGAGGAATGGGCTACTTAGAAATTCTGTGAGGTGGTTTGGGTGATTTTGAACATTTGATTTCTTTTCCACCCTATGCTTGTAAAGGAGACTAAGGCAGGTGTTATAAAAATCTAAAACAATAAGAGAACTTAGGGACCCTTTTGGAACCTCATTTATTCATCTAACATTCATATCAGTATAATATGTGAGCTATGATTCAAAGCTATTTTGGATGACAACTTCTAGTAGATATGGCTACAGTTTAGGAAAAGCTTTAAATGTTATTTAGCTAATTGTAAGTTCAATTCCTCCAATCAGACCTTTAGGTCAGTAACTAATGGTTATAGGATTGTTCAGATTTTCTCTTTCTTCCTGAATCCACTATGGTAACCTCTATTTTTCTAGGAAACTGTTCCATTTTTTTTTTCCCCTGAGTTTTAAAGGTTAATAGTATGAAGTTTTTACAGAGTTCTCTTTTTAATCTCTGCTATAACATTATTATATCCTGTTTTTCTACATTTTTGAATTTATGCTGTTTCTCTTTTGTGACATATTGTCAAAAATATTTTATTAGTCTTTTCAGAGAATCAACTTTTGTTCTGGATCTGTTTCCTTCCTCACTATTTGATCAATTTCTGCTTTTCTTTTTATTCCTTCCTTCAGGTTTGTTCTACATGTAACTTTCAAAGTATCACTTTCATTCTTTTTCCCCACAAGCTTTGATATGTAATATTTTATTATTGTTGTGTTCTCATTTACGTTATGATTTCCTCTTTTTCTGACCTAGAAGTTATTTAGAATGGTGTTTAAATTTTTTAAATACATATTGTTAAGCTTTATTAAAATATTTATTTACCTATTTATTTATTTTGGCTGTGTTGGGTCTTCGTTGCTGCACGCGGGCTTTCTCTAGTTGCGGCGAGCGGGGGCTACTTTTTGTTGTGGTGCGCGGGCTTCTCATTGTGGTGGCATCTCTTGTTGCGGAGCACGGGCTCTAGGCGTGCCGGCTTCAGTAGTTGTGGCATGTGGGCTCAGTAGTTTTGGCTCGTGGGCCCTAGAGCGCAGGCTCAGTAGCTGTGGCACACGGGCTTAGTTGCTCCGCGGCATGTGGGACCTTCCCGGACCAGGGATTGAACCCGTGTCACCTGCAATGGCCCACAGATTCTTAACCACTGCGCCACCGGGGAAGTCCCTAAAATAATTTTTTAAACCTGATTCAGAGACTATGGTCTGCATGATATTTTGAAATTTCTTGAGACTGGCTTTACAGCCTATTGGGCCAGTAATTCTAAATCATAACCATGTGACATTTTATGATTTCTCCAAATTAACTCAAAACAGTTCCATATGTAAAGCAATATGTAATTCCCTTTAATTAAAGGAAATAAGAAGGATGTAGAGAAGTTGTTAAAATATGTGAACAAAGGGAATATGCTTCATTCCCGATGGTTGGGAAGTAATTCTTTTACACAGCTGGTCGAATGAAGGTGTATATATGGCTCTGTGTGTGTGTGTGTGTGTGTGTGTGTGTGTGTGTGTTCTTATGAGGTCAGATTTTATGATGAAGTAGGATGTTAAGAATCCTTGATGTCACTCAGTGTGTGTGTACAAAAAGAATAGAGACTGTTTTTAACGGTGTTCCTGAATTTGAAAGACAGCTGAAGGTGGCATTTACTTATTTATTTCTTCTAAGTCAGAGACACAGAAATTCGGGTAGATGTGAAATCCCGAGTGCCAGTTGGCTTGGTGGCAAGATTGGATTAGAGTGGTGGGATTTGAGAGCAGTTTCAAAGTAACGGAAAAGCAATGTACGCTCACAAAGGCACATCTACGTCAGCTCCGAGGAAGTTCACATCCAAAGTAGGCGTGTGATACGGCGGAGAACCAAGCATTTCCCTCTGGCTTCTGTTTCTGAAATTTAACTGACTCTTGGGTTAGAGGCCACCCCTGGTGAGGGACATCCAGCGGAGGGGGTGTGGAGATGAGGTTGCCGATGAGGCACGAGCCCTGCTCAGGGGCAGTGCCTGCCCAGTAAAGGGTGTTAAATTCACAGTAGCACATTTTCCGGAATAAGGGAAGACACGTGAAGTGAGTTTAAAAATAAAGGAAGATGGAGAAATTAGGCTGAGTGAAAAAAAAAGTCCACCTCTAAGGATTATATGCTGTACGGTTCCGTTTATGTAACCTTCGCAAAGTAATGCAGTTGGAGGGATGGAGGACAGATTAGAGGTTGCCGAGGTTAGAGCTTTGGGGAGAGGAGTGGGTGGTACTCTAACTGGGACAGGCCTGCTTTTAGATTGTGTTGGTGGTGGTTATGGGGAGCTGCACGAGGGTTAAAATGGCAGAGAACCCCCCCCCCACACACACACACGTGACTGGGGACACCTGAACAAGTTCTGTGGATTGCAGCCATGGCCATTTCATGATGTTCTTGTACTGTAGTTATGCAAGATGTTGGTATTGGGGAAGAAAGCCCAAGGGGGCAACTTCCTGCCAGTCTATCACTATTTCAAAATCAAAAGTTTAGTAAAAATGAAGGAAGGCATGCATTACCTTTAATCTGCAGCCCTATCGCATGAATAGACTGGATTTTGGAAACTAAAGCAGGATCAGAGCTGGTTAGTACGGGGGAAGTGGGACCGACTGGGAATATTGGGTGTTTGAACCACTGCTACTCGAGTGTGGTAAAACGAGTTAGCAGCAGGGCTTCCTCTGGGCGTTTTTCTCAAATGCAGGATCCCAGGCCCTCCCTAGACATACAGAACCAGAATCGACACTCACTTTAAGCTGGTCTTGTTGATTGGTATGTAACGCTTGTTGGAAGAGCTCTAGAACTTTATTCTGAGAGTAGAAAAGAAGTGTGGTGGCCAAAGATAGCAGGCTTAGGTTGGTCCCATGAGCCTAGACAAGTCACATGATCTTCCCATCCTCAATTTCCTCTAGATCCCCATCTAGAAAACGGGGATGCTTTTTATGAGGCTAACAACACCTCACAGAAGTTCTAGGGCCTAAAAAAGTGACTTACACGTACAGTGGGTACCACATCATAGGCGCCTAGTGAGTGTGGCTGTTGTTTCTATGGGTGAGTTAACCTCAAGATGGGTTTCCAGTCCTGCTGTTTCAATTTCAGCCAAGGGAAGAGATGGGAGCACATGAAACGTCTAACCAAAGAGGAGTGGTCGAGAAAATGGTGTGTCTGCTTGGTAAGGACCCTTTTGTAAATGTAAACATTAGTTAAGAGGGTCGATCTCCTGTTAGCATGTTCATACCGCAAGGAAAGTGGCAATTGGAGCCATGGGTGCAGGTGAAGCAGGCCGGGAGCGGGCGGAGGGGCAGGGCAGGGGCTGGGGCCTCATCTGGGCACATCTGGGGAGCACCTGTGATTGCAGTGGGGGGAGGCAGAGGCGAATGAGCGGGCTCCAGAATGATGACCAGTGAGGAAGGAGAGCACCCCAAGCAGGGCAGAGACAACCATTGTGCCAGGGACGGTCACGAGCCCTTGTCCTTTCTTCAGCGTTTCCCATGAGTTCAAGTTAGGGCAGAGCCCCGGATGGGAGCCCTCGTGCATCCCGGGACTTTCAGGGCCTCATTCCGTCGTGATGTCCTGCCGTGAACAAGCAGCTGCTATGGGTCCCCAGTTTCCTTTTATTTCTGCTTCTCTTCCACTTTGTCAAGCCAGGCATCCCCAAGGGGCTGGCCCTGCCCGCTCCGATCAGGAGGGCCAGGCTGCATCGCTGCCTTCTAGACCTTCCAGCTCTTGTATTTGGAAAACACAGTAGTCGTGCACTAAAAGTAGCAGTGGTGACACAGCTGCCGGGAAGGTTTTGCGGAGCTGTGAGTCAGGCCTTCTTTCCTTGGTCATAGGAAATGGGTGGGTTTCTAGGAAATGAATTCCATGTACAGCGGTGCCAGGATGGCCCGATGGCCATCTGGGGGTGAGCAGTCCTTGCGTCACCTGGCGACGCTTCTCCCTGCTGACCGTCGTGCTTCCGATGATCCAGTGCTTTCGGGAGCCAGTTCATCCGCAGTGAAAAGGGGCACAGGAGACACTGCGGAGTAGGGGA
>NW_006783957.1:658935-661776 GCF_000442215.2 Lipotes vexillifer
AAAGAGTGACTCAGGTGTGTCTTGTCACCTACACGTCCTCCTCTTTTGAGGTCCCCAGGCTCACCCTCCATGTGCTGTGATGTCCTGCCGTGAACAAGCAGCTGCTATGGGTCCCCATATGGTGGGAGGCATCTGCTGGCCCTACAGAGGGATCAACTTGCTCTGGTCTGCCCAGGATTTTCTCATGTTGGCACAGAAAGTCCCACATCCTGGGAAACCCCTGTGCCCCTGGCCAGCTGGGGTGGTTGGTCACCCTACCTAGGAAAGCCACTCCCGTGTTGGGGCCACACACAGTGTCACCTCAGAGAAGCTGAAAGGCCCACTGACTGCAGAATTCCTCCTTTAGCAGAATCTGGAAACCCTACTTTGGTGGAAAGCTGCTGCAGTAAGTTATGGTATCTGGGGCACACCCACTGGGAGGGAAGCTTTTGCCTAAATGCAGTCGCTTAGACAGGGTTCTTTGATCACGGGACAGAGCTGTCTCCCAAGGGAGACATTATCTTGGGAGGCTTTTGGGAGACAGCAGAGTCCTTGATTGGGGGTGGGGGGGCGGGGGCCCATGGTGGGAGGGCCTGGAGCGGGGTTAATTCTCCACTGCCATACATGAAAAGTAGAATAAATACATTCTTCTAAGAAACTCAGCTATTTAAAATGCACCAGGGAATCTCTGGTGAATTTGTTTTGAATAGAAATAATTATTTAAAAATGTTGTTTGGTGTAAACAAGTCTAAATCCTTTGGGTTTGTTTAGAATGAGGTACAAATGTATGGAGTTAACTCATTTCATTTGTGAAAGACAGTGACTTACAGTGATTCTGCTAATAATACTGTTGGGTCCAAGAATACTTAAGATACTGTTACATTGTTTTTTTTTAGATATAACCTAAGGTTAATTTGGTTGAGGGGCCTTTGAAAATAACTGAAAACTTGTCAACATTCTGTTTGCATCTGGCAAGTTCCATCTATCAATCTGCAAATGGCTTGATTTCAGCATAAGTGTTTTAGCAAATGCGTGGAGTCTGTCTTTCCTTATCAATAGCATGCATACTTTAGAAAAAAGTCAAAGTAAGAAGAAAAAAGACTCGTTTTTCAAAGAAGTGGATATTCCTGAATGTTGAGTATTAAAACAGGTTTTAGTCCATTTGGGCTGCTGTGACAGAATACCACAGACCAGGGGGCTTATGAAAATCAGACATTTATTTCTCACAGTTCTGGAGGCTGAAGTCAAAGATCAGGGCCCTGCGGATTAGCTGTCTGGTGAGGGCCCGATTCCTGGTTCATAGACGGCCGTCTTCTCTCTGTGTCCTCACCGGACAGAGCAGGGGAAGGAGGTCTGTGGGGTCTCTGTAGGGACAGTCATCCACCCTCATGACCTAATCACCTCCCAAAGGCCCCATCTCCTAGGACCATCACACCTGGGGGTTAGGATTTCAGCATATGAATTTTGGGGGGACACAAACATTCAGTCGAGAGCAAAACACATCAAATACTGAAGGAATCAGTAAAAAAAAAAAAAAAAAAAAAAGGATTTAAAGTGTCTTTCCACTTGCAGAAGAGGTACATAATTTTTCAAAATTTGCTATGTGTATGACTTTCATTCAGAAAATTCCAGAGTCTCTATGTGGAAAATTGGATGGGTTTACATATAGAGAATCTCCATATCTTAAAATAGGGAATCCTGCTATTCTGTGATTTAAAACAAAAGTTCAGATGAATAAAATGAAATCATTGAAAATTAAGTAGTCACAAGATGCTTAGAAATAGAAAAAAAAAATTCTCAAAGAAAACAGAGCCTTTGAAGTTCTAAGTGATGGGAAATCCCCAAAATGCAAAATAAAAGGAAATAATCTAAAAAGGAAAGTGAAGAAAATGGATTGTTTTTAAAAAAAAGCCCTATTGATATATAATTCACATACTATGCAATTCACCCATTTAAAACCATACAATTCAGTGATTTTTTTTAGTATATGCACAGATACGGGCAGGCATCACTGCAGTCCATTTTAGGACATTTTCATCACCTCAAAAAGAAACCTTGTACCCTTCGGCTGTCACTCCTCTATTCCCCATTCCCTCCAGCCCTAAGCAACCGCTAGCTTTTTTCTTTGTTTACATTACTTATAAAAGGGTTTTTATGAAAGATGAACTATATGCCAACATATCTTGACAGTTTTCTCAGCAAAGGAATACAACTCACTTCACCACCAGAGGTGCCTGCCAGACAGGGTGACGTGTGTGGGTTCTGCTTTCAGGGTCTTAACTGTAAGTTTCCTATAAATTACTGTGTATCATAAAAAATGACATTTTTTACAAAGTATGCAAAGCCCCAAACTTGAACCATTTCACGGTGAGCCTTGGGCCGAGCTGTCCTTTTGTTCACCTCTACTTGGGCTTGCTGACCTGTCGCTGAGGTCCTCAAAGTGTGGCCTCCGTTCAGCAGTGTCGGTGGCACCTGGGGCCTCGTGACTCGGGAACTCTGTTGAACAGATCAGCACTCTGTTCAACGACCTCCCAGGGGATCCTGACACGCACTTTGGGTACCACTGCTCGAACTGCATTTCCGTCTTCTGTTTAATGTTTCTGCCAGCTCTGCCTAGGAGGCTCTCTCTCCACCTGGGCACGGCCTGGCTGTCTATCTAGTTTGAAGAGAGGATGGAGGGCCAGGCTGGCTTTGCCCTTGACTGGGTTTCCGGGGCAGGGGACTTGGGAAGTGCCCAGTGAAGGCCGCGGATGGACTGTCACCGCCATCCTTGCCCCTCTGAGTGCAAACCCCTCCGCCAGTGGGCTTGGTCCCCAATTGCCCCTGACCCGGCCACTGTCCACCGCCGCCTCTCACGGCCTC
>NW_006783957.1:662096-719916 GCF_000442215.2 Lipotes vexillifer
CTTTCCCTTCTTACATCTTTGGATCTCTTCTGTCATAAAAAAGAGCACACACGCACAAACTCCAAATCAAACAAGCCCAAGACTCACTTGCCTGCAGACTCCTGAAGTCCTCTGCTTCCCAAGGCCAAGGGTGTGCGGGGCTGGCGGGTGCCTGCCCGGTGCCCAGTCTTGACCCGGGGGCTGGGGGGCTCTCCTGCCCTAGCTCGCTCTGTTCCGGCACCTTCTCTGGCTGCCCCTGCAGCTCAGTCTTCAGCTTCATTGTTGGGTGTTGTGAAAGCGTCCCTTCCTGGGTCCCGGCCTCATCCTCTCGAGCTCTGATTTCTTCCCTCCCAACCCACCCGCTGGACCTGCTCATGGCCGTGGCAGGGCTGCCTGCCTCCCCTCCCCCCCAGCATTTTGGGCACTGTTGTCTGCATGATCTTGACCGTGGCCTGACTGGGGGTGAAAGCATCCATTCCCTGCAGCTGGGATCACGCCTCCAGAAGCCACTTCCTGGGACTCCATAGGTCTCCCAAACATTGCCCACTTCCGGTTTCCCCTGGGCCTTCTGGTTGCCACTTCTTTGCCCTGAGGCTCTCTTAACCCGCTTCTCTCTTTACTCCCCGTGGTGGCTGTTTTTAAGTGTCAGCTTGGTTAAGCTATAACACCTAGTTATTCAACCAGACTAGTGCCATGAAACTATTCTGTGCATGTGGTTAACAGCCACAAGCAGTTGACTTGAACTCAAGATGACCATGGACAGTCTGGGTGGGCCTCATCTAATCAGTTGAAGGCCTTAAGAGCAAAAGCAGGTTTCTTGGGAAGAAGGAATTCTGCCTCCAGACAGCGGCATCAGCTCCTGCTTGAGTTTCCAGCCTGCCAACCCCACCATCATGTGAGCCAGTTCCTTAAGTGTCTGTATCTCCTATTGGTTCTGTCTCTGCAGAATGCTGACTCGCGTATTTCTTGGGAATCTCACTTGCTTGGCAGAGCCCCCCGGGCTTGTACAGCTGATGCCAGCTCTCAGCCCTCGACTGCTCTCCGAAGAGTCACACTTGCATTCAAGATCAACTGCAGGGTTTCTCCCGCCAACCTCCCAGCATCTTGTACTTTTTTGTGAAGTCATCCCAACGCCCCAGCCCCAACTTTTGGGCACCATTTCTGTTGCCAAGACTTTGTGGGGATGTAACCTGTGCAGCTCCAGTGCTCTGTGTTTGAGAGGGCCTGTGTTTGGTGTGCTGCTCTGCTGTTGCTGTCTTGAAATTCTTAATGATTTTGAACCTGGGGTCCCTTGTTTTCACTTGGCGCTGAGGCTACAAATTACGTAGCTGATTCTGATTGCCCCATGCTGCTGGCTGCTCATATTTGCAACCCTGGAGGTGACCCAGCCTCGCTCAGCTCCCATTTCCAGTCGTGTTCTAAGCACTGCACAGTCTCCAGTGATGGTCCCCACTTTTCACTGGAGTCTCACCATCTCTCTAACTTGAGGCTTTGAGACATCTCACTTTAACAAATGTGGTACCTCCTCTCCGGTCTCCCCACTGCATCTCACCACTTTCTGGTCTGTTGTGCGACTACTGGATTTATTTTCATTTGTGTGGCTCGTGTTACAACAGCATCATCTTCAGAAGCCTTTCCTTGAAGGCCCCTGACAATAGTGTTTCAAATGCCTGCCTGATTTTCCATGGTTTCCTTTTGTGTCACAGAAGTGGGTGACTTCTGTCCCCACAGCCATGGTAGATCCTTATTCTCCCTGGGACACACATCATTCCCTTCTCTCTACTGCAAGGCAGTGTCACCTTCCCCATGAACTCCCGGGCCCCTTGCTGGATGGTTTCTCTCTGACTTTGGAATCTCATCACAATTTGCGATTTGTTTATGAAACTCCTTTCTTTCTGCTTTGTTTTATAACTATTTGTTGATAATTGCTGTCTCTGAGCTTGATGAGCTCCATGAGGGAAAGTCCTCAGCATCATTCATTCAGCTTGTGTTCTCTTCAGTCAAACAGAGTTTGTTGCACATAGTGGGTGATTTGTATCTGCTTGTTGGATAAAATTGGGCTACTGTGTCTTGCTGCCAGTTATATAACCTTGATTTGAAAATACTTAAACAGATCGTTTCGGGTCTTACATTTAAACCATTAATCATTTTGAGTTGATTTTTGTGGTTGGTGTAAAATAAGGGTCCAATTTCATTCTTTTGCAAATGGATACAGTTTTTCCAATACCATTTACTGAAGAGATTATCCTTTTTCCATTGTGTATTCTTGGTGTCTTTGTCTAAAATTAGTTGACCATACGTGGTTGGGTTTATTTCTGGGCTCTCTCTTCTGTTCCACTGATCCATGTGTCTGTTTTTGTGCCAATACTATACTGTTTTGATTACTATAGCTTTGTAATATAATTTGAAATCAGGAAGTGTGATGCTTTCAACTTTGTTCTTCTTTCTCAAGATTGCTTTGGCTAGTTGGGGTCTTTTGTGGTTCTGTATGGATTTTAGGATTCTTTTTCCTATTTCTGTGAAAAATGCCATTAGAATTTTGATAGGGATTGTGTTGAATCTATATACCTCTTTGGATAGCATGGACATTTTAACAATATTAATTCTTCTATATCTTTCCATTTATTTGTGTCTTCTTCAGTTTCTTTCACCAATGTTTTATAGTTTTCACTGTAAAGATCTTCACCCCCTTGGTTAAATTTATTCCTAGGCATTTTATTCTTTTTGATGCCATCGTAAATGGGATTGTTTTCTTGATGTCCTTTTTTGGATAGATCTTGGTTGGTGTAAAGAAATGCAGTTGATTTCTGCGTGTAGATTTTGTATCCTGCAACTTTACTGGACTTGTTTATTCTAACAGTTTTTTTTTTTTGGTGGAGTCTTTAGGGTTTTCTCTATATAGGATCATACCATTTGCAAACAGATAATTTTACTTCTTCCTTTCTTATTTGGATGCCTTTTATTTCTTTTTTTTGTCTGATAGCTCTGGCTAGTACTTCCAGTACTGTGTTGAATAGATATGGTGAGACTGGTCATCCTTGCCTTGTATCAGAAGTTGGAGGAAAGACTTTCAGTTTTACCCCATTGATTATGATGTTAGCAGTGGGCTTGCTATAATTGGCCTTTATTGTGTTGAGACTTCTCAACCTTGGCACTGCTGACATTTGGGGCTGAATAATTCTTTGTTGTGGGAGCTGTCTCGTGCATTGTAGGATGTTGAGCAGCTTCCCTGGCCTCCACCCACTGCATGCCAGTAGCACACCCCCCCTGCCCCAGTGTCACAACCAAAAATGTCCCCAGACATTGCCAAATGTCCCTGAGTGGGTGGGGGGAGCAAAACCACTCCCTGCTTGAAAATTACTGAAATAGAGAATAAAGGTAGCAAAATTGTTTGAGTTGTGGACAAGAGTGCCTTTTACATGGAGAAATTCCCGAGGTTGTAGAAGGATCTAGAGTATTTGTCAAGCCTGGTTGCTCTCTCCTCCCTCTTCTCAGTGAAAGTTTGGTCAGGTGTTGTTTCAAGTGAAAGAATTTACATGGCTTAGCGGAAAAATTATATCCACCGGCTCCTCCGAGTCCACAAAATGAGAGAAACCTATGATTAGAATTGCCAGCACTTGTAAACACTCCTCAGTTTCTTATTTGGAGTATTTCTGGTTAGAATCTTAACATTTGACCATATCTTCCTTTTGAAAAATACTCATAATTGGACAAGTTGTGCTTTTAAAAATGTAATACGAGGAGATTAGCCCCAGGAGGCATGACACATCCACTCCAGATTTCACTGAGTCTGCCTTTCACGATGATCACTCCATCTTTATCCAGACCCAGGAGGACCTTGGAGGCGGCCACCACATGCTCAGTGGACATTGAATTGATAATGAAGCTTATGAGGAGCCAGAGATGACCATTTCATGCCTAGCAAGAGGGTGTGTGGTGCATTCTACCAGGAAGACTATCAAACTGCTGTGCAGCACTTCCTCCTTTAAAAAGAAATATCACAAAAAGGTGTGTACCCTGCACCAGGCACTGTTCTAGGGAACAGAGCGCCGAGAAAAGGGGGAAATTCCCATTCAAATGTGGCTCGCATGCTCTTGGGGAGGAGGAGAGGTAGACCAGGCAGGGCATGGGTTATGCAGTGTTGGGTGGATGCTGAAATTCTCCCTAGGGAGAGAACCTTCGAGTAAAGACGCTGTGGAGGGGCGAGTCTCCCTGCATGGTTGTAGAGGGAGATTGGTCCAGGCAGATGGAGCAGCAAGAACAAAGGCTGTGAGGTGGAGGACCTGGAATGTTCTGGAACAGCCAGGAGACCAGAGGGGCTAGTGCAGAATGAAGTGGGGGAGCCGGCAGGAGCAGTGGTCTCGTGATACTACTCAAGAGGCAGACTTGGGCAACCAGTTAGAGCAGAAGAAAAAAGACCCACTTCCACTCAGATGTGAAAGTTTTAGTAATGTCTCACTGAGATTTGGTGCTCTTTCAGGAGGATAGAGTGTTCCAGGCCAGAGGTTTTTTAGGACTGGTGTGGTGAGCTTGCCTCTTGCATCATACCTAACTGGACTGTTGCCTTTTCAATATTCATGTAATTAGATCATCAACTATTTCACGGATGCACATGGCATTTGAAACTGAGCTCCTCAAACACAGATCTGTTTTTGGGCTTGTCATCCGGTGTCCTTAAGCTTTGCTTTTTATTATTTGTTTGTTTGTTTGTTTGTTTATATTTTTTGGCCACACCTCGCAGCATGCGGGATCTTAGTTCCCGGACCAGGGATTGAACCTGCGCTCCTTACAATGGAAGTGCAGTGTCTTAACCACTGGACCACCAGCCAAGTCCCAAGCTTTGGCTTTTTAGATCTGACTTCAAGTCTGGGGGATCATTTCTTGAACAGGAAATTTAAGAATGTGATTATGTGAGTCTGTGGAGCACGAGGCTTCCCTCTTATGAAAGGAAACCCCGAGAAAACCCCCTAAAACTAAAAAACACTTCCTGGGGGCTTGTGGCTTCCCCTGTTGGCCTGTGGCCTGGCTGCCCAGAGCCCTGTCTGTCTGAGAGGTGTGCTGGGTGCCCGGTCGGAAGAGGAGGTGCTGGGCCGTGGGGTTTGACGGGTTTCCACCCGGGTTTGAGAACACCACATGGGGCATGCATCAAACAGAGAGATGCGAGGTTCTGGGATCAGAGATTCAGGATGGCACCTCTGAGCCCTGCTAGGCCCCTCCCACCTCCTTCCTCACCTGCATGGAGGCACCCATCCATCCTCCACCCTTTCCAGATCTTCCCTGATGCCTTCTCAGTGCCCAGGGATGATGCCTTCTGCATGCCAGGCCCTGGGCAGGAGCCTGGAGGCCCAGAGAGCTACAAGGCCTGGGGCCCCGTCCTCAAGGAACCGACAAACGGCAACATGGTCTTGAGAGTTTCTCCGTGACCTCAGTGCCACACTGAATAGTACAGTTGACCGTTGAACAATGCGGTGTTAGCGGCTCCACCCTCCTGTGCAGTGGAAAACCCACACAACTGCCATCTCTGTCTGAAAAACAAAGGAATTGTTAAGTGACTCACCCAAGGGCAGGAAGCAGAAACAGTTTGGACAGTCTGGACTCAAACCCTAGTTGTTTTGCTTTCATATGTTGTGATCTCTAATCGGACAGAAACTTTCCCTCACACTTAGTTGATTTCATGATCTGTAAAATGAAAATACATACTATATTTACTGAAAAAAGTACATGTGTAAGTGGACCTGTACAGTTCAGACCCATGGTGTTAGAGGGTCGGCTGTATTTCTTTTTTCCATTATGTGATAGTAGGAAATCATGCAACTCTACAGGAAGGAGAAAGAGCCAGGGGGTCTTTACCTGGTTGGAAGTCATTGTTTGAATCTGATACACTGTGAAAACACCATGTGTATGGGTTCCTGTAATTCACTGTGTTTGTGTGTGTGTGTTTACATATGTGTATAATGTTTTCTTATCTCTATTTTCCATGTAGTTCATTCCATCATTAGACCAACAGAATGGTTCTTGTCTGGTCTTTTCATGCTTAATTTTTTGGTGTGCTCTCTTGTGTGTGTGTGTGTGTGTGTGTGTGTGTGTGTGTGTGCTCTCAATGTGTAATTGAGGAGATTACTGTTGGTCTCCTGTAGTCAGAGCTGATTCAAACGGGAAAAGATTTTTCCAGGGCAAATGTGAGCCTTTTCCACTACATTTACATTTCTCTGGTCATTATCATGTGTCTTCTGGCTCTCAACAGCGGTATGTGCTTGGCTAAGAGGTTGGGGGACTCTTGCTTGCTGAATTTCAAGGGGCAATGAAGTTGGGGTACATGAAGGTTTCATTGGGCAGACGTTTCCGATGTTAGTGATTTGTGAAACTCCTTCTGGATAGAGCTTGATTTTTTTGCTGTGAATGAATGATCACACCACCCTCTGATCCTTGCTCCTTTACTCTGACATTTAACAGTAATATTAGATGTTTCTTTCTGCTTCCAACAGAAATATTTAGGTGTGGAAAATGGGGGAAAAAAAAGTACAAAGGAGAAAATAAAAACAAGTGACCAGTACCTGGAGATAATGAAGTTAACATTTGATATGATCTGTTCATCTGTTTATCTATCTCTAAAGTTTATCTTATAAATACAATTTTGGATCCTGCTTTTTTCACTTACAAGCATACTCTGAGCTCATTTCTATATTAAAAGTGCTTTAGAATCTTGATTTTTTCAAAACCCATTTCTGTACACATCATAGTTTAGTTAATCATTTTTGGGCATTTTGGTTGTTTCTGAGATTTTGCTCTGTGAATAATGCTCTGATGAATGGATGTCTTAGTATATCTTTTATTGGCACTTGGAGTAATACTTTTCAGATCAATTCTTAGAACGTATATGAGCTTTACGAGTATGAGCCTTTTAAAGGCCATTTTACTTTCTAGGAAGATTGTACTAATTTCTCCTTCCACCAGCAGGCAATAAAACTGCCTGTTTTGCTGTATCCTCATCATGCAGCACATTAATTATTAAAAATGTTGAAATGGCTTATTGATCTTTGCAACATTAAAAATCATACATGCTTATTGTAAATATTCAGATAACGTAGATAGGTAAAATGCCAAATATGAAAATCGCTGATCTAGAGATAATTAAATTTTTTCGATATAAGTTGAGTCATTTCTTATGCTACATGTAATCTACTTTTTTCCTTAGCAACTTATTGAGGCAATGTTTCCATTTCTGCACATACACAATCATTATTTTTAATTACTGCAATATATTCTGTATTTTGGATATTTTCATTTTTTAAACTTTTGACTTCCTGATGGACATTGAGGTTATTTCGAGTTTGTCATTTATGAGCACTACAGCAATTTGCATATATCTTTGCACATTGATCTAATTATTTTTAAGGAATTGTTGGGTCTTGAGTGTGGATCCACGTGGTGGGTCCTGTTATTTTCACAAAGACTTCTGCCTCTCCCTGGAGCAGTAGACTTCTCTCTCTGTAGCGTCATGTTTGGCTGGGCCTCTTGCTCTGGCAGATTCAGTGTGAGAAGTGACTTGAGTAGCTTTGCTCATGATTTTTAAGACCCAGCATATGATCTGCCATACCCTCTTTTCCCTCAGTGATGAAACTCGTGACATTCCAGGTAGAGAGAAAACAACATGGGAAAGAGCTGCAGCCCACTTATAGTGGACATGGCATGTGGGAAAGTAGACTTTTGTCATAAGCCATTGAAATTTGGGGGTTGCTTGTTACTGCCACATGACCTACTTATCCTGACTGGCTATAATACATGGTAACAAATTGCCCTTTAGGAAGAGTGAACTTGCTTGTGTTCACCAAGCACGATAAGAGAGTGCCTTTCCTTCCACTTTGCCAAAGCTAGTTATTTTAACTCTCTTAAATCTTTTCTAACTCATGGTCAAAAAATGATAACTCACTTTAACGTGTGTGTCTTTGATGACTAGTGAGGTTAAAACACGTTTCCTATAACATGTTTACTAGCCGTTTAGCTTTCTTCTTTCTTTGATTTACTTCTTCATATCCCTTGCTCTCTCTTTTTTTTTTTTTTTTGGGTTAATCTGTCTTCCTGAATTCTAAGAACTTAAAAAGTATGCTTAAGATATTATTCTTTGTCTAGCACATGTTCCACATTGTTTTTCCAGTTGGCATGCATTTTTATTTATTTATTTATTTTTGCGGTACGTGGGCCTCTCACTGTGGTGGCCTCTCCTGTTGTGGAGCACAGGCTCTGGACGCACAGGCTCAGCAGCCATGGCTCACGGGCCCAGCCGCTCCGCGGCATGTGGGATCCTCCCGGACCGGGGCACGAACCCACGTCTCTTGCATTGGCAGGCGGACTCTCAACCACTGCGCCACCAGGGAAGCCCCGGCATGTATTTTTTAAATCTTATTTGGGGTTTGTAGAATTTCTTGAATTTTTGGCTTGATATCTTTTGTCAGTTTGGGAAAATTCTTTGCCACAATCTTGTCAAATATTGTTTTGTCTCATTCTTTCCTGCCGCCCCCCCTCCCCATATTCTATGACACCACATTCCCATATATTAGACCTTTCTACCATGCTCCATGTATCTCTTATGGGTTTTTTTCCCCCCTATCTTTTCCATCCTTTTTTTCCCTGTCTGGGCATTTTTGGTCAACTCATCTTCCAGTTTACTAATTCTCTCTTTAGCTTAATCTGCTTCTTAATTCCTTTTAAAATTCTTAGTTTTAGTTATTATATACTTTATTTCTAAAACTTTTGATTCTTCTTTAGATTTCAGTTCTCTGCTAAAATTCTCCTTTTGTCATTACATGTGAATTATGGTCTCATACCTTCAGTATCTGTGTCTCTTGGAGATGTTTTCTATTGTCTGTCTGATTTTCTCTTGGTCATTTCTCCTGATATCTCTGGTAATTTGTTTTTTTTAATGATAGACAAAATTGAAGTAGTTATAGATAGTGTTATCTTTCACCAGAGAAGATTTAATTTGCTTCTGGCAGCCAGAGTGGGCCAGATGATAGTAGGCTACATAGGTCTTTGTAAGGTCTGTCCTGTCTCTGGCTTGCCTTACTGTGGGCCTAGCCCTTTGGGCTTCCCACAGAAAATGTGGGGTGTTCAACAGGCCTGTCACCCTTGGCAAGGCATGAACTCCCATGCTGTCTCCTTAACCCTTGAGACTGTGATCGACTCTGCCTGAGGCCTCTGATCATTGCTGCTGCTCTCTGCTTGGTTTCTCAGTCTCTTAGCCTTTATGAATCAGCAAATACCATGATGGGAAAGGGGATGAGAGTGGAGGCTTATCTCAGGGCGTTCACCTTCTTTCTTGGACATTGGGCCCTCAAGTCCTGGTTGTCTGGGAATTCTGACGCCTCCAAGTAGATTTAAAAACAAATGGTTCAGTCTCACTCACTGTTCTCAGTGGGAGAATGGATCAATCAAAGCTGGTTTTTCATGGCTGAACAGGGAAGTTCCTATCATTTGCCATTTTACTTTCTTTATACTATTTTGCTGAGAAGGAATAGATTTTTGTTTAGTCAGATTTATCTGTCCTTTTCTTTATGGTTTCTGGCTTTGCTATCATGCTTCGAAATGCTTTTTTTAAAGCAAATTTAATAGTATCTAAATTTTCTTGCAGCATTTTTATGGTTATGTGTTATTCAATGATTCATTTTGGCATAAAACGTGAGGTAAAGATCCAACCTTATTGTTTCCCAAATGGCTGGGGCATTTGTCCAACACCGTTAACTGAGTAATCCATCTTCTGTGAATATCTGAAATACAATCTTTTTTGTTAGGTATGTGGTGTCTCATTACTATTTTGATTTGCTTACCAGTGATTTTTCTGTTATTTATCCATTTAAAATATTGTACTCAGTATATTTACGCTGATATTTAATATATTTCTATGATTACTTAAATAATCCTGTATATGTCATTAATTTTGGTTGCTGCTTTTAAATTTCCTTTTAATTTTGCTTATGATTTTTTATATAAATTATGTTTTCATGTACAGTAAAATTTTTATTTGTTCTTGTATTCATTGTTATTATGCTATTGAAACCCTTCCTTGTCTCATGATCAGTTAACTATTTTAGGATGTAAATATGTATGTATATATTTATTTTTGCTCTTAATTTTCTTTGATCTGTATTTTGATATATGGAATGTGTGTGTGTGTATTTTTCCTGCATAATTGTCAACTTTTCAACAATGTTGGTTAAATAACCCATCCGTTTTCCAGATTCTTCTTTAAACACACCTTGACCTTTAATGACAAGGGTCTTATTTGCTTAATTTTTTCCCATTTAATATACTTTTTTATCCTTCTTAGTATTTTGCTCTCCTCTTCCCATTTTTAAAAAACTGAGGTATAATTGACATATAACATTATATTTGTTTCAGGTGTACAAGATAATGATTAAATATTTGTATATACAGTCGCCCTTCTGTATCCACGGGTTCAGCACCTGCAGATCTGCATCCATAGATCAAAAATATTTGGAAAAAAAAATTCCAGAAAGTTCCCAAAAGCAAAACTTAAACTTGTTGCCAGCTGGCAACTATTTCCATAGCATTTACATTGTATTTATAGCTATTTCCATAGCATTTACATTGTATTTATAGCTATTAACATAGCATTTACGTTGTATGAGGTATTATAAGGAATCTAGAGATGATTTAAAATATATAGGACAATGTGTGTGGGTGATGTGCAAATACCATGCCATTTTATATAAGGGACTTGAGAGTCTGCTGATTTTAGTATCCGTGGGTGTCTTGGAACCGATTCCCTGGGGATACCAAAGGCCGACTGTCTAGTGAAATGACCACCACAAGTCCAGTTAACATCTATCACCACACATTAGCACATTTTTTTTCCTTCTGATGATAACGTTTAAGATCTTCTCTCTTAGCAACTTTCAAATATAAAATACAGTGTTGTTAGCTATAGTAACTGTGCTGTATATTACATCCTCACAGCTCATTTATTTCATAACTGGATGTTTGTACCTTTGAACATCTTCCTCCTTTTCAGTTAAAGTCACGCACATACATGGTAGAAAAGAGGCCCTTACAGATGGGCTCATATGAACAGCCGCAGCCACTCACCCCAGACCGTTCCCTCTCCTGTCTGCTTCCCAGAACTGATAACCATCCCCACTTCCATTTCTTCTGGCAGCCACTCCCTGCTGATGTACAGCTTGCTCATAATGGGCATATTGATTTATCCATTTGGGAGAATACCATTGACTCCCTGCAGTGACAAATGGAGATTTTGCTGAACTGTACTCCTGTCTCCCCCTCTCTCCAATCAGACACACCCACCCAGAATTCTTCATATTTATGGTTCTAATGCCTTGTTGTTTTGTGTGTTCTCAGCCTATTGACAGTGATGCTGTAGGCTAGGCCTGCCTGTGGCACTCACCTGGGCCCACTCTACCTGTGGCAGCCTCCACAGACATTTCCCCACCAGAGCCAGGGTCATGCCTGGACCAGCCCTTGTGGTTATTAATAGGACTGCAAGACACACGTCAGCCACAATCAGCAGCAAACTTTGAAAGAACAAGTTTTATTACTTTCAGGACCTGTAGGGCACACGGCATGCTTGGGGCCACACAACAGAGGGGGTGAGGGTCGTCGGGGTGGGGGGCGGAGAGAGGGAAAACGAACACCTGGGGTTCTGCCTTTATTGGCAGGGTGAGGGGGCCTAGGGTTCACTCTTTATGGGTGAATTTAAAACAAAAGAGTGGGAGTTAAAGTGCAGGAAGGGAAGCGGTCTGTCCACAGCTATCTAGATCACCTGGAGGTTTCTAAAAAGAGGAACATTATGTGCGGGGCCGCCTGCCTCTTTTTGTAGTTGAATAGCTGGCGATGTGTTTATTCGAGATGGGTGTCTTTGAAGTGGATGCCTCAGCAATCAAAAGCTTAATGTCAGGCACTTACATTACAAATCACAAAAGCTAATCGTCAGGCACCCACACATGTATTTTATTTCACCCTTGGTTTCCTTTCCATCAGCTCTAGTCAGTATTTCTGGATTTCTCCTTTAAGGAAGGACATGCCTGGCCTTTCCCTATGTATTTTATTTCACCCTTGGTTTCCTTTCCATCAGCTCTAGTCAGTATTTCTGGATTTCTCCTTTAAGGAAGGACATGCCTGGCCTTCCCCTACTTCCTCTGCTCCCATCACCTCTTGTGCCCTCCTTATCTTTCTACTGACAAGATTTTTTTCCTTTAATCTGTAATTAAGCTTATGTACACCTCGATTTTATCTGCTGATTGATTCTAACAGTTGGAAACAAGTAACATTTATATTACTATTATAACAATGAAACTCTTGTTAATTGAAGAATTGAGTGTGCTCAGACCACCTTTCCTTTTCTATGCAATCCCCCATTTTAAACTACGGCATGTATTTACTCTATATTTCTTTTTCATTTCTTTTTTGTAAAGCTTTAGTGTTAACCTGTTACGCTCTTAAAAAAAAAAAATATATATATATATATATATATATATAAATAAAAGGCCAGTCTTAGCTTTTATAGCTGCACTGTTGAAATTTGAATGTAGCATAGGACTTCCTTTGCTCTGAACATCATTTCAGGTATCAAAACTTTATAGCCAGGGAGGGCTTCCCTGGTGGCGCAGTGGTTGAGAGTCTGCCTGCCAATGCAGGGGACACGGGTTCAAGCCCTGTTCTGGGAGGATCCCACATGCCTTGGAGCAGCTGGGCCCGTGAGCCACAACTACTGAGCCGGCACACCTAGAGCCCGTGCTCTGCAGCAGGAGAAGCTGCCGCAACGTGAGGCCCGTGTACCACAATGAAGAGTAGCCCCTGCTCTCTGCACCTGGAGGGAGCCCACGTGCAGCAGCAAAGACCCAATGCATTTAAAAATGAATAAGTAAAATAAATAAATTTATTTAAAAAAACCAACCAAACAAAAAACAAACATTATAGACAGGGAAATCTTTGCACCTTCCATCCGGTTTTGCTGTGAACCTAAAACTGCTCTATTTTTATTTTTTTGGCCGTGCGGCATGGCCTGTGGGAATTTAGTTCCCTGACCAGAGATGGAACCCGGGCCCTTGGCAGTGAGAGCACGGAGTCCTAACCATTGGACCGCCAGGGAATTCCCTAAAACTGTTCTAAAAAATAAAGTCTGTTGCAACAACAGCGACAAAATGTTGAGGGTGTGTGTTTGGAGCATTTGATCAACTTACATGCTGATTTTGGAAGGACCCAAGGCACATGTCACTCTAAGTAAGAGACCGGAAACCAGAATGAATTAGAGGCGTCAGGGGAGCATCAGTGTTCGCTGTTCATTAGTCTGTGACTTACAGGTGTGTTCCATGCCAGGGCACCATCTTCCCGTGGGTAAATAATTCTTGTGAATGTAAAATTCTCCTTAGTTGGGAATTAGGAACTTGGAGTAGTGAGTGGGCTGAAAGCTGACGGGCTCTGCTCAGAACTCGTGTTCCAGAGAACGGTAAGCTCAGGCAGGCCTGGGGTCTCCCTGCTGTCCATGTGGGATGATGCGCTTTGATGGTGCCAGTGGCCCAGGTGGTTTGTTTTCTTTGCATTCAGCCACTTTGAAGGAACAGCATTCATATCACAGGGCTCTATTTACAGAGTATTCGTTCTGTTCATTTGCCTAATCAGCCATATTTTTCCGTTTATTAAAAGTTGAGGTTACCAGTGGCTGGAGGACTAAAAACACTGAGCAAATTAGCAGGCATTTTGAGTATTTTACTGCACAGCACGGTTGGATCTTATTTTTTGCAAATGCACCAAACAATACTTGCCTCTACCACAAAGGTGTCTCCGACATTCATGATGCCCTTTCAGACTGGGGACGGGGGCAGGGGCCAACCTGGGCTTTTCTTCCTGAGGGTAACCAGGGATTTGCAGGAATTGACTTTTTAATTTTTTTTTTTTTGCGGTACGTGGGCCTCTCACTGCTGTGGCCTCTCCCGTTGTGGAGCACAGCAGGCCCAGCCGCTCCGCGGCATGTGGGATCCTCCCGGACCCGGGCACGAACCCGCGTGCCCTGCATCGGTAGGCGGACTCCCAACCACTGCGCCACCAGGGAAGCCCAGGAATTGACTTTTGAGCTGGGAGAACACAGGAGTGTGGAGGGTGAAGGAGAATGAGGCAGGTGATCCGATGGGGGCTTCTTGCTGCCATTGCAGGTGGGTGAGGCTGGACCCACGAGTGTCATCCTGAGTGGGAGAGGAGGGGAAGGTCAGGTGGAAGAGATGCTCTGAGGATGCAGGGTGATTGTGGTGCTGGAGCATCGATGTGTCAGTTTCCTAGGGCTGTCGTAACAACTTACCACAAATTGGGTGCTTTAAACAACAGAAATTCATCCTCTCCCAGATCCGAAGGCTAGAAATCCAGAATCAAGGTGCCAGCAGGTGCGTGCTCCCTCTGAAGACTCTAGGGGAGGATCCTTCCTCGCCTCTTCCAGCCTCTGATAGCCCCAGGCATTCTTGGCCTGTAGCTGCATCACTCCTATCTCTGGCCATCTTCACATGGCCTCTCTCTTCTGTGTGTCTGTGTCTCAAATCTCCAGAATGATCTCATCTCAAGATTCTTAATCTAATTCCATCTGCAAAGACTCTATTTCCAAATGAGGTCACATTCGCAGGTCCCAGGGGATATACTTGGGACCTGTGATATACTTGGTATCTCTTGGGTATACTTGGGTGTATCTTTTCGGGGGGACACAATTCAACCCAGGGCAGGCGGTTAGTGAGTAGGGGAGGGAGAGAGGTCATGGCTCGGATGCCTGAAGGGAGGGATGCGTCTCAGAAGAGGGCTCTGGGAGGCAGGATGCACCAAGGGCGGGGCGTCCTGATGGGCCCCTCCACAGATGAAAGGGATCCTCAGAGGTTCATCATTGCCTGCGATGCCGCCTTTCTGGCCTCATCCCTGTACCCCCAGTGGATATTTTGTCCCGTTTTTTCTAGCTGCCACCATCCGGATGATTATGACGCTGGAAATCTGCCCATTGTTCATTTTTCCCCCTTCTTACCGGACGGGCAGGTATGAGGTATGAAATGAGCATGGAGGCGGTGGAGGCTGCCAGGGCAGGGGAGGAGGGTCCCGAGATCTGTTCCTTGGTACAAAAGAAACTGTGTTCACTGACTCATGGGAGAGTTTGCGGTGATCCTATTTCGCATGTACCTGGGGAACACATTGTTTTTGGCATAAGTCAGGCCACTTGTTCCTGGGCAGAAAAGAACAAATTGAGACACGCCAACAAAACGACTTCATATGCACCAGTACCCTTGGAAGTTATACTTTCTACTGTGAACCTCTGATTCAAGTTGAATGTATCTTGTGTGTCCCTGTGATGCTTCTTTTCGTTGGCTGCAGATTTCCGGGCCTTCATTTGTTTACCAAGAGTCCTGGATTTTCTTGCTGTGTTTCTTTTCTTGGCAGATGACTGACATTTTCTTAGGGCCCCAAGTCAGAAGCCATTCCCCTGTCCTTTCGTCCCCTCCCACATCCATGCGTCTGTTCTGCCTCATGAGTTCGGGGTTGGCTTCCCTCTCAGCCTCCCAAGGCCCTCACCTTACTCAGGGGAGCCATGTCTACCTGGGGGACTGAGAGGACGCTTGTAATTGGTTTCCCACCTCTGGCCCTGCTTTTCCTTCGCCACACCCTTTCCAGCGCTATCAATGCCTTATTGCTTTTTAACCATATTTTGTGGTCATAGCTGTTTAATGAGGTACAATTTGCATACAGTAAAGCGCATGATAGATTCTAAATGGACACCTGGATGATTTTTTGACAAATTCATGCACTTGTGCAATCATCCCCCAGCTCAAGATAAAAAGCATTTTTATCACCATGGTTAAATTTCCTCTTAGTCTTTCTCCCCAGGCCCCGCCCTTCAGATTTCTATCACCGTGAACTAGTTTAATGTGTAAAATATACAACGTAAAATCCCTGTTTTAACCATTGTAACCCGCTTACAATTCAGTGGCATGAATTACATTCATGATCTTGTGCAATCGTCACTGCTATCAATTTCCAAAACTTGGTTATCACCCCAAGCAGAAACTCTATAACCATTAAGCAGGAACTCCCAATGCCCTCCTCCCCCTAGTTTTGGTAGTCTCTAATCTACTTTTTGTCTTTATGAATGTGTCTAATCTAGACATTTCACACAAATGGACTCATACGTTATTCGTCCTTTCATGTCTGGCTTCTTTCGCTTAGCATAATGTCTTCAAGGTTCATCCGTGTTGTAGCATGTTTCAGAATTTCATTAATTAATTTAAAGGAATAATAAAATAGTCCATTATATGGATGTGCCACATGTTGTTTATCCATTCATCTGTTAGTGGACACTTGGGTTGTTTCTGACTTTTGGCTATTGTGAATAATGTTGCCATGAACACAGGTGTACAAATATCTGTTTGAGCCCCTGCTTTAAATTCCTCTGGGTGTACACCTAGAAGTGGAATTGCTGGATCATATGATAATTCTATGTTTAGCTCTCTGAGTAATGACCACACTGTTTTCCACAGTGGCTGCACTATTTTACATTCCTATCAGCAGTGCTCAAGGTTTCCAGTTTCTCCACGGCTTTCCCTGTGGAGAAATAACACTTGTTATTTTCTGTTTGTTGTTGTTTTGCTTTTAATTGTAGCCATCCTAGTAGGCTTCTAGGATGTAAAGTGGTATCTCGTGGTGGTTTTGGCCATTTGTATGTCTTTGGTGAAGTTGTGTTTTATGAGATACAGTTTACACACGGAGAAATGCACGTAACTCTTAAGGGTACGGCTCAATGAATTTTGACAGGTGAACATAAACATATAAATATAGCCCAGATCAATATATATGATGTTTCCATTACCCTAGAAATTTCTCACCTATAGTAATCCCCTTCACTGTTTTTTTTTTTTATTGCCATAGATCAATTTTGTCCATCATTGGATTTCATTAAATGGAATCAAATAGCATGTACTTTTTTGTGTCTGGCTTATTTTGTTCCATGTAATGAGTTTGAGATCTGTTTGTATTGTTGCCTGTATCAGGATTTTGTTCTTTTTGGTTGCTGAGTGGTATTTCTAAGTTTGAATATAGCAGAGTTTGCTTATCCGGTCTCTTGATGACGAATATTTGGGTTGTTTGCAATTTAAAGCTTCCCTAAACATCCTTGTACACACCTTTATGTGGATATAGACTTTATCTGTCTTGGGAATATACCTGTGAGTGGAATTGCTGGATCGTAAGGTAGGCATGTGGTACGTTTTATTAGAAACTGCCAGTTTTCCAATATGGTTGTTCCATTTTACACTCCCACCTGCAGGGAGCCCCGAGCCATCACCAGCATTGGGTATTGTCAGTCTTTTTAATTTTAGTCATTTTGGTGGGTGTATCTCAGTGTGGGTTTAACTTGCATCTCCCTGATGACTAATGATATCAAGAACCTTCACATTTGGAAAGGTTATAATTAAAATTTTTACATTAAAAAGAAAATCAAGTTGCAAGACATTAAGGAACACCTGAAACACAAACATCCCTAAGCCCAGAATGTTCTGTTGAAGCTGTCCACCCTGACAGCCATGAGTCAGACAGACAGATGTCAGTTTCAATTACATCTTAAATCACAAAGGAGTTGCCAAATCAGTTTAAAAAGGCGAGTGGGGGGGGCACATATTTAATGACTATTTTGGAAATAGAAGGAAGAAAATGGGGAAGCTCCCCCCTTCCACCTCTCCTCTCACCTGAGAAGCAGGATTTTAGAAGGAAAGTCTGCTCATGACACATCTCGCTTAAGACCTTGAGTGGTTCTCCATTAGCTCCAGGTGCAATTCAGACTCCTTAGCCCATGTCAACCCTTAGGACTTCATGAGCTATCTTCCCCTCCTGTGTGGGCAGTCAGGTGAATCTACTGTAACTTCCCCAATTCCCCACAAGCCGTCAGCTCCCAGCCTTTGCTTGTCTGACACTTGGACCACCGTCCCCGTCCTCCCTGGCACCCTGGGATTCCTGCCTTTGTTTGGCTGACCAAGCCCAGCTGGGTGGGTGCCTTCCCCCAGCCTGGACCTGTTTCCAGTCCTCTGTCCTCTGTCCCCTGTGGCAAGGCTTGTCATCACTGTTGACTTTCCTGTCTCTTTCCTCAGGCTGAATGTCCTAAGGGGTAGGACTGTCTGATTCCAAAGTTCATCTTTGTCTTCTCAACACCCAGCCCAGGTACCTGTGGACCATCTGTACCAACTTGTTGGATGGGGACCGAATGCTCCTGGCTGGGGGAGAGGGAGTTCTGGAAGCAGTGCCACCCCCCTCCCCTGGGACCCTGCTTTCCATTGCGTTTGTTCTATTACATATATTGTAGGGCTAAGAGTCAATCTATAAGGCAAATTACAAACCACAAAATCTTGCTATCTCACATTCTCTCTGTGACTTCTCCATCCCAGCCCAGACGAGAGGATGCGATTCGCCCTGGTGAGACCAGGGGTGACTCAGGGTGAGGGATCAGGGAGCAGGTGGCAGACAAGACCACTCAGGGGGCATTTGAGAGGGTACTCTTGGCACCTGGGCCAGGACCAGGTGAGAATCTGATACATGTATGACAGGAACTGGGCATGACAAGAAAGTGGACACACCTCCCCATGAAAAGAAAAACCAATCAAAACTAAAATTAACAGGAAAAGCAAGCTGAGCTCTGTTTCTGAGATCCCAGAAGATGTGACCGAGAAGTCTGTACCCTAGGCTCCCAGGTGTAGTGATAGCAACCATCACCGTCCATCGGAGAGCCCCAGCCTGTGCCCCAGGGGCCTTCATACTTTATGTCCTATAGACCAGCTGTGAGCTTGTGAAAATGTAGGCTCTGATTCACTAGGTCTGGGCTGGGGCCCAAGGGTCTGCATTCCTAACAAGCTCCCAGGTGATGCTGCTTACTGCTGGTCCAGCGACCCCCACTTTGAGTGGCCAGGGTCGACCCCGAACCAGTCAGAACACAATAAGCAGATGGTTTGGGGGAATAATTACCCAGGTTGTTTATCCTCCATCGATTGGATTGGATTGTACTAAGTGATGCCACCTTCTGTGTGACCCAACCCAGTATCTGTGCATTACAGACCTAATATTTGAGGAAGAAATGGCCTTGAAAAACAGTTGTAGAGTTTTATTATCATGAGTAGAATGTACCGTTGTCTGAGAGCCTACGGCAGAGCAGCTGGATGGGAGCTTTAGGGTGAGAAGCACTTGGAGTAAGTTAAACATCAACAAGGGTTTCAATTCTTTGAGGCCAACAGAATAGACAACTTGGATTTCTTTCTTGAAACTTTATGGAGGGTTTTTGTAAGAAATTCATAAAGCTGATCATAATCTACAGATCCTGAAAGGTCCAATTTGTTTTTCATTTATTGATTGCTTGCTGGACGGTCAATTTATTCAAACCCTCCCCATTTCTTTCCGGAAGGGGATAAGCAGCAGCTTTCTCTTGTTTGTACTGTTTCCTCCCAGCCTGTGAACTTGCCATTTACTGCAAGCAGGAGATTGGGAAGCATTATCAGAACTTTGCTTCCTTAAAAATTTAAAATTTTCTGATTATTAAATAGAAGTAAGTTCATGATAGGAAAAATGGAACTTTTCACTACAGAAAAGTATAAAGAAAAAGATGTCACTTATATGTCATCAGCCAGAATCAAGCTCTACTGAAATCTTGGTGCATTTCTTACTAGTTTTTTTTTTTTTTCATGCATTGTTGATGCAGAATTTTGCAGGCTAGTTTAAGTATATATATTTTTCATTTTTTAAGTTAAGCCTTTCCTCATGACTGAAATTCTTTATATACCTCATTTTTACTAATGTTTGATAATGTTTGATTATATAATAAAAACATGTTCTTTAACTTTTTTAAATTTCAAAAGGAGAACATTTTTCAAAGAAGGAAAAAATAGCATTGTTCTCATGTCTTCTGAGAATGTAATGAGTCTTGATTTAAGCCCAAAAGGAAAATTTTCTTAGCTCGTTTGTAGCATTAATTATATCTCTCTTGTAACTAGCATAATATCTAGCAGTAGCTCTTCAATGGCTGATTATTAATGAAATACTAGTACATTTTATTTAATTATGTATTTCTTTATATAAGCATATATTCAACTTGAATCCAAGGATCCAGTTCTCAGGATGAATTTATTAACATAAATTGTCACAGAGCTGCTAGAGAATGGACTTGAGGATATGGGGAGGGGGAAGGGTAAGCTGGGATGGAGTGAGAGAGTGGGACATGGACATATATACACTACCAAATGTAAAATAATAGCTAGTGGGAAGCAGCCACATAGCACAGGGAGATCAGCTTGGTGCTTTGTGACCACCTGGAGGGGTGGAATAGGGAGGGTGGGAGGGAGGGAGACGCAGGAGGGAAGAGATATGGGGACATACGTATATGTATAACTGATTCACTTTGTTATAAAGCAGAAACTAACACACCATTGTAAATCAATTATACTCCAATAAAGATGTTAAATAAATAAATAAATTGTCTCAGTACCTGTGGGCTTCAGAAGACTGTGATTGGATTTTGGATAGTCTATCCTTAGGACTTGCTGGTGTTTGTATTAACTTATCTAATGCGGCATGGCATCACCCCCAAATATAGTGGCTTAAAAGAACAATTAGCATTTATTTTCACTCACAATTCCCGAGGCTCAGGAATTCAGGAGCAGCTTGGCTGGGCAGTTTTGACCCAAGGTCTCTACGTGAGGTTGCTGTCAGATGTTGGCTGGGGCTGTATGAGCTGAAGGCTTGACTAGGGTTGGACGACCGGGCCCTGGTGTGTGGATAGGTGCTAGGGCAGCACACCCCGCGGGAGCTCGTTCTCATTGGGGAGGGTGGTTTCTGCTCCATTTGGTTTTCTATATTTTGGTCTTCCAACTGTTCTCTCTCTTTTAAGGTCTCTGTTGAGCTTTGTGTATCCATTGTAAAAATTCCAAGGCTAACTTCAAAAAGATTAAGTAAATAAATGGTGAGAGGAACGTGTTATTATTGATGACAATTGACCTGCCTTCAGGTCAGCTGTTAGTTAACAGGTGTGGTTTTTCCAACACTGAATACTTGTAAGGGGACTCTCTGAAACTCACAGTCATTATTGGGAAAGTTAGACAGTCTTCTGAGATATATACCCTTTGCATTAGGAGTATATAAATGAATTAGAATTAGAAGTATTTGGAGATGTGTGTGTGTGTGTATGTGTGTGTGTGTGTGTGTGTGTGTATAAAAAACTGGATTTGAAAAGAGACTATAGTTGAACAAAGTAGTTTCCTAAAATCACTAACAATCTAAGATTATAAATCCAGTGATAGGAAAATTCACATTTTATGCAAAATTTAATCCATAGGGAAATTATTTTGAATTATGACAACCTTGAATTTATCCACTTCTAATCTAAAGATAAGCCCTGCTGCTGAAAGAATTCTGCTGATATAATTGTATATGTTTTATCTTCAGTAATGTTTGTTATTTCTTTATTTAAAACAGGTTATTAGGCATCTCTTTATTTAAAGCAGGAAAGCATGAATAACAATTAAATATCCCCTGTAGCCTCACTGCCAATATTACTTTATTTGTGTAATGAAAAAAAGTGAGTGCCTCGAAAGGACATTGAAACAGATCCCAAATACATAATACGACTTTGAAGGCTCCTCTCTCACAGTTTGTGGATTGAAGGTGGCCAGTTAAATTTCTTATATCCTCTTTCAGAAAAATAAAAGATCTTTTATGAACAGTGCCATTGCAGGAGTCGTGCACACATTTTAGAAGTTCACACAAAAAGAGGTCATATCATACACAGTTGTCCCTTGGTATCCGAGGGGTATTGGTTCCAGGACCGCCCCCCCCATACCAAAATCCATGGATGCTCAAGTCCCTTATATGAAATCATGTAGTATTTGCATAGAACCTACACAATCCTCCTATGTACTTTATTATTTTTTAATTAATTAATTTACTTATGGCTGTGTTGGCTCGTTGTTGCTGAGCACAGGCTTTCTCTAGTTGCAGCGAGTGGGGGCTTCTCATTGTGGTGGCTTCTCTCGTTGTGGAGCACAGGCTTTAGGCACGTGGGCTTCAGTAGTTGTGGCTTGCGGGCTCTAGAGCACAGGCTCAGTAATTGTGGCGCACGGGCTTAGTTGCTCCGCGGCATGTGGGATCTTCCTGGACCAGGGCTCGAACCCGTGTCCCCTGCATTGGCAGGCGGATTCTTAACCACTGCCCCACCAGGGAAGTCCCCCTCCTATATACTTTAAATCATCTCTAGATTATGTATAATATCTAATTCAATGTAAATGCTATGTAAATAGTTGCCAGAACACTGCAATTCAAGTTTTCCTTTTGGAACTTTCTGGAATTTTTTTCCCAAATATTTTCCATCCGCAGTTGGTTGAATCCAAGGATGTGGAACCCGTGGATACGAAGGGCTGAATGTACACTGTTCTGACCTGTGGTTATTATTATTTTTACTTAATGCTACCCTGTGAAGATCTTTCCACATCAGCTCATGCATTTTAGCCTCATTCCTATTGAGGGTGACATAGTGCCACATAGAGTGTGTGTTTCATTAGCCCATCATCTCCACGTATAGTATATTTGGGTTGTTTTCAGGCTTTTGCAGGTACAGATCCCTTGACGTACTTTTGATGTCCCTACAATGAATCCTTCCAACCGCTTTCGTTTTCTTTGAATGTGGCTGTTGTTTTCATGCCTATATTATTCAGTCCCGAATCAAAAGCACCAGCTTAGAGCGATACTTACCACACTAAAGGCAACTGTCTTCTTTGAGGTTTTCTTGGGACCTCAGGTCATTTCCTTACTTGAAGGTGGAAGTAGATAAAAAGCCCGGAGCTCATCGTGTGTCAGCACCTCGGTTCAGAGTAAGTTGAGTACTTGCTCGAGGTGGGAGGTTCTGACACATCTCAGGGGCGTTTCATTCATTCAGTAAATGCTTATTGAGTGTCTTGCAGACATGGGGCACTGGGGAAAAGTTAAAAAGATGTGGTCTTTCTCCGCTTGGAGCTTACCTCCCAGTGAGGAGTGGAGTGTGCCTGGCAGCCCAATGAGAGCATCAGAAGATGGGTAGAAAAGGGCTGAACCAAGATGTGGAGAAGAATCGGACGTGCGACAGGCAGGCTGGGTGATGGGGGCTGGAGGGTGGGAGGAAGGGTACCCCAGGCAGAGGTGCCTGCATGACCTGCAGAGGCTCGGAGGCAAGGAGACTGAGGTAGGGGTAGGGACAAGGGATGGCTCTGGGGAGAACCCAACCATAGGGACTTAGTTCAGAAGCCCTGGGTGGCACCAAATGGTACCCATGGAACAGTGGTTCCCCGGTTGGTGGACTGGCCTCGTGTAAGATGTTTTTGGAATATGTGGCATGACATGGTTACCAAATTTTTATTTTTCAAGTTAAGAAAGATTAAAAAGGTAACCCTAAACTTCCTATCCCTGTCACTTTTATAAAGGAAAGTAAGTTTTATGCCCACCCAAGTAGCAAAGACATAATCTTAAAGAACAGTTCTTTCCAAGGAAAAAATTAGAGTAACTATTGACACATTTATAAATATACACTACTATGCATATTATATAATAAGTTATGTTTGGATAGGGTATGTTAACTGTGATAACATACAGCCCCAAATCTCTGGCGTTTAAAATAACCAAGTCCTGCTTCTTGTTCATTCACGCTCTTGCGGGTTGGCTGGAGGTGATGGTGGGGCTCTGGGCTCCGTGCCTGCACACATCCAGGCTCAGAGAGAGACATTCCGGCTCTCAGCTTCAGGGAGAGTCAAGGCAGAAAAAGAAAAGGGAATGTGGCAGGTCCTTCACGGTCCCTTAAAACTTCTGCCTGGAACTGACACGTGCCATTTTGCTTGCATTTCACCAGCCAAACAGAGAGTCCAGTCGGAGGTCAAAAAGGAGTGATAAACGCAATTCTACCACGTGGTGGGAGGAGTAGATAATGTGGAAACAATTAGCAACGACCACAACCAATTGTCCTTGTTTTTTGTTGTGTACCTAGTTTTTGTTGTGTGCCTTCACCAGCTCCTTCCTGGCCCATCACATATTTGGGTGAGTATGCACCCTCTACATGCCAATGATAGCATAAGTGAAAGAGAATGGAGAATGTCCATAATGACATTTTGGAAGAATCCTAAGGCTTACTCAGGACAGCAAAACACAGGTGGTGAGCTTCCAACTATTTATTTTGCTGCTAGACTCTGAGTTCATTTATTATTTATAGTTTGACATTATTGAGGCAACAGCTCTCCACAGCAGTTCCCTTTGCCCCTTTCTAGGCTACAAAAGCCTATTCCTGGCAATTTAAGCACGTCTTAGGGCATCTTCTTAGGACCTATTGTTTCATTAATGTCTCATGAAAAATTTTAATGTCGATTATATGTTAGAATCATAATATTTTGGCCATGTTGGGTTAAATAAAATATTACATTATTAAAATAAATTTCACCCATTTCTTTTTGCTTTTCTTAACATGGCCACCAGAAAATTTTAAATATGTGGCTTACATTTGTGGCTCCCGTTATATTTCTGTTGGTTAGTGCTGACCGCGAATATATAAAGAACTCAGGCTGATCAATAAGGAAAAGAAGCCAATAGGAATTGGGCAGAGGACGTAAATTATTCACTGAAGATGTGGCCAATACACATACTGATTAGATCTGCAATCTAACCGCCAGTCAGGAGAATGCAGGTTAAAAACACAATAACAATGTATACGCATGCAGTTGGTGAAGGTTGAAAAGTCTCTGTTTACTCACAGTACTGGGTATTGATGAGAATGAAGAGAACTGTAACTTTCACACACTGAAGGGGGCGTTTAGGTAGTTGCAGTCACTTTGGAGAGCATTTTGGTACATTTCTACCCACAGCTAGTCCACTTATCATGGGGGTTCTCACCATAGAGGCGATTTTGCCCCCCAGGGGACATTTGGCAATGTCTGGAGACATTTTTGGTTGTCATAAATGAGAGGGAGGGATACTACTGGCCTTTAGTGAGTAGAGGCCAGGAATGCAGCTAAACGTCTCACAATACAGGGGACCGCCACTCAAACTCAAGAGCTATCAAAGACCCCCAAAGGAAAATAGTTTTGTGGTCCAGAAACTCTGACCTAGTCACGGATTCCAAGGTTGCCCTAGCCTAGGTGCATACAGATCAAAGTTTTCATTCCAGGGCTCCATATTTACAATTGGGGGAATTTGGAAACAACTTAAATGTCCGTAAGTTTAAGGGATAAATGACTAGTGAGGGACCCACCTGCGGAGGTACTATACTAGTCACAATGTGGAAAGATCTCCCATCCAGCACTGAATAAATCAAGTTGCAGGCTCACATGTATGTGGAAATACCATTTTCCATAAATACTTAAAATACAAAATAGTACTTTATGTTTTATGTATTGTGTATAGATGCATGCATGCAGAGGAAAAATTCAAAAGCAAAATCAGGAAGGTTAACCCATCAGCACCAAACAGTGGTTGTTTCTGGGGAGAAAGGTACATGAGGGAATTACTTCTGGAATGTTGACTTCGGACAGAAGTTTGAAGAAATTATGACAAAATATTAGCTTTTGTTATTGTAGCTGATGAGACATGGGTGTTTGTTATATTACTTTTGGTTTTAGTTTTTTTCAATATTGGATTTTTATTTTTTCCACGATGAACACGCCTGCGCACTTGCTGAAGTGTGCCGCGGGGTCGGTAGTATCCGGTGCCAGCCGGTGATTAGGCGTTGTGCCTGGTTCTGTTTGGTTCCCCAGTGTCGGCATGGGCCCTGGCACGGCTCAGCCCATGGTAAGTGTTTGCTGCACAAGGTGTACATGGGATGCTCCGTGGGGTTTCTCACTGTGAGCTGTCTGCTGAGAGGTGCTTGGCTACACCCTACAGTGTGAAGACCCCTCGGGACCTCCCTGCTGGCCAAGTGGTCACCCCCAGGCCCAACCGCTGCGCACCAGACCTGGACATGCCCTTCACTCTCTTCACTTCTAATGGCATGTTGCAGAGAGTAATCCATCTGAAGATACTAAAAATCACACCTCCAGTCTTGTGTGTGTTCAAAGGGAAATAGATGCCATAGCATGTAAATTGCATGGAAATCTGAATGCCTGGGGAGGGGAAGTCTGCTGTTTGGGCTTTGCTCTTGGGTTCATTCGACAGCCCTGACTCAGCCGGGAAGGGTTTCACAGCATCATTTCATAGTTCAGTGAAGTGTTGAAGACCAGCAACAGTGGGCTTCCTCACAGCCGCATGTTTTAGGATTCTCCACCTTACAGGGGGCGCCCTCTCTCACGATCATTCGAGGTTAGGCCCATGGAAAGGATTTCCACCTGTGGAGCTGGGCTTGTAGCCTCATTACCCACCATTTTTTCTGTAATACGTTGAAATAATGAACTGATGTCATGGGAAAATAGAATTATTAAGGCTTTTATAAGATACCCCTTCCCTTTAGAATCTCGGTGGGAGAATAGCTTAACTAGATGGTCGGAAGGTGTTTTCAAAAGACTTTCAGAATGGAAAATCCAAGTCAGTCTTGCGCTGGTCTGTGTGTCTGCATCACAGAGCAAGGCTGAACCAGGAATCCAGTCCCTCATGGGGACCTCATCCCTCTTACTGTGACCAAATGGTATAATTGTACCATTGTATTTGCTGTGATCAAGTGGTATAATTTATTTTCATGCTGGATTCCCATCTTCATCCCCCAGTGGAATATCCTTTTCTTAAGTCCCTGTATTAATTTGCATCGTCTTTAAAGTTAACAGAGGGAAACTTTGCTGCAGTCTTAGTACTAGAACGCCAGCCTAGTAGCTGTATTATTATGTCTGTCTGACAGATTTTCAGGCTCACCAACAGATTATGGGCTTTGCTGACTACCTCCCATCAGCCCCTTGACCTCATCAGCTATCCCAATGGTAAACATGTCTCAAGGAACCCGGAAACAATCCTCAGAGTAAAACGTCCTGTCACACACATCTGCAAAAGTGTTTTTGTTGGTTTGTTTGGTTTTTTTGGCTGCACTGTGCGGCACTGGGGGATCTTAGTTCCCTGACGAGGGATGGAACCCGGGCCCCCTGCAGTGGAAGCGTGGAGTCCTTAACCACTGGACCACCAGGGAACTCCCTGCAAATGTTTTATGAGATACATAACACCAAAGCCACATTTACAGAGTGATAGTTTCGATGAGAATTATTTAAAGTCCGCAAGTTCAGGCATTGTTACTGTGATAGTTGCTGGGCTCTTTTGCCTTCCACCAAATGTGTAGGAGTGATGCCCGTAAGTGTACGTGCCAGGCCGAGGTTGGGCAGTGCGTGCTGCCCAGAGGGTCCCGGCCATGCCCTCGCCATTGAATGCGATGGTGCAAAGTTCAGATCCACTTACCATCTAGGAAGAAACTTTACCGAATCCCTAGTCCTCGTTCGTTTATTCAACAAGTATATGTTAGCTCAGCTATGTTCTCAGAGCTGGGGACCTGGCAGTAACCAACATAGATCAAATTTTCATCCTGGCATTTACTTTCTTGTCATGGTGGTTAATCATAAATGAGACTATTGAAACAATGGCTAACACATTTTACCCAACAAATTATGCCCACAGTAGCGGTGACGCATGGTCACCTTTTAGAAACATAGTGTAGCTTAAGAAGACCAGAATTCTCCAAGTTCTTTCATCAAGTCACATAAACTTTTCCCTGCCCCTGTCGGTGGTATTATTATGGAGAAAGGCATAGAAATCAATTTTCAAGTAGCTGAGTGTACTTTCGGTTCTGAACCTAAAAGTTATACGATGAATGGTGGAGTTTTTCCTTCCAGTTGGAAATGGGCACTGTCCTGTTTCTTCTGTATGGTCAGGGGAATTACTGTGTTATTGTGCCATATGGCTGTGGGGTTTGTACGTGCATCTTGGTGCCGCAGTCTCCCCCTTGTTTGTCACAATCTGTTTCTTTTGCCCACTGCCCCCCTCCCCTCTTCACAGATGGATCTTTTTTTTAGTTGTTTACAGTTGTTGTTATAAAACTGTATTCCCTCATGAGACTATTGTTAAACACCGTGTTTGCTTTCTTGTTTTTCATTGTGAAGTAAAATCGTGTAAGTTCCTCACGAATATGGCTTTGTTTTAAAGAATTCTAATGGTACCGAAATGGAGTGAAAAGTGAAATTAGTTCTCTGAAGTGTTCCTTCCCCAACTACCCTGTATTAATCACGGGCCTCCAGAGAGCTAGAACCAGCAGAGAGTGTGTGTGTGGTGTGTGTGTATCTATAGACATATAGAGATATACATGGTTAGATAGATACATGTATACATATATTGATTCTTAGAGAGATACAGCTAGTTAGTGAGATTTGTCCATAGCTGTCCATTTATATCTGTATCTCTGTATATAGGGGGATAGAGACATTTATTTTAAGGAATTGGTTCACACAATTGTGGAAGCTTGGGCGAGTCCAAAATCGGCAGGGTGGCTGGCAGGCTGGAGACCCAGGGGAGAGGTGTAGTTTGAGTCCAAGGGCAGTCTGCCAGGAGAATTCCTTCCTGCTTGCGGGGTGGGGGGGGGAGTGGGGGGGGCATTCTTTTTCAGTTCAGGCCTTCAACTGAGTGGATGAGGCCCACCCACGTCATGGAGGGTAATCTGCTTTAGTCAGCATCTGCTGATTTAAATGTTAATATCATCCCAAAAATACTGTCACAGGAACACCTGGAGTAACGTTTGACCAAATATCTGGGTACACATAAAACTAACAGGCCTCTCATCCCCTTTCTTCTACAGAGGATGCTAATTCAGTATTCTGGTGCAATCCTTCCAGATGTTTCTGTGCATTTGCTAGTGTGTGTGTCTGTGTGTGTGTGTATTGAGAGGTTTAACATACTTAGAGGATGATCTTCTTTCTTCACCCTCCCCTTTAATCTGTTAATGTAATAAATGATGTTGTTAGAATCCTAGTGTAATATCATCCTTTTTTCCTACAAGGAATAGGGTTTTGGTTTGTTTATCTTTGGGTTTTCATGTACAAATGCTTACAATTTTTAAGCAGAAACATCTCAACTTTATTCTGTTATCATTGCTCTGACTTTTCCACTGTATGTAGGCTTTGAAAATTAGGGCTGTATTTCGAGGGCCTAGAGTTTCTAGCTGACCTCTAAATGGGCGCTTCCACTTGTAGGTAGCTTACTTTTTTTCCCCTTAATAATAATATTTTATTCTCATGAATGCTTTGTTTGTAATTTAAAAAATAAGCTGTCTGTGGCTTCAGGGAACCACGTGCCAGTGGGCTTCTGACGATTCGGCGCGTGGACAGTACTTTCCTTTGTGACAGGTCCTTTGTTGAATGGTCTTGGGAGGCCATGGTCAGGGGTTGGTAAAGATTGTAGCTCCCCTCCCAGCTTCCTGTCGGGGGCACTAAGATGACCCAGCCAAAACAGAGTTTAAGTTATAGCTAAACACTAGTTTTAAAAATGGAAATGTCAGCCATTTGGAACAGATTCCCAGAAAATAGGTGATAAAGGTAATGATTTTTAGTAGTAATGGAAGTCTCTGTGGAGACTAGAGCTACTGTGTTCTGTGTTCAATACCATTTTACCCTGAGCCCTTAAATTGCATTATCTATTTTTTTTCCCTGATAATCTTCATTTCTGGCCTAAGGTTATGCTAAGATTTCCAAGGCCACCATCAGAAGGGGCTTACTTCACATTTAGGGAAGGCTTACCTTAGGGGCTGGAAGGGGCTGTGGTTCTAGAACAGACCCCCTTTTGATTGGGGTAGGAAGAAGTGGAGGTGAGGCTGATTCCAAAACAACCAGGAACTTCAGGCGCCCTGGAGAGCATCCCTTTATTTATTACCTGCCAAAGGGAAGTCTTCCTTTGAACCGGAATCCTTTTTTTTTTTTTTTTTTGGCTACACCACGTGGCTTGCAGGACCTTAGTCCCCTGACCAGGCATTGAACCTGGGCCCTCAGCAGTGAAAGTGCAGAGTCCTAACCACCGGACCTCCAGGGAATTCCCTGGAATCCGTAACTAATGGTTGGGTTGGCAGGATTGGTGAAAGTAGATGTCCTTTGAGATGTTTCTGAAGGGCGGGTTTGAAATATGTGTTAAAAAACTTTCAGAATAACTCTTTCCTTTAATCCAGAAATACAGCTTCTAAGAATGTCCTCTGAGAAAATAAGAAATGATATGCACACAGCCTCAGCTCTAGGAATTTTCATTGCAGGTTTGACTCATAATAGAGAAAAATAGGAAAAAAATCTCAGAGTCCAAGAATAGGGATCCATTAAATAACTAAGATTGTGCAATATGTATGATACCCCACAGCCGCTGGAAATGTTGACACAGAATTACTTTTATTGGTAGATGTTGCTGTATATTCCTGACAAACATATAGGAAATAATCCTGTGTTTTGGTTTAAATTTTTTTTTTACGTATGAGTGTGTGTGTGTGTGTGTGTGAGAGAGAGAGAGAGAGAGAGAGAGAGAGAGAGAGAGAGAGAGAGAGAGAGAGAGAGAGACTGTGTCTGGACTGAAAATTTTTTTTCTAATCTATGTTTCTGGATTTTTTTTCTGTAGTAAATGAGCTCCTTGTGGAATTATATAAAAAGGAAGTGGCTACATTTTGTACAACATGCCTCATTTATAAGTCAGGAGATGATTGTAGAATATTCGAGAAATACTGTCATCCAAAGAAACTCAAAGTGAGATTGCAGCATTTGCGATGCGGGGAATCCCAAGTTTTCTGGACCATTTATGCAGCAGTGAGCTGACAAGTTAGCTGGGAGGATGCAGGTGTTGGTGGCAGTGACCTCTGGTTATCAGAGACACTGAAAGCTTAGAAGTAGAGTCTGCCTGGGCTGACTCCATGCTTGTTTCTCCTTAAAATTAAATTATTGTGAAACATTTCATTCTGTAGATAGAATGACCTATTTAAAAGAATGCACAAGCAGGAAGGTATTAGATAGCCTTTACTATAGTCACAGAATTATACAGTTCACTTTGCTGCAGTATGCATGTCTGTGTTAAAAAATGAATGGTATTCTCTAAAACTTTAAAAATTCTAATATTTGACATTTAATATATTGGGCGGGCAACTAGGAGCCTTATTGAAATAAGTGTGAGGGGTTGCCCATGCCCTCTCCTCATTCCATGAACAATTACATTCTTATTAAAAATCTGGTAAAAATAGAGCTGGGCCACTGTGGGATTGCCCTAAACTTAAGATTTGCGCCCCCGAGCGCTGGTGGGTGCAGCTGGCAGGACTCAGAGTCACTTGATCATTAACTCTGGATCTTGAATTCTTACCCTGGGTTGAATTTTAGGATCTCACCGAATCCTTTGTTACAAGGTGACTTAATCAGCTTGGGATGCTATAACAAAATAAGGTAAAATGGGTAGCTTAACAACAGAAATTTATTTCTCACAGTTCTGGAGGCTAGAAATCTGTGGTCAGGGTGCCAGCACGTGGGGTTCTCGTCCTGCTTCCTGGTGCATGATGACCACTGTCATCACCTGACCAGCATCTGCAGAAAAAAACACCCTGTGGTGTTTTCTTTTTCCTGATGTCAAGCGTTGGGGTTTTCTCTGACACCAAATCCATGTCATTTTTCCACACCAGTTCTCCAGTTCTCCGACACCAGCAGGGTGTCTAACAATTCAATTCAATTCTGACACTATCTAGAGTCAGCAAGGACTCCATGGGTTAAGGGCTCAGTCCCCCAAGACTGCCCCCAGCTCAGATGCCAGTCGCAGGACCCACGGGCCACCTTCTGCCTGACTGGCTATAAATCTGGGGTTTCCCGCAGCCCCTCCTCGGGTTCAGTAATTTGCTAGAACAACTCACAGAACTTGGGAAAGTGCTTTACGTCCTGCTGCTGCTTTATTATAAAGTCTGTAACTCAGGAACAGCCAGATGGAAGAGAAGCACGGGACCAGGCATGGGGGAGGGGTGCGGGGCTTCCATGCTCTCTCCTGGCACCTCTGTGTGTTCACCAACCCAGCAGCTTTCTGAACCCCGTTGTTTAGGATGTTATGGGGGTTTCATTAAGTAGGTATGATTTGCTCAGCTATTAAATCATTGGCCATTAGTCCTTGGACTCAGTTTTCCACCCTCTCCCCCCCACCCCAGAGGTAGGAGTAGGGGTGGGAGGGGCAGTGGAGCTTAAAGATCTAACCTTCTAATAAGCTCTCCTAGAGACCAGCCCCCATCCTGAAGCCACCAAGAGTCATCTCGTTAGCATCCAAAAAGCAAACTCTGAGGGTTTTAGGGGCTGTGTGCCCGGAAAGAGGGTCACCACAGCCCCACCTGGTCTCCGTGCTCCCACTCTTAGAGTCTGTTTTCCACCCAGCAGCCAGAATTGATGCAGACTATTGACAGCAGACTGCCCCAAACGTTCCCCATCTCACTCAGAGCAAACTCCAGTCCTGCCCTGGCCACTGAGGCCACCTGTGGTCACCAGCCTCCAGGCTGGTCCCTGGGCAGCCAGGCGTGGCCTTCTGCCTGCCCCTCCCCCTCCAGGTCCCCTTGGTGTCTTCCCCCACCTCCTCGGTCTGTGCCCAGCGCCCCATCTCAGTGAGCCCGCCCCAGCACCTGTTCCAGACTGAGCCGTGTGGCCCCGGGGCTCACAACTGCCCTGACCCAGTCTACTTTATAGCACATTTACATCTTAGGTCTGTAGTTGATGCCTCTTCCTCCCGTTAGAATGGAATGCGAACACCCCGAGGGCGGGGTCTTTGTCCCTGCATTTCGAAGCACAGCACCTCACTCTTCTCAGCGCTCAGCACACACCTGCGAATGGACCACGGCCAGCTGCTCTAACCTGGTGCTGAGAACCCGGACTGGGTCCTCACCTCACTCCTGCCCATCGTGCCCAGCAGGGCAGGGGATGCACGCTGCTGTTGGGTGGTGATGCTTGCTCTTCCCCTCTGACCTGCTTCCCTCTTCATTTCTAGACCGGCCTCATTGTCGCCTGCTACCACGGCTTTGTGGATACTGTGGTGATCTTAGCAGACTGCCCCCACGTTGACGTCAACTGGCAGGACAGCGAGGGCAACACCGCCCTAATCACGGCTGCACAGGCAGGTAAGGCCCAGCTTCCCTTCCCTCCCAGGCAGTGGTGCTGGGGGTTGCACTTGACCTCGCTCCTGAGATTGACGGCAGAAGGATGTAGTTGATCAGAGGTCGTGCTTTACTGCTAAGAGGGACAAGGAAAGGGCTGAAGGTGGGTGACATTCTCTTTGTGTGTTTGGGACAGTGTGTTGCTGAGTCAAGCTCATACTGCTCTCTGCATGACAGGCCGGTCAACCCAGAGGTGAGGTGTTAGGGTGAGGAGCCGTGACTTTATTCAGAAAACCAGCAGACCAAAGAGGATGGTGGAGGTGGACTAGTGTCCCAAAGAACCGGCTTCTTTTATACTAAGAGGGGAGGGAGTGTGGCTGGTTGTTGGAAACTTCTTCCTGCCAGAATCCTTTGTTCTTGCAGCTGTCTGAGCAGGTCTGGTCACAATGTTCCTATAAACCTCCAACAAGACAGTTGTTGTTTTCTGTTTTGCAACTTTTTATCTCTATGTGGATGGAAAAGTGTTACACCTTTAAAGGTCAGGGCCCGGAGAATGAGCTATCCTGTATATTTCAGGCTATAGGCAACATTCTTTTACAAAAGGTGCAGAGCCAGCATGACTAAGCACAGGCGACAGAGCACAAAGGTGAGAGCAAAAGGAATAGACCTAGTAGGGAGTCAGGTCTGCTGTCTGTTCCAAGTGCAGTTTACGCACTAGTGCAGGACTCAGTGTGGGGCAGAGCTAGCTCTGAAACTGCCCGAAGTCTTTGAACATGAAGCTGCACCAGAAAGCCAGCTCCACGTCCCCTACCCCAGGGCACTGCACCCCACCCTGTGCTCCCGGGATCTGGGAGATGCTGGTGAGCTCATGAGTGGAAGGGGCACTGGTGACAGTGAATGTATAAAAGTGGACATGTTATGAGGTAACCTTGCACTTGGCTTGGGGATGTAAAGGAAACCAGGGGCTCCTTGCAGAGAGTGTATCAGTGTAACAAGGTGAGGCTGGTAGTGAGAGCGCCTTGTAAAGGGTAAGTGAACTTCGTCCTGAGACGTTCATCTCCAGAGGTGGTCCTTACGCCAGCATTTACCAAGTGCCCTGTGCACAGCTCTCCTCTTCTGGAATTGTACTCGGACATTTTGGGGACAAACATGAAACTGTGCTTGTCCCTTCAGAGCTGCATTTCCTTTGTAACCGTGGTACTAACCGGGTTTGTAATAGACCACTTTCAAAATTCCCAGCCGTCAAGATTACGTCTGTTGCATCACTCAGGTTCTCAGTTTCCGGCAGAGAAGCTACTTCTGGCTGAGTCAGGAGGAAAAGGCGTTTGTTTATTAAAGAATGTGAGTCACCATTGCTGAGAGTTGTTGAGAACCGGACTCAGGGCCGGGACGCTGCAGAAAATACCCCAGACCACACAGCATGATGATTCTGGAAAGGGAATTTCTGCCGTTGCCACCCAAGGGGGACTTCCCTGTCCTGTCTTGCATCACAGGCACCTGTGTCTAATCCAGCGTGGGTGACTGATTGCGGAGCCCAGGGGAAACAGAGACTCAGCATCTTGCAGTTTTGTCCCTATAATGGGAAGTAGGCTGTGCTCACCTGCTTTTCAATCGAGAAGCCTAAGGCAGAAAACCCCCCAAACGTAGCCAGGTGTCAGGGCTGTGCTCACACACGTCCACCTCGTCAGGTGTCAGGGCGTGAAGCTTTCCCTCCACGGAGACACTCCAGACTTTGAAAGCCCAGGTGCACAATGTCCTGAACAGCAAAAGAGTAAAAGGATATTGTGAGAGGCGGTCAGTGACCGTGACCTTATCACTCATTACCCCCACTGGCCAAGAACCTGGGCGGGGACCAGGGGTGGTGAAGTGAAGGGCACTTCTGCCCTTGAGTAATTGTCCAGCTAAATAGCCATCTGATGGGGCCCTGATGAACGGGTGTGCTGAGAGCCTTGGCGTGAGAACACCCCGTCTAGCCTGGTGGTTTGGGACACGGGTCGTGGAGGGGGTGGGCATTGAGCTGGGCATTGCAGAGGTCAGAGGGAGGCCATGCCAGCCGATGCACCGCAGAGCCTCAGGACCAATAGGGAGCCAGGCATGTCTTAGGAGTAGCCAAGGACCATGTGCATCTAGGATGGGGGAGGGGTGGCCCCACGAGGAGGCAGGGGACCAGGTCATCAAGGGTCTAGATACAATGCGAGGGAATGCACTTGAGTGGTGTGAGGCTGGGTGTGTGGTGATGGGCGAGATGATCCTGGTGGGCACAGAGGCTGTTTCAGAGAGCGGAGAAGGAGCAGAAGCCGAGTGGCAGAAGGCTCAGGTCCTGGTGGTTGTGATGGTGGGCCGTAGGGGAGAGGTGGGTCTGGGCTGGCTTTCAGCCTTTGGAACGCCAGCTCAGAGGGGTGTACATGAAAGGAGCGGTGGTCGGAGAAACGTTGCCTCCACTTGGTCCCCAGGCCTTTGAAATGCTGAGCCATCTAAGTAAGAGGTCTTCACGGCAGGAAGAAAGTGTGGAGCACCAGACTCCAGTCCCTGCCGGAATACAGAAGGGATGCCAGGCGTTCCTGAGCAGCAGGGACAAGGCATGGACGAGAGCACGAGTCTATCCCGGAGTATGAGAAAGTACAGGAAGGCAAGGTTACTTATTGATTTGTGAAAGCTCTTTATGTGTGTAGGGATATTAGTGGTGGTTTAATACCCATGAGGCACTTTCTGAATTCTTGCCTATTTGAAGAAAATGTTTTTCTTTTGTTTTCACTCAGAAAATAACAACTTGTCTTTTGCTTTTTTTAAAATAAAAAATTTTGTGTTGCAGAGGAATAGTCTGAGTCCAGCCTGATTTTTGTCTTTGTTGGTACCCTGTTTCTCAGCCTATAAAGATCTCCTGCCCCCTATCCTTGAGAAGAACCCAACCAACCACCACCAACAAAAAAACCCCCCAGCTGTCACTATCGTATATTTCCATTCCTGCTCTCGGTGTTTGACCAACAAAAAAACCCCCCAGCTGTCACTATCGTATATTTCCATTCCTGCTCTCTGTGTTTGACTTATATTAGGCATATTTTTACTTTAGGGAACACTTTTCTGTTATCTCTTTGAACACTGCATCTGCCTTGCTTTGTTTTTGCTTTCTGGGGTTCCCTCTTAGGTGTAGGTTAGGTCCTCACGTCACAACTTTCTCTCATCATTGTTTTTTTCTTTTCTATCTTTTACTCCAGGATCTGTGGAAATGCTTCATATTTCTTCATTAGTTTGTTTTTATGCTATTCATTGGGTTAAATTTATTTTTTTCTTCACGAGCATACTTACGTCTTAGCCCGTTTGGGCTGCTATTACCAAAATACCATAAATTGGGAGCTTAAACAACAGAAATTTATTTCTTACAGTTTTGGAGGCTGGAAGTCCAAGGTCAAGGTGCTGGGCCATTTGGTTCCTGGCATGCATGTGGCATCTTCCTGCTGTGTCCTTGTACGGTGGAGAGAGCAAGATCCAGGTCTCTGGTGTCTCCTTTTATAAGGACACCAGTCCTATTGGATCAGGCACCACTCTTCTGACCTCATTTAACCTAAGTTACCCGCACAAAGGCTCCATCTCCAAGTACAGTCACGTTGGGGGCTCGGGGCTTCAACATAGGAATTCAACGTTTAGTCCATAACGCTCATCTTTAAGCAGAGCCTGTGCTTCCCTGAACTGGTTTATTTAAGTCAAAGATGGCACAGGTCCTTTCAAGGTTAGAGAGAGGCCCAGCAAAGGGAGGAGGAAAGGGCTCCATGTGCTTTCCAGGCTCGGGGTCTGAGGCCTGGGGTGCAGAGGGAGAAATCCAGGCGGGGCTGAGGGCAGTCACAGCAGTGGCTCCCGTCCGTGGGCTGCAGGCGTGCGGTGGGGCAGCGGTCTGTGCCGGCCAAGGTTGAGCACCACACACCCCTACCTGGTGTCGTTTCTGCTGGCTGCAGGAGCTGGGCGTGGGAGCATCTCAGGTCTCCTGCTTGGCTCGTGTGCCTGGGCATTGGAAATGGCATCAGTGGGTCTCCGTGCATCCCCGCAGCCTCCCTTTTTCCCTGGGGCACTGCTGGAGTTGCCCCAGGTCTACTCAAACACATGTAATGCACAGACTCATAGACTTAGAGAACGAACTTATAGCTACCAGGGGGGAAGGGTGGGGAGAAGGGATAGTTAGGGAGTTTGGGATTGACACATACACACTGCTATATTTAAGATGGATAACCAACAAGGACCTACTGTACAGCACAGGGAACTCTGCTTAATGTTATGTGGTAGCTTGGGTGGGAGGGGAGTTTGGGAGAGAATGGATACATGTATATGTATGGCTGAGTCACCTGAAACTAGCACAACACTGTTAATCGGCTATACCCTAATATAAAATTAAAAGTTAAAAACAAAAACAAAACCCTGTAATGCCCCATCCTTCCCTACAGCTGGCTCCTGTCTCTACTGCCTTTGACAGAAATTCATTTCTGGAATTCTGGCCAGTGGATGGTGTCCTTCTGTGGTTTCTAGTACCGATAAGGTTTCTCCCTATTGCTTTGGTCACGGGCGGGAAACTGGGACAGGGGACAAGACTCCTGTGTTCATGGCCCTCCTGCTGTGACCTCAAGAGCGCTGGTGGTCCCCGGTGGAGCCTCCCCTCCAGACAGAGTTAGACTGGAGGGCAGTTGGCAGGACTCACATGGCTGGGGTGTGTTTAAGTATATGGGTACCAGAGGTGAGGGCGTGGCAGGGGGGCGGGGATGTGACCCAGACTGCTTGTGCAGGAGGCTGGCCACGTGGTGGCCGTCCTGGGTGCTTTCTCCACTCAGCCTTGCTGATGTTCTTATAAGCTGATTGTAGAAAACGATACACAATGTTTGGGAAAAAACAACACATAAGCAATTAAACACATAAAGCAATTAAACTTAAGGGTGAAGATCTTTTAGCTCCTCACTCTTAGTTCTTTTTTCCCATTTTACTTTCTAGAGGTAATAACCATTGTTAACAACTGGATGCACAAATACGTTCTTTTCTATCTTCTTTTATAGACACAAAATATTGTAACGTATTTTCTCTTTTTCCTGGCTTCCATAATCCTCGGCCTGTTGACTGATTCGTCCAAGTTCTGTCTGTAGTGTCTGTTTCTTAACCACTCTCACCTCTGCTTGGCCCCTGCTCCCTCCACGGGAGCTCTGAGCCCTGGGACACCCACCCAGGCCTTTGGGGGTGGGGGAGGCTTCCTGGCTCTGCCCACCAGAGCTTTAGGATTGAATTGTTTAGGGGGAGGGGAAGGAGGGGGAGTATGGTTCTTGTGCTACTTTAAAAGAAGTCCAATTAGAAAGCATTTCCTTCTTTCTCTTAATTGCCTCCATGTAAGGAAGTGATTTTTCCCGAATTTATTGCCGCAGGTGGAGGTCATGACCTCACGGGGCTGCTTTCCTCCCTGAGAGCACAGCCTTGAGCTTGTTACTGAACCAAACTTGGGTCCACTTGCCTGCAGGCAGTAAAGCCAGTGTCCTGACACCAGGTGTGGTGAAGGAGAGGGCAGCGTTTGTTGCAGGCACCAAGCAAGGAGTCCAGGCAGCTAGTGTTTAAAAGGCCCGAACTCCCCAGAGGCCTTCCGGGAGAGGTTTTTAAAGACAGGGTGAGGGAAGGGGCTATGGGTTGTGTGATCAGCTCGTGGACGCTTTTCTGATTGGTTGGTGGTGAGATAAAAAGGTGATATCTTCTGATTGGCTGGTGGGAAGTAGCTGGGAGTCAACATCATCAACCTTCTGGTTCCGACCCGTCTGGGGTTTACGTGCTTGTGGGCAGCATACAGCTAACTTCTACCACCTGGTGGGGACTTTGGTATCTGCAAAACAGCTTAAAGGACAGATTCTATCATCTATAGCCCTTGAGGAGGAACTCAAGAGCCTTGACTTTGTTTAATGGCTAAACCATTATTAATTTGTCTTGCTTGCCTGTTTTCCTTTGTTTCTGCATTTTCTCACTTCTCTGATTAAATTCGTTCTTTGGAACTCGGGGGAGGCCCACGAGGCTAAAGTTTTTCTACCAACAAGAGGCAGGCAGAGGACACGGGGGGTGGTGGTCTGTCCTGTGAAGGCCTCATAGGGTCCTGCTCGGTTACAAGCGGGATCGCTGTCACCCACACGTGGGTAATCTATGTTTTAACCCAGATCTGGTTAAAACACAGATTTCTGGGCCCCGCCCCTGGAGTTCTGGATTGTGTAGGTCTGGGGTGGGGCTCGAGATTGTGCCTTTCAGTGAGTTCCCCGGTGATGCTGATGCCGCTGGTCTGGGGACCTCACTCTGAGAACTGGGGCTTTACGTGTTCCTATACCTAATGGTGACCCAGGGTGCCTGTCAGTGGGTATAAGAGCCGGGGGTGGGGTGGGGTAGTTCATGGACCCGGGTGAGATGACGGAGGGACACAGAGCTGTCACTAAATCAAAGGGAGAATAAAGGAAAGCAACTGAGCATCTGCTCATGACTTTCATGTACTGTTTGACCAAAGAGAGGCTGTTTGGGCTTTCAGCTTATAGAATCAAATGATGTCCCGTTTTAATCCAATTCCATAACCAGCTTTATTTATTTGATGATGTCTTAATTCCAAAAGATGTCTAGTAATACATGCTTACAGTGAAAAATAACCACAGAAGTATTATTATATAAAAAAAGAAGTCCCTTTTCACTCTCCCCAATTCTCTCATTGACTGACCACGTTCCAGCTGGTTACATTTCCAGAACTCACTCTCTCTCCTTTTAAACACAAAGGGTGTGCACGCACCTTTTATTTCCGTGAATGGGGTAATTCTGTAGAGACTGTAATTTTATTTTTTTTCACTCAGTCTGTCTAGGAGATCTTTACGTGTAGACTTGTGCACACGAGATTTCCCTGCCCCTTACAGCGGCACACCCGAGTTATGGTGTGTTCGGGGCCGTGTCCCCCGAGTCCAGTAACTGAGACAGTTCGGTAAGCCACGGGTCATCCATTCTATGCAAGATCCTCTTTTTTTTTTTTCTTTTTTTTGCGGTACGCAGGCCTCTCACTGTTGTGGCCTCTCCCATTGCGGAGCACAGGCTCCGGATGCGCAGGCTCAGCGGCCATGGCTCACGGGCCCAGCCGCTCCGCGGCATGTGGGATCTTCCCGGACCGGGGCACGAACCCGTGTCCCCTGCATCGGCAGGCGGACTCTCAACCACTGCACCACCACCAGGGAAGCCCCACAAGATCCTCTTTTAAAACAAATATTTATTCAGCAGTCACTTCATGTTCAAGGGCTGTGCTAAGTGCTGGGTCTACAGGGCGGGCAAGGGCACACGTAGCCCCATCTCCCAAATTTAAAGTCTAGTGTGCACGGGTTTCTGAATGAGGATGTTTCAGACCACGCTGGAGTGGAGCCCTTTGTGTTGACGGGCTGGGGAGGAGGGGCGCATCTCTGAGGAGGGCGTACCTGTCAGCATCCCGGCTGGAAACAGGTGGAGTGGCAGGTGCGCTCAGAGTCTAAGCCTAGGAATGGGTAAGAGGGCTGTGAGTGGAGGTGGCGGCAGAGCTCAGGGGCACGCCCTGGAGAGGGAGAGAGCCCGGGAGGGCTGCCCCCAGGAGCTGGGACCTGGGACACCTGAGCCCCTCGAGGAGGGAGGTGGGCAGGGGACAGGGGCTCATACCCGCCCTCCTTCCACCGGGCCCCTGCTCAGTCACACCTGAGACTTCAGGGCTAAGGAACCCGGCAGGCGTGGTCTGTGGCCGTCAGAGCAGGGCAGAGAAGGAAAGAGAAGAAATGCACGGATGGATTCTTAGAACTCAACCTCTTCATCAAAGGACGTCCATCTTTTAAATGTGCACATTTGCGTAGCCCCTGCCGAGTGGCCTTTAGGAAAAGCTGTACCAATTTATATTTCCCACCACGTTCCCAAGGGTTGAGAGTTTGTCAACTCAAAATGGACTTTGCTTGCCGTTCGTGTTTCCCTGATTCTTACTGGAGCCTAGGATCTGCCACGGTGCTTTTCGGTGCAATCTACTGAATACCCAACAAAACAAGCTTCAACGATGAGGAAACAGTCTTCTCTTGCAACATGATGTGTCTGAAGGCAACAGTTGGGGGGTTGCTTCATTGCATGGCTTCCTGATGTCAGGACCTGGAGCCGGCTTCTCAGAAATGCTCTTGACCTTTTATGGTCCCAAGATGGCCTGGCAGCTCCAAGCAGCGTGGCTTCACGTTACAATACAGGAGGCTTCAGGAAGGAGGAACAAATCCCTGTCCATGTTCTGTTCTCTAAGACGGGAAAACATCTCCAGAAGCCTCCAGCACAGCTTCAGTTACATCTGCCAGGGTTGCATCACACACCCTGCCCCAGGCAAAACAAATCGCTGGCCAGGGCGGTGGAGTGACCTCAGTCAACTTTGGCCCCCTCAGAATCTGTGTGGTTAAGGAAAACTGTAAAGCGACCACATGTTTCTATTATTTGATATCGCAGCTGTGTAGCTCGTGTGAGAGTCGGGAGTATAAATGAGGATGCAGATGCCTGGGTCTGCCTGGCTGTGTTCTCTGCGAAGTCTCACCTTCTCAGGTCCTTATGCAGAATAAAGATACAGCTGAATCTAAGTTAGGCGTTTACCATGGAGAGGATATATGAAAATAAAGCCTCAAATAATCCCTAAATCTCATTCAGCTGGTAATTTCAACTTCTACCTTACTTCCCCTAACAAAAGTATAAAGTAGGATGTAACCAAAGAAATGAATGACACGCCCCGGGGATGGCATTAGGTGTTTACTTTCTCTGTTTCTTCTTCCCCTTGAACAGAAGAGCAGGAGTAAGATGAAGTGAGAAAACTGCAGGGGTCCTTCCGAGCTGGTGATAATATCAAGCTGGTTCAGTACAAGTAACCTCTGGTGCATCCTTAAAACTTGTTACTCCTTGAACTTATCTTTAAGATTTTGGAGGAAATGCACTGAGAGCCAGCCTGGCATTATTCATGTCACTTGTTTGCTGGGGACAGGGTGGCAGTGAGGCTCCCAGGAGTGGCTGGCAGGCTCAGGCTGCCTGTGTGTGTGTTCTGATTTGTGAACTGGATTTGGGGAGTGCCCCGCTGCCGAGGAGAATGTATGACTTGGCCTGAGGCAGGCCAACGCCTCTTCATTGTATTTATCTTATTATCACTACAGCCGATCACGATTTCTAGTCTGACTTCATTGTGATTTTTATGGATTTTTGAAGTGTTTTCCTTTTACTTGGTTTCTACTGTTTTAAGTACATTAGAACTTGGCACGTCTCTGAGGTTTCCTAGCATCGCCTCGCCTTTTCCCATAAACTCCATTTTTTGGAGCCTTTCTGACTGAGCACAGCAATGCCACCTCCTTCACAGCAGCTGGCCCTGCTCCTCGGTCAGACAAGAGGAAAGCCTGTCTGTGCTGCCCGCCCCCTGCTCCCCTTGTGCATTTTCCCCTCCTGGATGGGGACGAAGAATCTGTTCTCTTCCTCAGTGCTGCTGGGACCTGACATTTCCAATCAACAGTTCCCTCTACTGGCTGGCTTGGAAAAGTATATTTTGAGTACCTGGTGTCAGACCAATCAAGTCTTTAGACAACCCTACTTCCATTTTTAGGTCTGCACAGGTTTATTGTCTGTTTCCTTTCCTTGAATAAAGGAATAAACAAGACGTTTAGCCCATCATTGGTACCCAGTTACATGTTGAATTAATAATTGTGATGGCCATGTAATCTTCGTTAATGTGGGTTATGGCTTGAAAATTAGCAACCTTTTTGATAAGTGAATTTTTTCAAGGGAGAAGTAGGAATCCTTCCGCCTTTTTACTTACTAAATATTTATTGAGCCTGCAGTCAGTTGGAAGTTTTGAACTTATGAGCAACAGTGGTGGCTGTGGGAATCCACGGCCACATGGAAATGTGGACCATGAGGCATGATGGTTCAGGTGCCTAATCCAGGCTTGGGGGACCAGGGCAGAGCTTCCAATGGAAGGGAAGGCTCATCAGGTAATTGGGTAGAAAGCAAAGAAAGAGTATACCAGGCGGGGAACTAGCCTGGTGCAAAGGCCACCAGACTAGAGAAAGTGTGGTACACAGCTGAATTAAAAAGAGAGTTATGATTAAAGAGTCGAGGAGAAGGGCATTGGTGCAAGAGCTGAGGATGAAGCGGGGATATAGGGGAGGAAAAATAACCTTCTCTCTACCCTTCTGGGTTCCCAACTGAGACCCCTGTAATAAAAGACTAACAAGAGAGGACCGGACATCTATAAACACGCGTGTATAAATGGGGGACACCCAGGGAAAAATGAATAACTTAAGGAAGTGGCTTAGAACTCTGGCTTATACATCATCTTCCATAAAGAGCAATACATTTGTGGAGAAATGACAGGACAAGGGAAAGCAGTTTTTGAAGAGTTCTCATCACAAAGAAGAAAAACCATCCCCCCCCCCCAACTTTTGGTACCTATATGAGATGATGGATGTTAACTAAACTTACTATGGTAATGTCTCACAATATATGTAAGTCAGATCATTATGCTGTACACCTTAATTTAACACAGTGATATATGTTAATTATATCTCAGTAAAACTGGGGAAACATAAAGGAATAAAATAAGAAAATTTATGTCCTGCTTTTAGGCAAATGGGGGAGGACAGGGAACTTTTCTTGTAATTGCTTCTTCTCAGTTGCCTTCAGCTCAAAATAAATGTCAAAGTTGCATATTCTGCTGCCCTTCAGAGAGCAGGGTCAGATAAAAAAGGAGCTAGCTGGTTAAAGAGTTGAGACTTCATCTAAAGAGTAGAAACCATGAAGGGTTTTAAGTAGCAGTTGTGTTGGTCAGAAGAGTTTCTTGCTGATAGTGTGGAGAATGGGGCAGAAATCGGACCAGGAAGTCCAGGTAGGAGAGGGGTGGACCCCAGGAAGGATGTGGTGGCCCTCATCTAGGTTAGAAGTGGGGATGGAGAAACACAGACAGGTTTGGAAGATGTTTAAGAGGTGGCATTGGCAGAATTCCATGATACTTGGATGGGGAAGGGGTAGGGGAGGGCTGAAGAGAAAGCCCAGATTTCTGTCTTGGGCACCTCTGTCAGTTATTGGTGGTATTCATCACTGAATAAGGAATGTGGGTGAGAGGAGCAGGTTTGGAAGAAACATGTTTTGGGTTTGATATGTTGAGTTTGCTTTGTTGGTGGGATGCCCAAGATGAAATATCCAGTAGACAGATATTTAGGTAAGAAACTCAGAAAGAGAGATAAGCTAGCAGTAAGTGATCCGGAAGTTTTAGGATGATAACTTGATCCATGAGAGGGGATAGGATCACCAAGGGAGAGTGTAGGGGATGAGAAGAGGGCTTAGTCATACGTCTGAGGAACAGTGGCATTTCAGAAAGCAGAGAACAGAAGAATTCATAAAGAAAATTGAGTGGCTGGAGAGACAGGAAGAAAAGCAGAAGGGTGAGCTATCAGGACGTTTGCAGAAAGTGTTTCAAAAGGATGGAACAAGCAAGTGGTAAATGCTACAGAGATGTCTAGTAAGATGGGAACTGACTGGTAACCATTGGATATTGCTACAAGACAGTCACTGGGGAATGATGGAAGACAGTTTCAGGAGAACTGGTGGGGGGTATAAGTAGCAAGAGTGAGAGTAGAAGACTCTGGAAGTTAGACTGAAAAGGAGTCAGATGATTGGTGGTGGGTGGCGGGAATACAAAGGCAGGTCCATGGGGATTATTGTTGGTCACTACAATGAACTGAATGTTTATGTCTTCCCTCCAAATTAATATGTTGAATCCTAATCCCCAAGTGATGGTAATAGGAGGTGGGGCTTTGGGGAGGTAATTAGGTCATGAGGGTGCAGCCCTCATGAATAGAGTTAGTGCTTTAATACAAGAGACTCCAGAGAGCTCGCTCACCCCTTCTTCCATGTGAGGACACAGCAAGAAGACACCCTATGAACCAGGAAGCGGGCTCTCACCAGACACTGAATCTGCTGGCATCTTGACCTTGAACTTCCCAGCCTCCAGAACTGTGAGAAATAAACATTTGTTGTTTAAGCCACTCAGTCAATGGCAGTTTCTTACAGCAGCTTGAATGGACTAAGACAGTCATATATATTTTAACATGGGAGACCCTTGAGCATATATACCAGCTTACTGCTGCATGACAATCCCCAAACTCTAGTTTGAAATATGTTTACAGTTGATGCATCTGCGGATGGGCTGGGGATCGGCTGATCTAGACTGCCTTTGCTCGTGTGTCTGTGGCTGAGCCGGACCATTCAGCCGGGTCTGCTGTGCTCTGTGCATTTTGCCTCCTCTACCTGGGACCATTGTATCAGCCTGGCACATTCTTCTTAGGGAGATAGCTGAGGCACAAGTGTAGAAGGAGTCCCATCAGTGAGTGTGTTTCAAGCTTCTGTTGGCATCATGCCTGTAGATGTCCTGTGAGCCAACGTTCTTCTTGACAGAAGAACTTTGAAGCCACGTGGCAGAAGGCAAGGTGAGGAATTTAGGCCGTTAATACAATCTGGTGGAACTGAATTTGCAAGGCGGGAGAGGTTGAAGAGAAAGAGAAAGTAGTTTGTAGCACAAATATATTCCCCAGAAGTAGATGGGGAATGGCTTTAAAGCACTGCAAGGGGAGGAGAGATTGGCATCTTTAAATAGGAGAAGGAACACCCTCCTTTTCACTAAGAGGGATGTGGGGAAGTTTTGGGGGTGTTGGGGGAAAGTTGACATGGTTCCCTTGTGGTTTCAGTTCCCTCTGTGAAGTAGGAGGTGTGTCATCTCCTGGGAGAGGGGTTTGCTGTGAGGTAGGTGACTTAAGAGTTGGAAAGTTTAAAATTCCCCCCTTGGGGTTTGGGGGATTGTTGCTCAGTGGAAATCAAGAGTGGATATGATGCTTCTAAGAACATATAGATATTAACCTTTTTTCTTTAAAACCATGACAATGAACCGAAGGGAGCTTTCCTTTTCTTTGGTAACATAGATAGCTTGAAAGATAGTCCAGCTTGGGTACCATGGACTTCTATCCCCCGTACACTTTCAGAGAAAATGCCATTGGCCATCCAAAGTGAAGCCAGGACCCTGGGGCTGGGGTGGTACCAGGAGTCATCTTTGACTTTTCTCTTTCTGTTACTTGGCTCAGCCCAATAATCACCAAGACCTGTCCATTCACTTCGCTCTGGGTCAACAACTCCTCTCTACCCTCCAGCCCTCCCCGGGGGCTGGCCACCATCTCCTCTGTCCATTGCACACCCACTCGGTGAGCACCCCGCCTCCCCCAGCACTGGTGAGGCTTGTGGACGGTGTGGACGGGATCCACACCCGGCAGCCAGTCAAGAACCATCGTCCCTACCTTGTAGCCTTATCGAGTGCCCTAGACTAGATCTCCCTTTCATAAGATGAACTTTTGATTTTAGAATAGTTCAGACTTACAGAAAAACTGTAAAGATTGTGCAGAGAATTCCCGTATACCCCACACCTGGTTTCCCCTTTCGTTAGGCTCTTACACTAGGATGATACCTTGCACAGAACAAATAAACCCATATTGACGCATTTTTTTCTGAATTTTATTTTATTTTTTTATACAGCAGGTTCTAATTAGTTATCTATTTTATACATATTAGCGTATACATGTCGATCCCAATCTCCCAATTCATCACACCCCCACCCCCACCCCCTCTTCCCCCCTTGGTGTCCATACATTTGTTCTCTACATCTGTGTCTCTATTTCTGCCTTGCAAACTGGTTCATCTGTACCTTTTTTCTAGATTCCACATATATGTGTTAATATACGATATTTGTTTTTCTCTTTCTGACTGACTTCATTCTGTATGGCAGTCTCTGGGTCCATCCACGTCTCTACAAATGACCCAATTTCGTTCCTTTTTTTTGGCTGAGTAATATTCCATTGTATATATGTACCACATCTCCTTTACCCATTCATCTGTCAGTGGGCATTTAGGTGGCTTCCATGACCTGGCTATTGTAAATAGTGCTGCAACAAACACTGGGGTGCATGTGTCGTTTGGAATTATGGTTTTCTCTGGGTATATGCCTAGTAGTGGGATTGCTGGGTCATATGGTAGTTCTGTTTTTAGTTTCTTAAGTAACCTCCATACTGTTCTCCATAGTGGCTGTATCAATTTACATTCCCACCAACAGTGCAAGACGGTTCCCTTTTCTCCATACCTTATCCAGCATCTGTTGTTCGTAGATTTTCTGATGGTGCCCATTCTAACCAGTGTGAGGTGATACCTCATTGTAGTTTTGATTTGCATTTTTCTAATAATTAGTGATGTTGAGCAGCTTTTCATGTGCCCTTGGCCATCTGTAGGTCTTCTTTGGAGAAATGTCTATTTAGGTCTTCTGCCCATTTTTGGATTGGGTTGTTTGTTTTTTTAATATTGAGCTGCATGAGCTGTTTATATTTTTTGGAGATTAATCCTTTGTCCATTGATTTGTTTGCAAATATTTTCTCCCATTCTGAGGGTTGTCTTTTCATCTTGTTTATAGTTTCCTTGCTGTGAAAAAGCTTTTAAGTTTCATTAGGTCCCATTTGTTTATTTTTGTTTTTATTTCCATTATTCTAGGAGGTGGGTTCAAAAAAGACTTTCTGTGATTTATGTCAAAGTGTGTTCTTCCTATGTTTTCCTCTAAGAGTTTTATAGTGTCTGGTCTCTAATCCATTTTGAGGGGTTTTTTTGTCTGTGTATAGTGTTAGGAAGCGTTATAATTTCATTCTTTTACATGTAGTTCTCCCAGAACCACTTATTGAAGAGGCTGTCTTTTCTCCATTGTATATTCTTGCCTCCTTTGTCAGATTAGTTGACCATAGGTGGGTTGGTTTATCTCTGGGCTTTCTGTCCTGTTCCAGTGATCTCTCTTTCTGTTTTTGTGCCAGTACCATACTGTCTTGATGACTGTAGCTATGTAGTATAGTCTGAAGTCTGGGATCCTGATTCCTCAAGCTCCGTTTCTCTTTCTCAAGATTGCTTTGACTATTCGGGGTCTTTTGTGTTTCTACACAAATTGTAAAATTCTTTGTTCTAGTTCTGTGAATAATGCCATTGGTAATTTGATAGGGATTGCATTGAATCTGTAGATTGCTTTGGGTAGTATAGTCATTTTCACAATATTGATTCTTCCAATCCAAGAACATGGTATATCTCTCCATCTGTTTGTGTCATCTCTGATTTCTTTCATCAGTGTCTTATAGTTTTCTGACAACAGGTCTTTTACCTCGTTAGGTAGGTTTATTCCTAGGTATTTTATTCTTTTTGTTGCAATGATGAATGGGATTCTTTCCTTAATTTCTCTTTCTGATCTTTCATTGTTAGCATATAGGAATGCAAGAGATTTCTGTGCATTAATTTTGTATCCTGCAACTTTACCAAATTCATTGATTAGCTCTAGTAGTTTTCTGGTGGCATCTTTAGGATTCTCTATGTATAGTACCATGTCAAACAGTGACAGCTTTAATTCTTCTTTTCCAATTTGTATTCCTTTTATTTCTTTTCCTTCTCTGATTGCTGTGGCTAGGACTTCCAAAACTATGTTGAATAATAGTGGTGATAGTGGACATCCTTGTCTTGTTCCTGATCTTAGAGGAAATGCTTTCAGTTTTTCACCCTTGAGAATGATGTTTGCTGTGGGTTTGTCGTATATAGCCTTTATTATGCTGAGTTAGGTTCCCTCTATGCCCACTTTCTGGGGAGGTTTTATCATAAATCGGTGTTGAATTTTGTCAAAAGCTTTTTCTCCATCTACTGAGATGATCATATGGTTTTTCTTCTTCAGTTTGTTAATATGGTGTATCACGTTGATTGATTTGCGTATATTGAAGAATCCTTGCATCCCTGGGATAAATCCCACTTGATCATGGTGTATGATCCTTTTAGTGTGTTGTTGGATTCTGATTGCTAGTATTTTGTTGAGGAGTTTTGCGTCTATATTCATCAGTGATATTGGTCTGTAATTTTCTTCTTTTGTAGTATCTTTGTCTGGTTTAGGCATCAGGGTGATGGTGGCCTTGTAGAATGAGTTTGGGAGTGTTCCTTCCTCTGCAATTTTTTGGAAGAGTTTGAGAAGGATGGGTGTTAGCTCTTCTCTAAATGTTTCATAAAATTCACCTGTGAAGCCATCTGGTCCTGGACTTTTGTTTGCAGGAAGGTTTTTAACCACAGGTTCAATTTCATTACTTGTTGGTCTGTTCATGTTTTCTATTTCATCCTGGTTCATTCTTGGCAGGTTATAGCTTTCTAAGAATTTGTCCATTTCTTCCAGGTTGTCCATTTTATTGGCATAGAGTTGCTTGTAGTAGTCTCTTAGGATGCTTTGTATTTGTGCGGTGTCTGTTGTAACTTCTCCTGTTTCATTTCTAGTTTTATTGATTTGAGTCCTCTCCCTCTTTTTCTTGATGAGTCTGGCTAATGGTTTATCAGTTTTGTTTATCTTCTCAAGGAACCAGCTTTTAATTTTATTGATCTTTGCTATTTTCTTTGTTTCTATTTCATTTATTTCTGCTCTGATCTTTATGATTTCTTTCCTTCTACTAACTTTGGGTTTTGTTTGTTCTACCTTCTCTAGTTCCATTAGGTGTAAGGTTAGATTGTTTATTTGAAATTTTTCTTGTTTCTTGAGATAGGACTGTATTGCTATAAACTTCCTTCTTAGAACAGCTTTTGCTGCATCCCATAGGTTTTGGATTGTCCTGTTTTCATTGTCATTTGTGTCTAGGTATTTTTTGATTTCCTCTTTGATTTCTTCAGTGATCTCTTGGTTATTTAGTAACATATTGTTTAACCTCCATGTGTTCATGTTTTTTTTTTTTTTTTACTTTTTTCCCCCTGTAATTGATTTCTAATCTCATAGCGTTGTGGTCAGAAAAGATGCTTGATATGATTTCAATTTTCTTAAATTTACTGAGGCTTGATTTGTGACCCAGGAAGTGATCTATTCTGGAGAATGTTCCATGTGCACTTGAGAAGAAAATGTAATCTGTTGTTTTCGGATGGAATGTCCTATAAATATCAATTAAATCTATCTGGTCTATTGTGTCATTTAAAGCTTGTGTTTCCTTATTAATTTTTTGTCTGGATGATCTGTCCATTGGTGCAAGTGAGGTGTTAAAGTTCCCCACTATTGTGTTACTGTCCATTTCCTCCTTCATAGCTGTTAGCATTTGCCTTATGTACTGAGGTGCTCCTATGTTGGGTGCATATTATGTATTTATAATTGTTATATCTTCTTCTTGGATTGATCCCTTGATCATTACGTAGTGTCCTTCCTTGTCTCTTGTAACATTCTTTATTTTAATGTCTATTTTATCTGATATGTGAATTGCTACTCCAGCTTTCTTTTGATTTCCATTATATGGAATATGTTTTTCCATCCCCTCACTTTCAGTCTGTATGTGTCCTTAGGTTTGAAGTGGGTGTCTTGTAGACAGCATATATATGGGTCTTGTTTTTGTATCCATTCAGCAAGCCTGTGTCTTTTGGTTGAAGCATTTAATCCGTTCACGTTTAAGGTAATTATCGATATGTATGTTCCTACTACCATTTTCTTAATTGTTTTGGGTTTGTTTTTGTAGGTCTTTTTCTTTTCTTGTGTTTCCTGCCTAGAGAAGTTCCTTTAGCATTTGTTGTAGAGCTGGTTTGGTGGTGCTGAATTCTCTTAGCTTTTGCTTGTCTGTAAAGCTTTTGATTTCTCCGTCAAATCTGAATGAGATCCTTGCTGGGTAGAGTGATCTTGGTTGTAGTTTCTTCCCTTTCATCACTTTAAATATGTCCTGACACTCTCTTCTGGCTTGCAGAGTGTCTGCTGAAAGGTCACATGTTTACCTTATGGGAGTTCCCTTGCATGTTATTTGTTGTTTTTCCCTTGTTGCCTTTAATAATTTTTCTTTGTCTTTAATTTTTGTCAATTTGATTACTATGTGTCTTGGCATGTTTCTCCTTGGGTTTATCCTGCCTGGGACTCTGTGCTTCCTGTACTTGAGTGGCTATTTCTTTTCCCATGTTAGGGAAATTTTCGACTATAATCTCTAAATATTTTCTTGGGTCCTTTCTCTCTCTCTTCTCCTTCTGGGACCCCCTATAATGCAAATGTTGCTGTGTTTAATGTTATCCTAGAGGTCTCTTAGGCTGTCTTCATTTCTTTTCTTTCTCCTTTCTTTATTCTGTTCTGTGGCAGTGAATTCCACCATTCTGTCTTCCAGGTCACTTATCTGTTCTTCTGCCTCAGCTATTCTGCTATTGATTCCTTCTAGTGTATTTTTGATTTCAGTTACTGTATTGTTCATCTGTGTTTGTTTGTCCTTTAATTCTTCTAGGTGTTTGTTCTTTAATTCTTGTAGGTCTTTGTTCAACATTTCTTGCATCTTCTCAATCTTTGCCTCCATTTTTTTTCTGAGGTCCTGGATCATTTTCACTATCATTATTCTGACTTCTTTTCCTGGAAGGTTGCCTATCTTCACTTCATTTAGTTGTTCCTTCATCTGGTACATAGCCCTCTGCCTTTTCATTTTGTCTATCTTTCAGTGAATGTGGTTTTCATTCCACAGGCTGCAGGATTGTAGTTCTTCTTGCTTCTGCTGTTTGCCCTCTGATGGATGAGGCTGTCTAAGAGGCTTGTGCAAGCTTCCTGATGGGAGGGACTGGTGGTGGGTAGAGCTGGGTGTTGCTCTGGTGGGAAGAGCTCAGTAAAACTTTAATCTGCTTGTCTGCTGATTCCTGGGGCTGAGTTCCCTCCCTGTTGGTTGTTTGGCCTGAGGTGACTCAGCACTGGAGCCTACCCGGCTCTTTGTTGGGGCTAATGGTGGACTCTGGGAGGGCTCATGCCAAGGAGTTTCCTTGCCAGTTTTCTTGTCCCCATGGTGAGCCACAGCCACCCCCACCTCTGCAGGAGACCCTCCAACACTAGCAGGTAGGTCTGGTTCAGTCTCCTATGGGGTCACTGCTCCTTCCCCTGGGTCCCGATGCACACACTACTTTATGTGTTCCCTCCAAGAGTGGAGTCTCTGTTTCCCCCAGTCCTGTCGAAGTCCTGCAATCAAATCCCACTAGCCTTCAAAGTCTGATGCTCTGGGGATTCCTCCTCCCGTTGCCAGACCCCCAGGTTGGGAAGCCTGACGTGGGGCTCAGAACCTTCACTCCAGTGGGCAGGCTTCTGTGGTATAATTGTTCTCCAGTTTGTGAGTCACCCACCCAGCGGTTACGGGATTTGATTTTATTGTGATTGCGCCCCTCCTGCCATCTCATTGTGGCTTCTCCTTTGTCTTTGGATGTGGGGTATCTTTTTTGGTGAGTTCCAGTGTCTTCCTGTTGATGACTGTTGAGCAGTTGTGATTCCGGTGCCCTCGCGGAGGGAGTGAGCGCACGTCCTTGTACTCTGCCATCTTGAACCAATCTCCTCAATGCATTTTTGTTATTAACTCAAGTCCATTTTTTTATTCAGACTTCCTCAGTTTTCCCCTAATGTCCTCTTTCTGTTCCAAGATCCCAGCTAGGATCCCATGTGACATTTTGTTGTCATGTCCCCTCATGCTCCTCTTGGTTGTGACAGTTTCTCAGACTTTATGACTTTCACAGTCTGGGGAGTGCTTGTCAGGTACTCGTCAGGTAGAGTGTCCCTCAGTTTGTGTGTGTCTGGTGTTTTTGCATGATTAGAGTGGAGTTGCAGGTTTTTCAAAGGAGGACTACAGAGGAAAGTGCCGTTTGCATGACATCATATGAAAGGGTTTGTTAAAGAAAAAGAAATGTTCAATGACACCTGTTAGAGATGGTCAGGCAGACTTTATTCAAAAATCATCTTGATAGGTATGAGGGCCATACCACACAATGGGGTTTTGCACCAGGGGAGAGGGTAAGCTCAACTCTGACTGCAGCATGGATATGTGGGTGTTTATAGCCAAGGAGCAGGGTTGGGGTCTGGGGACGGGAAATGACTAAGAGGAAACATAAGGGAGATTCCGGCCAAACCGACCTAACAAGATTCTTGCTGAAGACAGGCGAGGGTGATCAGATGTCACCTGGGGGCTGGTGAAGGATGAGGAATGACCAGATAGCACAGTGGGGATGAGGGTGGTTCTCGTTAAACTGACTTATTAGCAGGGTTATTGCTAAAATGAGATTTTACAAGGAAGGGCACAGGTGGGCCTGGGGAGAAGATTCAGGAGCCTGAGTGAAGTTTGATCAGGCAGAGAATCTTTGTCGGCGCGGGCTCTGGACATGACCGTTGACCCTGATCACTGGGCTGAGGTCATGCTGGCCACACTTCTCTCTTGTGAGATTACCGCTCCACCGCCATCCCCAACACAGTCTACTCTTGGGAGGGGAGTCTCTGTGCACAGCCCACAAGAGAACGAGTGGGTGCTTATGTGTCACCTCCTTGGGAGTGGAGCAAGTGCATAAGTTTTTTGGAGGTTTTCTGCCCAGAAATTTGTCTGTTAGGTCCTTTTTATACAACACCTTATCTCCTGTCATTTTCACAATTGTGAGGTTGATATTATCTCCCATTTTCCAGATGTGGAAACAGAGACTCAGTGAAGTTGACCTACCTCCCCAGGCTCACCCAGATTTTAAGTGGCAGGCTGGGGGCTTGAATTTGAGTGTTCTCAGAGCCAGCTCTCTTAAGTACTCAGTTCTCTGTCTGCATGGCCATTTAGTTACTCCACTGAAGCTATGTCATCAAGAATTAACTTATTCCCTGGGCTGCTTAAGCCCTTCTCTTAGGCAGGGTAAGGCTCATGGGGTCGGTGGAGGATGTTCTTTAGCTCTGTGTGGTCAGCCCACTCGTTAAGTCCACTCTGAGGACTTCAGGAACCAAATCCTATACCATACGGTCAAAGTTGGACTAGGCTCAAACTAGATTTCCATATGGGGCACATTCTGTTATGCAAGGAAGGCTGTGTTCTTCCTATCATCTATCTATCTATCTTACTGAAGAAAAAGAAAAAAGCTCCTTTTGGTTAATTGACATGATTTAAAGAAGAAAGGTTGGGCTTCCCTGGTGGCGCAGTGGTTGAGAGTCCGCCTGCTGATGCAGGGGACACGGGTTCATGCCCCAGTCTGGGAGGATCCCACATACCGTGGAGCGGCTGGGCCCGTGAGCCATGGCCGCTGAGCCTGCGCGTCCGGAGCCTGTGCTCCACAACGGGAGAGGCCACAACAGTGAGAGCCCCGCGTACTGCAAAAAAAAATAAAATAAAAATAAATAAGTAAAGAAGAAAGGTTAATATCTATTCAGGTTAATATCTATTCATTCTTAGCAGCACTGGGTCCATCCTTGATTTCAGTTGAGCGAGGTTGTTTCGTGATAACAGGTATTGTTCTGTCATTCTGGGAAAGCCAGTGGGGAGCTGAGAGTGATTTCATGGGTCACTGACAGCTCAAGCCTGTAGTCAGTAGTCAGAACGAGTACTCGGACTGCACATTGGTTTTTCTGATCTCTACATAACATGCAGAACAGATCTGTATAGTGGGCCGTTTGTTTTGTGGATTGTCAGTTTTTTCTCTCCCCGCCTGTTCAGAGTGTTTAGGATATGTCGGTGCAAAGGACATCGTGCTGAAAATACGGCGGCCACGCTCTTTCACGTTTTTAAAGAAACGGCTCTAAACGAATTGCAATTCGTTTCACTATGACCCTGGCTAAACCTAACTGACAGGTGCTGCAAAGTGTTTAGCTGGACTACAAACCCAACTGAGATCAAAGGACTCCCCTCCCCCGCCCCTGCTCCAACAGTTTAGAGCAGTTAAGCTGCTTTGGGCACCTGACAGACAGCATCATCCCCTGGTGGGGGTGTGCTCTGTAAAGGAGAGCAGAAAGCAAAGTGGTGTGAATGACTCAAAAAGTGTCAGCTGCTGGTTGGAGCCTGTGAGTCACAGAGCGGGAAGGTCCCACCCATTTGCTTCTGGCTTGTTAACCCCCTGACACGATTATATTAGTCAGTGCTTATCTCAGAAAGTCAGAAAGCTACATGATTTTTGCGATGAGTTCAGGAGGTGGGCTGAGGTCCATGGTGAGGGGATAACACTTCTGGAGAAGCCCACACTCTAGTTTCTGTTCCTTGTTTCACTTTTAACTTGGAGGTTGAGGAGAAGGATGCACTGCTGCTTGGCCAGCAGCCTGCAGTGTCTGGGTGCCATTCAAGGAGGGTAACTGGGTCCCCACCTGCACTCTGTCTGTCTCGGTCGGCGTGCGATGCGGGGACAGAGCTCCCGCTGTGGGAGGAGTTACTGGTGGCTGTGCACAGCACTGGCAGGACCCGGATGGAGGCCCAGGAGACGTCGCTGCGGCAGGGGAGGGGTGGGGTCTCCACGATGCTGTGCTGCGGGCCTCCGCTCCCTCGGCCTCCCAGTCTGCAGGGCAAGGGGGGCTGCATCTCGGGAGCACCTTGTGTCCCATGGCTGCCCGCCCTCCGGAGAAGGCCTCACCTCCTCTGCCATGTGTCCAGTCTCACCCATTGTGCTTCCTGATAGCAGCCGGGGACGGAGCCTCAGGGGTCCTGGCTTCTCCGTGGTGCAGAGGCCTCCCTGCGAGGAGCTAGTGGTGCCCAGTTAGCAGCAGAAGTCGCAGTGCAGTGTGCACCAGGCATCACACCTGCTGCTCTGACAGTGGGGCTTCCGGGGGACATGTACGGGGTGGGGATGTCGGCGGGATTTCCGAGCCAGTCCTCGGCGTGTAAGGATGGAGGCTGGGTCCCCAGGCCCTCCATCCAGGCTCAGGTGAGAGCTTCTGCAGACTGTCCACCCTCCCGAGGTGTGTTAGCCGTCGCGATTAGGGCCAGGATGGAAATGGCAACCAAGAGGCAGGCTGGCGGGTCAGGGATCAGGGAGAAGGTAAGCAGGAGAGGAAGCCATCTCCCACCTTAGTCCTGAAATCTGAGCCTCTAGGACAGTGGCTCTCAACAGGGGTGATTTTGCCCCCATAGGGGATATTTGGCAACGTCTGGACACATTTTTGGTTGTCATACCTGGGAGGGAGGAGGGGTATGGTAGCTACTGACATCTAGTGGGTAGAGCCCAGGGATGCTGCTAACCATCCCACACTGCACAGAACAGCCCTACAACAAAGACCAATCCGGGCCCAGGTGTCAACAGTGCCAAGGTTGACACCCTGCTCTAAGGGACTAAAGAGTCTCGGGGCGGGGGAGGGTGGTGTGTCATTTCACTCGAGGACTTAATAAATGTGGCCAGTGGGCTTCGGGCAGCATGGGCATTTGACCCCAGAGACTCTTTATGTGGCACAAGAGTCGTTTGAGGATCTTTCTGTGGGTGAGCCAGGAGCATTCTGGGAGCATTGCTTGTTACGTGATGTTCTCCTTGTTCACCGCTATCCAAGAGTGTGTGGGCTTTTTGAAAACCCTCTGGGAGTGAGCAGAAAATCAGGCCCTTTTTTGGAAGTGTGAGATGATAAAGGGGAGAAATCTATATTCTGAAATGAATATTCTTACCTGCTTGGGTTTATGGATAAGGGTCTGGGTAGCAATACTCCCTGGGTTCCCTGCCTCTGTGTGTGTGTGTGTGTGTGTGTGTGTGTGTGTGTGTGTGAGAGAGAGAGAGAGAGAGAGAGAGAGAGAGAGAGAGAGAGGGAGGGAGGGAGAGAGGGAGAGAGGGAGCCCTCTGAGCTGTGATAGGGTGGCAGTGTGCACTGGCATATCCTGTTGTTATGATGATGAGATGAAGACTTTCTCCTCCCTGAGGCTCTGGAGTTCCGGGAAATGGCTCCGAGGTTCATCTTCTGTTTTGCATCAGCATCTCCTCCTGGGTGCCGACAGCATGCAGGGCCTCCCCACTGACCAGCCAGCGTCTGCGTCAGGCCAGCTCGGGTTTGCCCATGCCACCCCCGCAGTGTCCCTGCTCCCCACATTCCCTCCTCAACAGGTTGATGGGACAGCTGGACTTCCAAGTGGCTTGGCAGGAGGGAATAATGAACCAGAGGCAGCAACGGCATGGCCGGGGCAGGGCCCTCTGTCTTCTTGTTTCCTGGACTCCTGAGAATTATCTTTTGCGGCCTGAGAGGCAAACACACACACACACACACACACACACACACACACCATGCCACATTTCCCTCTGTGTAGGAAGGCCGCTGGAATGCCCGCTCTTTGTGGAGTGTGGTCCATACATGTGTGCATTTCTCTTTGCAGGGCACGTCACCGTCACCAACTACTTGTTGAACTATTTCCCCGGTCTTGACCTTGAAAGGAGGAACGTGTTTGGGTTCACGGCCCTGATGAAAGCCGCCATGCAGGGCCGAACGGAGTGCATCCGAGCCCTGATGCTAGCAGGTACGTCCCCACCTGTCCCATGCAGTCCCAGGGTCCCAGGAAATGCTGAGTTGGCTCCTTTAAAGAATATGTGTTGAAGGGATGAATCCTCCCCATAGAAACCAAGCCTAGTGGATGCAGCAAAGAAACGTTTCTTTGTTGAGATGTATGGCTGTCATCATCCGAGTTGAAACAAAAACAAAAGCTCCGGCCCGCTCCGCGGCGCGCATGCTCCGTGCGGGGCTGCTCCAGCTACACGGGGTAATGAGCGCGGGGTGGAGGGGGCTGGCCGAGCAGCGCTTGCTGGGGCCCGGCGCTTGGCGGCGGCCCTGGGGCGCTGTGCGCGGCTGCTGAAGGGGCGGCGGCGGCCAGCACTGTGCGCCCCAGTGTGGCTCTCTCGCCCGACGCGCGCGCCCGGTCTGTCCCCAGGGCCCTCTGGAGGTGACTCGGGTGGGCCGGGCAGGCCGGCGTTGCCGGTTGGGAGGGCGGAGGGGAGGCGATGAGGAGACAAGCCGCCGCCGCCGCC
>NW_006783957.1:720272-733057 GCF_000442215.2 Lipotes vexillifer
GTTTCGGCCCGCGGGCCGCCCCCGCTGCGGAGGCGCTGCCGCCGGAGCCATGCCGCAGGCGCCGCAGCCGTACGGGTTCGTCGGCGAAGAGAACAGTCCGAAATGGCGGGGACTGTTGGTCTCGGCCATGCGGAAGGTTCAGGAGCAAGTACACCCCAATTTCTCAGTTAATGAAGAGTCTCTCTATTATATTGAAGAGCTGATTTTTCAGCTGCTTAATAAATTATGCATGGCCCAACCAAGGACTGTTCAAGATGTGGAGGAACGAATTCAAAAGACCTTTCCTCATCCAGTGGATAAATGGGCTATTGCTGATGCACAGTCTGCCATAGAGAAACGAAAACGGAAGAAATCCTCTCTTACTGCCTGTGGACAAAGTCCATCCTTCACTGAAGAAAGTTTTAGGGTACAAAGTGGACTACCATGTGTCCCCATATATTGTGGCTGTACTAGAGTATATCTCAGCTGATATTTTGAAATTGGCTGGTAATGATGTATTTAATATCCAACATTATGAAATATCCCAACAGGACATTAAAGTGTCTTGTGTGCAGATAAGGGTTTTTTTTGTTTTTGTTTTGTTTTGTTTTTTTGCAGTACGCGGGCCTCTCACTGTTGTGGCCTCTCCCGTTGCGGAGCACAGGCTCCGAACGCGCAGGCTCAGCGGCCATGGCTCACGGGCCCAGCCGCTCCGCGGCACGTGGGATCTTCCCGGACCGGGGCACGAACCCGCGTCCCCCGCATCGGCAGGCGGACTCTCAACCACTGCGCCACCAGGGAATCCCTAGATTCAGTATTATTGAAGGAAAAAAATGAGCAACCACTTAGATTACCGAGTCCTGAAGTGTATCGTTTTGTGGTAAAAGACTCTGAGGAAAACATTGTTTTTGAAGACAACTTGCCAAGTAGAAGTGGAATCCCCATTATTAAAGGAGGAACTGTGGTGAAATTAATTGAAAGGTTAACATATCACATGTATGCAGATCCCAATTTTGTTCGCACTTTTCTTACTACGTATCGTTCGTTTTGTAAACCACAGGACTTGCTAAGCTTACTGATTGAACGATTTGAAATTCCAGAGCCAGAACCTACTGAAGCAGATAAATTGGCAGTAGAGAAAGGCGAGCAGCCAATCAGTGCGGACCTTAACTGCCTCTTTAAAAGGTTTCGCAAGGAATACGTCCAGCCAGTACAACTTAGGATCTTAAATGTGTTTCGGCACTGGGTTGAACACCATTTTTATGACTTTGAAAGAGACTTGGAGTTGCTTGAAAGACTAGAATCCTTCATTTCAAGTGTAAGAGGGAAAGCTATGAAGAAATGGGTAGAGTCAATTGCTAAGATCATCAAGAGGAAGAAACAAGCTCAGGCAAATGGAATAAGCCATGATATTACGTTTGAAAGTCCACCTCCGCCAATTGAATGGCATATCAGCAGACCAGGACAGTTTGAAACATTTGATCTCATGACACTTCATCCAATAGAAATTGCACATCAGCTGACACTTTTGGGATCTGATCTCTACAGGAAAGTTCAACCTTCTGAACTTGTAGGGAGTGTATGGACCAAAGAAGATAAAGAAATAAATACTCCAAGTTTATTAAAAATGATTCACCACATCACAAATCTCACTGTCTGGTTTGAAAAGTGCATTGTGGAAGCAGAAAATTTTGAGGAACGGGTGGCAGTACTAAGTAGAATTATAGAAATTCTGCAAGTTTTTCAAGATTTGAATAATTTCAGTGGTGTATTAGAGATCGTCAGTGCAGTAAGTTCAGTATCAGTCTGTAGACTAATCATACCTTTGAGGAAAGAAAAAGGAAAATTTTGGATGAAGCTGTGGAATTAAGTCAAGATCATTTTATAAAATATCTAGTGAAACTTAATCAGTCCACCTTGTGTGCCTCTTTTTGGAATATATTTAACAAATATTCTGAAGACTGAAGAAGGGAATAATGATTTTTTTAAAAAGAAAGGGAAAGATTTAATCAATTTCAGTAAGAGGAAAAAAAGCTGAAATTACTGGAGAAATTCAGCAATATTAGAACCAACCTTACTGTTTACGGATAGAACTGGAAATGAGGAGGTTCTTTGAAAATGTTAACCCCATGGGAAATGCTTCTGAAAAAGAGTTTACAGATGATTTGTTCAAGAAGTCACTAGAAATTGAACCCTGAAACTGCAAACAGCCACCTCGATTTCCTAGGAAATCAACTTTCTCTTTAAAATCTCCTGGAATAAGGCCTAATACAGGCCGACAGGGCTCTACCTCAGGTACTTTACGAGGTCATCCAACATCATTAGAAAGAGAACCATGTAAAATAAGCTTTAGTCGGATTGCTGAAACAGAGCTTGAATCAACAGTGTCAGCACCAACCTCTCCGAATACACCGTCTACTCCACCAGTATCTGCTTCTTCAGACCTTAGTGTGTTTTTAGATGTGGATCTCAACAGTTCCTGTGGAAGCAATAGCATCTTTGCTCCAGTCCTCTTGCCTCATTCAAAGTCTTTCTTTAGTTCGTGTGGTAGTTTACATAAAGTAAGTGAAGAGCCACTGATTCCTCCTCCACTTCCTCCTCGAAAAAACTTGGTCATGATGCTTCAAGTTCCAAGGGAACAATGAAATCTGATGATGACCCCCCCTGCTAGTCTGCCAAGACAGCCTCCTCCTCCAAAGGTAAAACCCAGAGTTCCTGCTCCTACTGGTGCATTTGACGGGCCTCTGCATAGTCCACCACCGCCGCCGCCGAGAGATCCTCTTCCGGATACTCCTCCACAGTTCCCCTTCAGCCTCCAGAACACTTTATAAACTGTCCGTTTACTCTTCAGCCACCTGCACTGGGACATCTTCACAGAGATCCAGACTGGTTCAGAGACGTTAGTACCTGTCCCAATTCTCCAAACACTGCTCCTAACACACCCTCTCCAAGGGTACCACGTCGATGCTATGTGCTCAGTTATAGTCAAAATAATCTTGCTCATCCTCAAGAGCCCCTGTTCCACCAAGGCACAATTCAAGCCCTCACCTACCAAAACTGCCACCAAAGACTTACAAACGGGAGCTTTCGCACCCCACATTGTATAGACTGCCTTTGCTAGAAAATGCAGAAACTCCTCAATGACCCTAGCCATATGTAGTCATTGACACTGGAATGGTATTTGTACAGTTTATTTTTTTAATTTATTCAAAAAAGGCATAGTATTTTAGTACTTTTTAAAAATAATGTTAGTACTTTTAAAAATAATGTTCTTACAAAAATGCTACTGATCAAATAAGCTTTTAAAAATTGGAAAAATAAAAATACAGAAGTCCTTTACCATGATCACCGCAGGTGATCAGTAGCATTGCCTCGTCTTGGATCCTCAGTGCTGCCCAAAGGCCAGTATAAAGAATTTATATTTGCACTGTAGACTCTGCTAAAATATGGTTTAAAGTGACATTGGTGGCACTGAAAGCGGATAGTGCATTTGTGGAATTTTTCAAATTTTTCATATTTGAGTAACAGATGACTTTTTAAGGCAGTGAATTTATACACATATAGTGGATGTGTGGTCATACTGATTTTTAAGCCTCTTTGACCATCTTCTAGTTTTTACGTCTAGTTTTTACATTTAGGAAGATCGTGAATAACACCCACTGTTCTTAAACTCTTTAATGCCATGTCTTAAAAGCCAGAATTTGCTGCTGAAGACAAAAGTGAAAAATGGAACAAAAATAATAGAATACACTGTGTTTATTGTTTTGTCAAAATGTAAACAGACTACCTAACCCAATCATAGAGGAAAGAAGGGCATATATCTTATACAGATGTGCTTTTTTGTTTTTGCAGACTATGGTGTCTTTAGCTAATGAGTTGCCTATTGTTTTGGAAAACAAAGCTAATATGCCATACATGTACAGTTTTGTTTATATTGTACATTTAAAGATAATGCTAATAACCTATATAAATTTATGTGACTCAAGACCTATAGTACAGTCTGCTACTTTACTAATTCATAAAGCTGGAGGATAAGTTTCTTATGGCATTGGAACCAACTACATTGCCTTCAAAACCAAGTAACTTTCTCTATAAATCTCATGTTAACTAAAAATTTTTAAAGTATTTTTTTAGGTTGGTAATATTTAAACCAGCAGACACTTAAAGCTTTATTAAACTTTTTAATCAGAGACGTGATTAAAACTTTTATTTGCCATTTGTACTCCTTCGTTCTAAGTGATGAAAAAGCGTGTTTTCCTCTTAGTGCCGTAACAGCAGTTGTAAAGTAGCCAAAAGCCACATTGTTTATTTACTGGTCTGTGGCCTTTTACTGTGCTTTGTATCAGAGTTCCTAACAAGATTAATAAATCACCCCAGTCTTAATTTTTAAAAGAAAAAAAAATAAAAGCTCCTGCTTTCAGGGTGGGTTGGGAGGTCACAGCACTGGTCACCCCGTAGGCCAGCCCTCCTGTTTCCTCACCCCCTAGCCTCCTCCTGCCTGCATTTTTCTTCACAAACGTGTGCTCTGGTCTTGACGCCGGCAAGATGGTCCTATTGAAGTTGGGCAAAGGGATGGCAGGGTCTACCCAGGATCCATCCTGGGTGTCTGCTTGCTGGTGGGTGGAGTCACGTGGTCATATGATGTTGTAACTGAGCAAGGGCTCGTGTGCCTGCAGTGCAGAAAGCCATACTCTGACAGTGGGTGTTCACAGCAAAGTAAAGGTTTATTTGCAGGGCACCAAGCAAGGAGTACCGGCAGCTTAGGCTCAGAAGACCTGAACCTCCCGATGGCTTTTAGGCAACGGTTTTTAAAGACGGTGTTAGGGGAGAGGGTCATAGGTTGCCTGACCAGCTTGTTGACCTTCTGATCAACTGGTGGTGAGGTAACAGGGTGATGCTTCAGGAGTCTCAATCATCAACCTTTGGGTTCCAGCCGGTCTGGGATCTAGTGCTTGTGGTCAGCACAGAGTCACCATCCTCCACTGGGAGGGGGGTCTTAGTTTCTGCAGAACAACTCAAAGATATGCACCAGATTGTCACCTATATCCCTTCAGGAGGAACTAGGAGTCCTGTGACTCTGTTGTCCTGGTCATTAACTGCTTAAGTCTGCTCTTTGGAACTCGAGGAAGGCCTAGGAGACTAAAGGCTTTTTTCTACAAACAAGAAACAGGGCACATGGATGGGCTTTTGTACCCGGGAAGGCCTCACAGGGTCCTGCTCAGCTTCAATCCCCCCTTTTCTTTGATGTGCATCAATCCTGGGGAGAACAGGAGTGGGACAAGAAAGGGATTAAAGTTTTGGGTAGAGAGGTTCATCATAAATTGCAGGAGTGGGACTCGGTTTTAGGGGTCTTGGTTTCCGTGTGGGGCAATTTCTTTCTGCCTGGCATCACAGTGGAATGTTCTCAGGCTGGGCCAGCATGGCAGGCCTCCCTTTGCCCTTTTGGCCTCATTATCTTGAGGGAAGCCCCTCCTCTGAGCCTCTCTGTCCTCGTCTGTGAAATGGGAGTAATGACTTCTCCCCCACCTCCCTGAGGATGAAATACATCCACTTTGTAAACTCTCTGGGGCTATACAAGAATTACTGAGCTAAATTCCTTGCGACTAATCTCTAGTTGTTTTCCCCCTCACTCTAAAATGGAATTAATGATCATTGTTAGGGCACAACCTCATTGGGTTATTCTGACAATAAAATGAGAAAATGTATGTGAAGCACACACCCAGGGTCAGGCGCGGAGGGAGCATCTCAAACAGTGGGAGATGCTGTTGTCGCCGTTATTTAATTTCATTATCTTAGTTTATTTTGTTTTTGTTCTAGGCACTGGGTTCAGCCAGCCTTGCTTGGCCCTACGAGCTCCCAGAGAGGTGGCATCCCCTCCAGTCTCAGTATCTTGAGGACCACGTTAAAATTCTTCCAGGCATCAGCCTGGGCTAGTAGCTCTGTTTAGACAACTTGCTTCTTTTTGTAAATAAACCTTCATTTGGGGATAATTTTAGGTGTATGGAAAAGCAACAGAGGTAGTAGAGAGAGCACCCACAGAGCCCTGACTCAGCACTGCCCCCCCTCCCCCGACCATGTTAGCATCTTACCGAGAGGCAGAAACTGTACAATACAAGTCACTAAAGTCCAGACCTTATCCAGATGTCACCAGTTCTTCCACAGATGGCCCCTTTCTGTTCCAGCATCCCAGCCAGGCTCCCACACTGAGTTGTCACATGTCCCCAGTCTGTTCTGGTTCCCGGAAGTTGCTCAGTCTTCATGGCTTGTCCATGGCTTGGTCTTGACACTGGCCAATGAACACTGGTCCCCCAACCTGAGCCCATCTGTCTTTTTCCTTGTGATTAGATTGGGGTTACAGGATTTGTTACAAACCTACTTTGGATTGTTTTTTTCTCCTGCTTTAACTGAAGTGTTTTAGGGGATGCTGTAAGAAAAATAAATTCAGTAAATGAAGACAGAGGCTTCGAAGATGAAAACCTTCTTGGAATTAAAAAAGATCCTAATTAAAATTAATCTCATTGGTTGTGCTTTTGACTCAGTGACAGTTTCATTTTTTTAAAGTGAGATAGCCATTTCCACAGGGTTTATCAATGACATCAGGTAGGGATGGTTCCTGCTAATTTAATGGTGATTAGGATGCTTTTGTGTTTTGGGGGGAGCTTCATCTGCTTTTACTGCTTCTGGATCTAGTTATAATTGAGTGTAAATTAGCAATTCACTTTTACAACCAAAAACTTTCGATGTCAATCCAGGCATTTTCCCCAATGAATTAATCTGAATTACAAACCCTCTTGTTTTCAGATTAATTGCCTTCTGATCAGTCTGGACCGTGCATGGGATTTGCTGTCATTTTTTCCCTGAGTCTGGTAGAGGTTTCAGGCATTTACAGATCACAGAACCTTTCGGATCTCGCGAGAGATGGGCCTGCTTAAGGGCAGTGTGTTCAATGCTAATGTGTTTTTTTTTCTTTTCCCTTAGTTATTTGGATAACAAATTTGGCATTAGGTTTTATATACCCTACCTTTCCTGTTCCTGTCAACGTGAGCACAACCCCATCAAAGTCTAGAATAATCCACATGAGTGCAGACCTCTAGTGCCTCTGTTCCTGAACCATACCTGGTCAAAGCGGAATGACCAATAGAACCAACTTGGAAATCAGGACCCCTGGTTTCAAATTCCAGCCCCACCATTCAGCCTCTGTATACCCAGGGCCAGTCACCTCCTGCTATGGGCCTGTTTCTTCTGTAAAATTCGGTGAATGTCAGTAGTTACTGCAGGAGGTCATGATGTGGATTGAGTGAGTTCACACTTCACAGCTCTCAGGGGCTCGCCTGGCATGGAGGAAGCCATCAGTTATTGTTGGTTGTCATTGTTATTGGTGACTTTATGTGTTCACTATTATGTGTTAAATGAATGAAAAACTATGGTACATTTTTCCCTTTGAAAATATCCTTGTGATCAGATACTTAAACTTTCTTATGGAGGGTAACTCAGGTTTCTTAATCTTGGCACTGTTGATGTTTGGGGCCAGATAATTCTTCGTGGTCAGGCTGTCCTGTGGGTTGTAGGATGTTTAGCAGCATCCCTGGCCTCTGCACACTAGGTGACTGTAGCAACCCCCAGTTTTGATGATCAAAAATATCTCCAGACATTGCCAAACGTTCCCTAGTGGGAAAGTGGCCTCTTGTTGAAAACCACTGATATAACCTAATATAAATGGGAAATGAAGGGAAAAGTGAAAAGAAAATCTGACACCTTTTTCAGGGAGCTTTTGAGCTGCCCTCTAAGGCTTTTATTGTTTAACTTACAGAATATTTTCATTTTTTACTATTGCCACTAAGTTACCTTATACTTTTTCCCAAGAAAGTAGGTCACGTTTTCTTCTTACAGATGAGTGTGTATGTTTTAAAAGAAAAAACAATACGTGATTGAATGCCTTTCCTGGGTTTGGTACATAGCAACAGGATACTTGTTGAAATGTTTAAACAATTTGCAACAATATTTTAAAGTCTTCTTATTTCCGTTTGAATTTATCAGTATTAAGAAAAACTAAGCCTGTAAAGATCCTAAAATCTGGGTATTTCTTTTGGATTGATGTTTACAGAATCAGGTCATCCTGTGATCATTTTAAAAGCAAAAGGCACGAGCATTACTACATATTAATAGTTAGGATAAAACTGTGTATCTCATTCTCATTTTTTCAAGTGCCGTGTACTTCTGAACCTGAGTGTCTTTCTGCACCTGGGTTGAGTTTCCGAGTTGCAGTTTCACAATATTCAATAAGAACTATTTCCTTTTGGAAATAACGAATCATTGAATTGAATGCCCCCCTAGACTGTTTAGATTTTCCAATAGTTCATAACCTATAGGTGCATATCAGCTCTTATCTTACCTTGTTGGGCAGAACGAAATAGTGTCAGAATTACCAGAACTCAGGCTTTTAATAGAAATATAACCAAGTTCTCGGGCTTTCCTGGTGGTGAGTGGTTAAGAATCCACCTGCCAATGCAGGGGACACGGGTCCGAGCCCTGGTTCTGGAGGATCCCACATGCCACAGAGCAACTAATCCCGTGGGCCACAACTACTGAGCCTGTGCTCTAGAGCCCGTGAGCCACAACTACTGAAGCCCGTGCACCTAGAGCCTGTGCTCCCCAACAAGAGAAGCCATCGCAAGGAGCAGCCCGCGCACCGCAACGAAGAGTAGCCCCCGCTCGCCGCAACTAGAGAAAGCCCGCGCGCAGCAACAAAGACCCAACACAGCCAAGAAAAATAATTAAATAAATAAATTTAAAAAATATATATATATATAAAACCAAGTTCTGAACAGCTGATATATTGGCTCTTTGGTTTTTGGCATCCCGAGGAGTAACGTCATCTCTGCTGATGAGATCCCAGGGGTTGGGGATAGGGCTGCAGAGCCTTGTTAATTCAGTGGAATATTAATGCCCCCAAGTGACAGGTGTGTTTAATAAATGGCTCTTAGAAGCCGTATGAGGGAAGCCGTGATTATCTCTGAAGAGAAGCAGAATCTGGTGGAGGTTGGCAGGTTCCAGACTGGCTTAAGAGAGCTGGCTTTCATACCTCAGGTGTTGGTGTCATTGCTGCGGCACTTGGGGAGCAAAAACAAGCAAACAGAAGCCTTGAATCTCCCTGGGATTCCGGGCAACAAAGCAGATGGAAAGGAAGGTGTAGGAGGCTCGTTTAATGAACAGAGAGCAGAGGCACTCCCGCTGTACATCGTGTGCTCATCCTTGTCTTAGGCAAGCCCTGACTATGTGTTTCTGGAAAGCTGAAGGATGTGATATCACCAGAGAGGTTTCTCTCTGTTTATAGAGGAAAACATGAATTTTCTGTGACTAAGTTGGAATAGTGTCAAGTTATTAGGCAGAGAAAGGGCTAAAAATAAGGCAATGCTAATTTATTACAAACACAGCGTAATGAACCCCGGGTTACTCTGAGTCACCTTTTAGGTCTTGGTATGCCTGCACCAACCTGTGCTGGGGGAGGGAAAGATGACCCCGTCCAGGATGGGGCAGGGACCTGCTCATGTCTAACTATTTAACATGACCAGAAGGGTCTCTTGGCAGGAGGGGGGCCAGATTGGGGCTCTGAAGGGTAGATAACATGGGGATGGGGGCTTATAGATAACATGGGGACGGGGGCTTATAGATAAGGTAACATGGGGATGGGGGCTTATAGATAAGGTAACATGGGGATGGGGGCTTATAGATAAGATAACATGGGGATGGGGGCTTATAGATAAGATAACGTGGGGATGGGGGCTTATAGATAAATCGGAAAAGTGACACACCCTGGGCTCTGCCTACCTCCTGCTGGTCCAACGTACCTGGTCTTGACTGTTGGGGGAAAGCGTCCTAAGAATGAGCAACGGAAGGTAGATTGTTTTCCTTTAGTCCCTTTTAGAATGCTTTCTGCTTCCAGTAACAGAAATCCTGACTTGACGGTGGCTTAAAGAAAGCAAGTGTCTGTCTGTCTCACCTCACTGGAAGTCACCATGCAGAGCTTGGCCCTGGACTCCGTGGGGACATCACAGACCCAGGTTTCTTCCTCTTGTCCACTCAGCTCCACACGGCCCCCGAACCACCTGCCAGTGTGTTGACTGGTCACCCCATGATTGCACAATGGTCACCAGAGCTCCAGGCCTCAGATTCATCGGTCCCTTCGATCAGGGTGCAACAGGCTTCTCTTTGGGGCTCACTGACCAGCTGTAAGGGAGACTGGGAGAATGGGGAGCAACGTGGCAGGTCATCGAGGTCAGAACCATAATCCTCAATGGGGTGGGGATGTGTGTGATCCCCCAGGGGACATTTTTGGTTGTCACAACTGCTGGAGTGCTACTGGCATCTAGTGCACAGAGAACAGGGATGCTGTTAAAAGCCCTACAATCCCCAAAACAAATAGTCATCTGGCCCCAAATGTCAGTATTGCCAAGTTTTGAAACTCGGGGATAGATGCATTGCCTAGAACTGAGTGGTTGCTGCCTTGAATAAAATAGAGGATTCTGTATAGACAGCTCACAGCACTTAACGCGGCAGCAAATAGACTCATTGTCAGGAGCCCAGCCTTTGCAGGGCTGGAGCCCTGGGCGAAACAACATGGGGTCGGGGGATGAGGATGCCGGGCGTCTCTGGGGCAGGCGATGGGTACTTTGGCCTTTCAGAGGTGCTCCGTATTTTCTGAAAGATATAAGTATAACGTGCTAATCGTCAGCACTTGCCTTTTGTGATTTAATGACTATGCCCAGGCATTTAATATTAGCCTTAATAGTACTTTCTTAAGGAAGTACTCATTTATGGCATGACTCAGATTCTTGAGCTACATTACAGACAGAATGGCCTCGTTCTTTACAGTGTTTGTATTTTCCAAGATGATTTTGAAAAGGAAGAGGTGCACTCAACTTTTGACAGCTGTTCTTTAGTTTTCCATTAGCATTTGAAAAATGTCTCTTTCAAGCGGCGTTCATTAAGATTTTAATTTTTCAGTTTGCTCCTTTTTTAAGTGACATGCAACGAATTAAGGTTTAATGTGTCATCTGTTTTTTGCAATGACATTTTTACTGCCCCCTTTTCATTTGAGTCCGTTTATAAATTGTACTGTAGCTAATGAGTTCCATCCTGATTTCCAGTTCCCAATAATTACCACTCTTCTGATATGTTCTTTAACGTGTCACAGAATTAAGAGCATTGCCGGGCGAGCTCAGGTGAGCTGGGTCTGCCTCAGCCATGGGGCCACTGAGGGCTATGGGGCAGGGAAGTCGCCGAGACCCCCCTGCTGCTCTCGTTCGTATTCACCAGCCATCACATGTCGGACACCCCGGTCTGTGTGGGATGTAAATGCAGAAGGTTCTGCCGGGCCTGGTCCCTGGGTAGACTAGATAATTGCCCTACTTCCCACATTGCTTTGCCAGTGGAAATATGACTAATGGGACTTGAAATCCTGAATGATTTTTAACTGTATATTCGGCTGAGATTGGACCAAGATTCACTGAACAGCGGTCTCTGGTTAATTTCTATTTTTATTACCAGGCTGAAACTTATGAACATTTCATCAAGTGGAGCTGAAGTTTAACTGCAGTGTTAAGAGGGGGCAGTGGCTGGTATGGAGATTTATTGAGGAAGTGGCCAGTGTAAGGGAGACCGTGAGGATGTAGGAGACGCAGCCTCTGTCCTGCAGAAAGACAGAACCAATGGGAGATATATGTTAAGAGATTTATTTTAGGGAATTGGCTCACGTGATTTGGGGGGTTGGTAAGCCTGCAATCTGTAGGACAGGCCAGCGGGCTGGAGATTTGGGCAGGAGTAGATGCTGCAGCCTTCAGGCTGAATTCTTTCTTCTCCAGGAAAGTTCAACTTTTGCTCCTAAGACCTTGGACGAGGCTCACCCACATTTTGGGTGGTAACCTGGACTTAAAAGTCAACCAGTTGTGGATGCTAACCGCGCCTACGAAACACCTTCACAGCGCACTTAGATTAGTGTCGGATTAAGTCCCTGAGTACTAGACCCTGGCCCTGTTGACACAGAAAAGTGTCACAGAGGAAGAGCCCCCCAGCAGGGTGGTGGGAAGTGCAGGCAGCTGAGGGTCAGGACCCAGGTCTGAGCACTTCTCTCTTACCAGCTTCGAGGTCTCCAGTAATGCCCTCAGCCACTGGGACCACCATCCATTCTGTAACAAACGTTTAGTAAATGCATGCCTCCTACTAGCCAGAACTATATGTGTTAAGGAAGCAAAAATGACTAAGTTTTTGCTTAAACTGCCTCTGTCCTGGAGAAGCCTATGACCCACGACCAACTAACCACCAGCACGAAAAGTGAAGGACCACACGTTTCCTGTAAGATAAGAACCATAATCGTCCCCACAAGAGATCTTGGAGGAAAAAGGGGAGATGATAAATAAATAGGATACTAAATGCTTTGCCCGTGAGTTACTGTTAGTATTTTTAGAACATTCTAGTATCATCTGCCAAGTGTTACAAAGCACCTTTGTGGTCTGATTGTGTCTCCATTGCTGGAAAGCCATGAAATCTTATTTCTATAAAAAAAATTCCACGATTTAGGTGCTGAGTTTAGGGGATTTTATTTAGGAAACATAAACCATTAAGTGGAGCACTTAAAAGTCGGTTGTGGGGCTTCCCTGGTGGCGCAGTGGTTGAGAGTCCGCCTGCCGATGCAGGAGACACGGGTTCGTGCCCCGGTCCGGGAAGATCCCACATGCCGCGGAGCGGCTGGACCCGTGAGCCATGGCCGCTGAGCCTGCGCATCCGGAGCCTGTGCTCCGTAACGGGAG
>NW_006783957.1:733218-756344 GCF_000442215.2 Lipotes vexillifer
TGGCTCCGACACGGGAGAGGCCACAACAGTGAGAGGCCCGCGTACCGAAAAAAAAAAAAAAAGGTCGGTTGTGTTACAATAGTAAACGCAAGAGGTGACGGTCAGGTGTGGGTTCATCCAGGTGGCCCAGCTCCAGGGTGGAGTGTGTTAGAAGGTTTTGGAAGTTTCGCCTTTGATCCATTTCCTGTCTTTTCGTTTTCTGCCTGTGGAAGGGAGGTCTTGTTGCACCCACCCATTCCTGTTTCTACTTTGCGGTTTTCAGGGGCAGATGTCCACGCCAGGGACCCTCACCGCGGGATGTCGTCCCAGGAGTGGGCTACTTACACGGGACGGTTTGAAGCGGTCCACGTTATCCAGAGGCTGCTGGAGCGACCCTGCCCAGAGCAGTTTGGGGAAAAGTACAAGCCAGAGCTGCCGCTGGCCTCCGAGGCGGGTCCGAAGCCTGCGGGCTCCAAGAACTGCTTGCAGAGGCTCACCGAGTTTGCGCGGTCCATGCTGACCTCCCGCTTGCGCCAAGGCCTGGAGGATGGGGGCGTCCTGGACCACATGGTCAGGATGACCACGAGCCTCTACAGCCCGGCCGTGGCTGTCGTCTGCCAGACCATGTGCCCTGAGAACCCCCCCTGTGTGGGGAAAAGGCGACTGGCGGTGCAGGAAATCCTGGCGGCACGAGGGCAGCCGGACACGCAAGCCCAAGAGAGGGACAAAGCGGAGGGCGCCGAGCAGCGATTCCGGACCTCCCAGGCCGCGGGGGTCTCCAGAGAGGGGGCCCCCAGAGCCAGCTCCACGTCTTCTTCCCAGCTGCCAGCTGCCCCGCGGAAGGCCAGCCTCCTGTCCTTGCAGCTGCTGCGGCGGAGCAGCGTGCGGCCGGGCGTGGTCATCCCCAAGGTGCGCATCAGCAAGGCGCCCGCGCCCGCCTTCCAGCCCGAGCGGGCGGCGAAGGGCAGCACCAAGGACAGCACCCACCTGCAGCTCCCCAAGTGGCGGTACAAGGAGGCCAAGGAGGAAAGAAGGAAGGCGGAAGAGGCAGAGAAGCAGCGGCTGGCCACGGCACACAAGGAGAAGCGGGGGCCGTCCTGGAGGAAAAGGACGTGAGGGGGGGGGGGGTCTGGGGCGGGGGCGGGAGGAAGGACGCAGAACCCAGCCAGGGATGAGATGCTGCCCGGAGCCCCAGAGGAGGTGGCGGGGAGACTGGGTGGGCTCCTCCCTGGGAAGGAAGCACCTCCGCCCGGCCCTTGCCTTTTACGCACCACACGTCCCCGTGCCCGCAGGTTCTTTCGGCCCGAGAAAACGTTTGTGTTTGTTCAGGCTGCACCCAAGAGTGAATTGGGCATAGCACTAATCGATTTGCCTAAAACCAGTTCCCCTAGCAGTCAGTACATTTAGTGGGCGTTTTACCTAAAAGTTTATCTTTAGAACCTCAGTTAAGAAATTTTTAAGACCAATTTGTCAGAAGGGCATTTTCTATATAATTCTGTATTTTTAATCACAATCAAATGTGCAGCACTTTACCAGCCCCATACGAAGATGGGGCTCTTTGTACTTAGGATGGTTTTAATGCATTTGTCTGAAGACCCTTTGTTTAAAGTACCATTTCTAGCAGTGATTACTTGTAATATCTCTATGATTTCACACAGAATCTGTGGCATTCTCCCCCCTTTTGCTGTTTGTTTGGGTCTTTGCCTGTCCATCTCATGTGGGTGCCCATAAGCACTGCATGTTCTTAATTGGATTAAGTGATGCAGAATATTTCTTTCCATTTGATGGAGGCATTTACTTTACAGCAAAATGATCAAGTAAGATAGAGGAATCAGATTTCCTTGTATCTTACTTTTTAAGCTCTCTTGTCCATCCAGTGCTAAAAAATGATGAAAACCCAGTTGTCACAGTATGAGACTGTGTAGAGAAGCACGTATTTATTGCTAGAACTAAACTCATTTTAAGCAAGGGATTTTAGATAAACTGTATACAACGTCTTGAACATATTCAAATATAGATATTGACATAAGAAAAAAGTATTTAAGAAAATAGGGGCAAATCTAATAAATTATTACTAGAAATACAAAAGTAAGTTATGTGCTCTTAGATAAATTGAATTCAGATATCCGTAAAATGTAAAAAACATGCAAAAAGCATAAGGAACCCAGAGTTCTGCAGACTGCTGAAATGGGGGCAGGTGTAAATTTTTTAGAGAAATAGGGATTACAATTGAATACTTAAGCAAACATATTTTAGGCAAATTTGCCTGGAGTGAGCTGGGTTGCTTCCTCCTCCTGACTCAATTCCAAGGAATCCCTGGTGTGGAATTACTTTCATTTTTCCTTTGATGACTCTGCCCCTGGTCTTCAGTTTACCCTTATGCCGACTTTGTAGAATTTCCAAGATGTTGGGACTTTGGCAGAGCACGTATGTGATTTGCCCCGGGCCCTGAGCTCTCCGAGGGAGTTATCTCCAAAGCACTGAGAAATTCTAATGAGTCTCTGGCCATCTGGGTTGCAGAGTCTCTCTCACATATGCACTACCAACAGCACTTTATTTAAATATTATTCTGCTCAGAAGCTATAGATTTATAATATTACAGGCCAGTTTGGAAGCTCTTTATTATAACTCTAGATTCGCAGGGGAAATCGTGCTCCCTGGCTATGTGGTAATGAGCACGTGTCTGTCTCGTTATGTGGGCGGGGTAGCGCCAGCTCCCCCTCTTCTGCCCCATCCTTCAGAGTTGAGCATCTCACACTCATCTTCCCCCAAATCTCAATAAACAGACCATCAGGCTGCACCCAGACTGGTGGGAGACAGGCGTGACGATAATACAGCTCTTAAAGTCAGATTTTAGTGAGTTCCTCCCTCATCCCAGAAGGGCGCAAGAAGAATGGCACAGAGGTCTGGACCCACTTTGAGCATCACTGATGTAGTTGGCTGTTGGGTCACTTTCGTGCCTAAGAGTTGAGGTTGGCCAAGTCCCCTTGGATGAGATGAAGGCTGGTCCCCGACGTGGAGAGAAACACCCGTTTCCCTGACAGTCCAGTCCATATCCTTTGAGATCATTTTCGTGTTTATGTATTTTCGTTGCTTTGAATGGTTGGCTGCATTTTTCTCACCAAGGCGTCAGCCCTCCTCCCTCCCCTCCAGTGTCGGTCAGGGATGCGGCACTGATGAGCAGTGTCCCCCCCAGCTCCGTCACCACATACGTTCCCTGCTGACGCCTTTGCCTCCTTTTTTCCTTATTCGCTTTTTCTTTGTTTTGCCTGTTTTCTGCTCCAGATTTAGCTAAATGCCTTGATCATCCCTGGCACCACTACTCTGAGATCTAAAAAGGGCGGAAAAGCAAGGCAATGCTGAGAGATCAGCAGTGCCCTGTGGAATTATCATGTCGTGCCCTCCAAACACCCAAGAGTGAATGAACGGCAGATTCCGCCAGCTGCTTCTGTGCAGAATGTTGGCACAATTCCCCCCCCTCCACCGCGCACTTTCCCTCTTTTTTTTCTTTAGGGAGGGAGACTTGGTTTGCTCTCCTGGCAGGTGACAGCACCGCCCTGCTGTAGATCCGGTGTCTGCTTGCACTCCTGATGTCTATTAACTGTAAATAGTGAATTTCAACTTGACAGGTACCCTCTCAGGGATTTATATATAAATACAGTTAGGGGAAAAGTTAAAGTATATTTTAATACTTCTTAATATCTGAGTGAGTTATGATTAAACTAGATAGAAGAAATGTTTCTAAGACAATGTCAGTGCTGCTGTTTTCTGGGGAGATGCCTGGGAATCACCCCTCGTGTTGCGATTTCTTGATTATTAGAAACTCGGGGCTCTGGCAGCTGAAATGGCTTTGGAGTGGATGTGAAGTCACTTCAGTGCCTCTCAGTTGCCTCTTGTGGATGTGAACCCTTGTATTAAAAAAAAAAATGCAGCCTTTATGTACGTCGAGATGGCTGTGACAACACAGATGGACCATTCATCGCTTTTACCTCTACAGCTGTTTCCTCCCCATCTGATCCAGGGGTGTGTGGTGTGACAGTGACAGTGTTTTCTATCTGCTTATGTGAATCGTGTTCTACAGTCAGCCGAGCGCCAAGCTCACCGCTGGGAGTGGGGAGGGAAAAGCTGGGATGACCGCGGCGTTCAGAGACCTTGCATGTCTTTGGCTACCTTTGAGAAATGCAACACGTGACATTATGGACCTTCGTGACTTTTTCTGCAGCACCTCCCCATGAGCTCCTGGCGGCACTAGATGCCTCAGAAATAGGATCGGAAATTGCAGTAGTTCGTCATCTCAACTTCGGGCACCCCTGCTACTCACTCATTCTGCAGTGGAGGATAGAGTTCGTGATGTCAGTTGGAAAGTGGGATTTGTGGATGCAGGGTGGCCAAGTCCAGGCTGCCTCTGCCTGCTTCCTTCTGTGCTGTGGGCGACCAGGTCTCTGGAAGTCCACTGAGTGGAGATGAGGCTGTGAAACAATTCCGTGAGGTGGGCCACATCCCAATCCTGAAGTGGATGCAAAGCCTGCTGTCTCCAGGGAAGAATCATGGGTACCGAGTTATTATGAAGTAACGCACCCCTGAGGGGCCAATAAATGAGCTAAGACTAAGAAGGAGGGACGATTTGACTCTTGCAGCCTCTGGCAGGATCACAGTATTCCCCCCTTATCCACGCTGCATTAAGACGGAAGACTGTCCTTTCATCATTCACTTGAGCCTGCCCCGCTAAAGGAGTTCTAGCCCTGACGGATGTCAGGTGCAGTGCTTACCCCCAGGTTCACTTGGAGACCTGTGCTCGCTCAGTTCCCAGCCTGATACAATGCAGGTGTTCCCTGCAGTGCTAAGATTTATCAGGAACTATTGTAAGCTGCTAGTCGCAATCTATCTTTTATAGGATGAAGTGCTGACATTTTTTCTTTTTCACAGTATTTGGGGAAATCCTAATGTGCTACCCAAGTATTCCCTTGCGAGCCTTTTCGTCCCACGTGGGTAACTGTTTGGATTCTGCATTTGGCTGTGGCTGCCCGGCTCACAGGATCCCTCAGGGCCCTGGTCTGCGTCTGGTCCTCGGTTTCCTCGGCGGCAGGCTCACGCTGGGCCCCTTTCAGCTGGGCCTGCTGGACAGTGGTCTTCTAAGGAAGGAATGGCAGAAGACCCATCACGACTGATCCTTATAAAACAAAGTCCCCTTTGCAACAACAGCTGGCATTGGATACATAATCATGGCAGCGGGAGGGAGGGCTGTTGCCACGAAGAACTTACAACAAAACAGTTCTTCCTGAAAATGCTGGTTGCTTCCTCTCCATGCATTTAGACTTTGTTTCAAACGTCTGTGTAACTCTTGAATCAGCTACTCATGGCTGTGCCCTTGAATTCACGTTTCTTCATTAACATGTAAAATAAGCGGCTAAAACTTCCTCTGGAGGTTTTTTGTTTTATTTTAAAGAAATAGAAAAAAATAAAAAACCACCACTGCCTGGTTTGATTTAGCTCATTTTTGAGGGACTCAGTTGAATGCCAGGGCTGCGTGCAAAATCTCTCCTTACCCTGTCCCAGCCTGAAATAAGGCTCATGTGAAAGGCACAGCCCTGCAGTGCTCTGATGGCCCTCAGCTGCAAGTGGAGGTGTGTGATGTGATGTGATGTGAGTGCGCACACACACACACAGGAAGGAGTCCGGGTTTTGTGGCTCCCAGGTAATGTCTGGTGTGACCTGATTTGACGGCATATAGTGGAGGATGGGACGGCCCAAGACCCCCACTGGGAGCACTCCAGTGTGTCCACTGTGGCACAGAACACAGCCAGAGTGTGTCATAACGCAGGTCTTCTTGTCGAAAGGTGGTGGCCTGGGCGGCTCATGTAGGAGCTCCTGGGCGAGGTTGTGTAGCCGGGCCTGGGCCATCGCTCTGCTTTTGGCTGCATCCTTGGCATGGAGGGGCAGAATCCAGAGGGGATGCTCGGGGAGCTCCACCAGGCATTCACCCCATGGCACCAGGCTAGCCACAGAATCATCATCTTACCCTGCGGAGGCACTGAGATGTTCCCAAGTCTACCCAAGTATCAGTACTCTAATTAATCAACACTAACACAGTTTGGTTTTTGAGAGAATCATTTCATCATAATGGGACACCTTCATATTGTTTTTGAAGAAAATGAAGACAAGAAACAAAATGAAGCCAGCGGTTGCAGGCACGGCAGTGGCCTGTGTTGATTTGATGCTTTATGAAATTTTGGGAGGTCGCATGGAAGCACTTTAACACCAGTTTTTGAGCAGAAGTTCTAGAAGCTGGTTTGGAACCTCACAGCTCTGTCAAACAGGATAAAAACCAGAAAAGGATGCTTTTATAGGATGCTTTTATAGCATCCTATAAACCTGGCCATGTTACCAGCAGCCCTGTGAGCCTCTTGGCCATCCTAAGGAATTTGAATAATAGACCCCATTCAAACAAACAGGCAAAGCTAATCTCATTGGAATTCTCTTCATTCAAATTCTTGTTCTGACTCACACGTATTGGGTGTCTGAGAATGTGTGTTTTTAACAAGGGTGACAAGAACTGTATGGACTCTGCACAGGTGCCAGGTTTCAGGTTATGTCATGTTGGTATAAGCTTTGTTTTCATTGTCATTTCTAAAAATCCCGTAGATTTCCGGATATTGTAAAAAATGTTGAATAAGGATATAGTTGTGTAAATTTCATAGTGTTTTATTTTGAGGTGAGAGTTTTGTTACAGTTTATAAAAGATATTTTTCTATTTAGACCTCAGGGCTATTTGGGGACCTACAAATAAATGTGACCCCAGCAGTTTCAATTCTTGATACCCAAAAGGTTAATAATCATCTTTTAAGTTGAATAGGATATATTATATATATATATATATATATATATATATATATATATAGGATATATTATTCAGCAGAAAGAATGTGTCTTTCCCTTTTAGTTTCTCTTTTAACAAACTCTGTATCTAAAGTTTAAAACATAGCAAAAAGGATGTGGGTCATGTACAAATGTGGGGAAGTTGTGGCTACGGAATTTAAAATCACTTGTGAAATAAAGTCTTATGGTACAACGGTGTGATACTTGGATAAACCTAAGTGTGTGTAAATTAGAAAATGATACAATGATACCAGTGTTTTGTTTTTGTTTTTGTTTTTTAAATTTTATTTATTTATTTATTTATGGCTGTGTTGGGTCTTCGTTTCTGTGCGAGGGCTTTCTCTAGTTGTGGCAAGTGGGGGCCACTCTTCATCGCGGTGCGCGGGCCTCTCACTATCGCGGCCCCTTTTGTTGCGGAGCACAGGCTCCAGACACGCAGGCTCAGTAGTTATGGCTCACGGGCCCAGTTGCTCTGCGGCATGTGGGATCTTCCCTGACCAAGGCTTGAACCCGTGTTCCCTGCATTGGCAGGCAGATTCTCAACCACTGTGCCACCAGGGAAGCCCCGATACCAGTGTTTTTAATGTTACTTATTTTGATCGAAATAGATGTGCACTTCCTTCATCTGACACACTTTTATTTTTCACATTTCAAAAGTAAGACTTTTAAATTCATGAGCTATATGTGAATACCTCTGCACATGTTAAAATAATCTCTTTACATTCTGCCTCTTCTCAGAAGTACCCACTGGTAGGGAGGCATCCTGCAGCTGTGTTTCTGTGGATTTATTTACCTGTGTATATAGAAACAAGTTTAGTTTTGTTATTTATTTATTATTATTATATATATTATATAATATGTTATATAATATAATGTTATATAATATATACATTTATAATATAATTTTTTGTTCATTTAGTTTATTTTTTATTAGTTGATTTACAATGTTGCATTAGTTTCAGGTGTACAGCAAAGTGATTCAGATATAGATATACTTTTTCAGTATAAAGTATATATATATATATATATATATATATATATATATATATACTTTTTAAGATTCTTTTCCATTATAGGTTATTACAAGATAACTGAGTACAGTTCCCTGTGCTAAACAGTAGGTCCTTGTTGTTCATCTGTTTTATATGTAGTAGTGTGTATCTGTTAATCCCAAGCTCCTAATTTCTCCCTCTGCCCCTTCCCCTTTAGTAACCCTAAGTTTGTCTTCCATGTCTGTGGGTCCATTTCTGTTCTGTAAATAAGTTCATTTGTATCATTTTTTTTAGGTTCCACATATAAGTGATATCATGATATTTGTCTTTTCTCTGTTTGACATAGAAATATATTTTTAATGTTTTCTCCCCTTCGTGTGATGTACAGTGTGGTATATACAGTTTCACCCAGTGTTCTTGTTGATTGCTGTGTAGTGTTCCTATGGAGAGCTGCACTGTGGTACATTTAACCATGACCTCATGATGGACTGTTACAGTCTTTTCAGTTCCTACCACTTGTAAGTAATGAAGAGCCTTCATCTGACTTACCAATTTGTATATACAAGTGAATGTTTCTCTAAGACAAGCGTGTAGAAGTGGGACTTGCCGGTAGAAGGGAAGACGAATTTTATTTCAGTAGTCACTGCTGTGTTGCCCTTTTCAAAGCCTGCTGAATATTCACCTGTCGACAATGGACAAAAGAGGCCCCTTTCCCCCTGCAGCACACTTGCTGTCTGCCAGTCTGATGCTTAAGAAATTGTATCGTTTTTTTTTTTTGCAGTACGCGGGCCTCTCACTATTGTGGCCTCTCCCGTTGCGGAGCAACAGGCTCCGGACACGCAGGCTCAGCGGCCCCGGCTCACGGGTCCAGCCGCTCCGCGGCATGTGGGATCCTCCCGGACCGGAGCATGAACCCGTGTTCCCTGCGTTGGCAGGCGGACTCTCAACCACTGCGCCACCAGGGAAGCCCCTGTATCTCGTTTTAATTGCCTGAGTCACTGGCGAAATAGAGCATCTTTTCATGTGTCTTTTGACCATTTTTATTCCCTGTTTTAAAAATTTGTTATATATCTGTTTCTCATTTTTAAAAAAATTACCCTTTGGTGTCATTTTTGCTGATTTATAGGAGTTTGCTATAAATTTTGAGTCAGTTCTTTGACACATCCTGCATTTTTTTCCTCCCATTTTATCACTTATCTTTAAGGTATCGTGTGTAAGTCTTAAATTTTGATTTAGTCAAACTTGCCAAACTTTTTAGTTTATATTTGCCTTTCTTATTTAAGAAGGCCTTTCCTACCCCAAATCAACGATTTTCCTTCTATAGTTTTATCTAATGATTTGTAGCTACTTTTTAAAAAGACATTCATACACAATTCATCTTTTCAGTAATTTTTGACGGGACTGAAGACAAACAGCTATTTATTTGGGACGTTCTATTCAGCATTTGAAAAATCTGAAGTCTGACACGTTAAAAACCATAATTTTAGTCATTAAATTCTACGCATCCAGAATCATAATTATTAAGGACCTACATAGGATGTCAAATTTTAAATAAGGTTTTTTTCTAGGCCAAGATTGTTATTGGAGATTATTTGTATTGATTGTTGTGAAAGACAAATGATGTGAAGGTAATATACAAGGAACTGTCCTTATTCGAAAATCTGAGAACTAGGGACGTCCCTGTCGGTCCAGTGGTTAGGACTACGCCCTTCCACAGCAGGGGGCCCAGGTTCGATCCCTGGTCGGGGAGCTAAGATCCTGCAGTCCAAGAGGCACGGCCAAAAAAAGAAAGAAAATCTGAGAACTGACATGAAAAGTGAGGGAGGTGGTCTTTATTCCCCCGACTGGACCTGCGTCGAGCACCCTGAGGCTGAGGAGCACAGATGGACGGATGCTCTTCCTGTCCGGCGGCCCGGCCCCAAGAGCAGTGCGTCTGCGCTGGGCAAGTCATGCAGTCAAGAGCGTTGCCCCTTGAGGACCTCGAGGGCTTCTGCAAGCAGCCCTTCATGTGGTCACTGGTTCCCAACAGGTCACTCTGGCTGTCTCCCTTGATGATAACCTATCTGGTTTCCAGCCAGGGAGGTGAAAGGTGGTCCGAAAACTCCCAGTCTGCCGACAAAACCAACTTTGATGTGCAGATTGCTCAGGTAAATTGTTAGCTCAACCGCAGCTCCCAGTGCCAGGGGTCCACTGCCCCTGCAGCAAGGGCAGCCGATCACAAGCATGGGGCAGCCACCCTGCCCACTTGACATCATCTGCCTGGTCATCCCACCCAAGCTCATTACTGCTCTCACTCAACCCCCAAACCTAACAAGATGTTAATACGTTTTCCTGGATAAAAGAAATTGTAAGTATATAAATGACACTCAAATCCACCTTGCTGTTTCAAAAGCATGACACAAAATCAAGAAGTCAGGTAGCTGCAAGGATATGACATCAATTTTTCATGAGCTCTTAAAAGCTTTATTAGGGCCAAGAGCTGAGTGGAGAAGCTGGACCAGGAAGGCCCCTCTCTGGGCCATCAGAGACAAGAGGGTTCGGGCACATGGGTTGTGATGAGGAAGCTGTCACCCTACAGTGAGAAAGGTCGCAGAATGTCCCCGCTCCCCAGCAGAGGAGTCCCTTAGCCATCCCATGGCCCCTTCATGCCCTGCCCCTGGGGGTTGGAGGACCAGCTTTTACCTTCTAACCTGAGTGATCATTGAAAGGTGCAGACTTGATGTCCTTCCTGACCAAACTCCATTGGAATGGGCTTCCCTTGGTTGAAGTGCCTGATGCCCTCTGTAGGGTGAAAGGTCATAGGTTGGGGGTCGAAAAAGCCACCCCTGCCTGCCTTCCCTCCCACTGCTGTGTAGGTGCTGGGCCCGTCCTGAGCTCCAGCCTGTGGTTCTCTAACTCTACACATTCCTAGTCCTGGACTCCGGCCAGGTGACTCTAGAGAGATTTGGGCAACCCTCTCCCTGAGCTGGCAGATGGCACTCTGCGGTTGCATAAAGCAATGGTGCTTGAAGGGCCGGGGTTCGCGGGACAGGCAGCATCAGCACCACTTGGAAAATTTTCAGAAATACACCTTCTCAGGCCGAACCTGTATTAGTTTCGTGTGATTGCTGTAACAAATTACCTGGACGGCTTCAAGCAACTGACATGTATCAGGCGGCCAGACGTTTGAAATCGCTGTCAGCAGGGCCACGCCCCCTCTGAAGCCTCCAGGGGAGGGTGCTTCCTCACGTCTCCTGGTGGTTGCCAGCAATCCTTGGCTTCCTTGGCTTGTGGCAACCTCCATCTGCCTCTGTCACCACATGACCGGCTTCGTTCTGTGTATCTGTGTCCACACTTCTCACTTTTTATAAGGCCACCAGTCATTGGATTAGCACCCACCTGTCACTGGATTAGCACCCGTCCACCCTAACCGAGTATGGCCTTGTTTTAACTTAATTACATATGCAAAGACCCTGTTTCCAAATAAGGTCACACTCACAGGGACTTAGAGTAAAACCTTTTGGGGGACACAATTCCACCTACAACACCACGCCAAGCTACTGAGCCAGAGACGCTATGAGTCTTGGAGTGCACCCTCCCTAACTCTGCATGGCCGCCGGGCTCCCACCCAACACTCACGCTCGCTCCCACCTTGCTGACCACGGGGGTCATGTTATTACCATCCATTCCCCCCCCACCCAGGCCCCACCCTACCCCTGAAGGCTAGAAGCCAGTTCCATCCTGGGGACCCTTCTCTGCTCCCCTGCCTGGGCCATCTCTACAGCTCATGGCTTTAAATGCCAGCTAGAGGCTGCCGACCTTCAGCTGTGCCCTGTCCACCACCTCTAGGCCAGGGGCCCACAGCCCACAGTTCAAATCCAGCCACTGCCTGTTTATGTCAATGCAATTGCATTGAAACACAGCCCTGCTCACTCAATGACATATTGTCTATGGTGGTTTTCACTCTCCAAGGGCACAGTGGAGTAGCTTTAACAGAGGCCGTATGCTCACAAAGCCTAAAGTGCTGACTGTCTGAACCTTTAGAGAGAAAGCTTGCTGACACCTGCCTGGGCAGCAGTCCCACAGGTGGTGGATGTTTCCATCTGGTGTGGAAGAGGTGCTGAAGACCTAATGTGCCCAGACAGCTCTTTTTTTTTTCTTTTTTAATAATTGAGATACAATGGACGTAAAACATTATATAGATTTCAGGTGTACAACATAATGATTTGCTGTTTGTAGGTATCGCAGAACAATGACCACAATGTCTAGTTCACATCCATCACTACACACAGTTATAATGTTTTTCCTTGTGATGAGAATTTTTAAGATCTACTCTCCTTAGCAACTTTCAAATACACAGCACAGGATTATTAACTATAGTCCCCATGCTGTCTGTTACATCCCATGACATTATTATTATTATTATTATTATTTTTTCGGTATGCGGGCGTCTCACTGTTGTGGCCTCTCCTGTTGCGGAGCAGAGGCTCCGGACACGCAGCCTCAGCGGCCATGGCTCACGGGCCCAGCCGCTCCGCGGCATGTGGGATCTTTGCGGATCGGGGCACGAACCCGTGTCCCCTGTTGCGGAGCAGAGGCTCCGGACACGCAGCCTCAGCGGCCATGGCTCACGGGCCCAGCCGCTCCGCGGCATGTGGGATCTTCCCGGACCGGTGCACGAACCCGTGTCGCCTGCATCGGCAGGCGGACTCTCAACCACTGCGCCACCAGGGAAGCCCCCCATGACTTATTACTTTATAACGGGAAGTTTGTGGCTTTGGACCCCTTCACCTGTTTCTCACCCCGCTCCACGTCTTGCCTCTGGTAACCGCCAGTCTGTTCTCTGCACCTGTGAGCTGGGTTTTTTTGCTCTTCATTTGTTTTCTTAGATTCCTCATACAAGCGAGATTATACAGTATTGTTTTTTCTCTGACTTACTTCATTTAGCATAATGGGTGGGACTCCCAGGTAAGTGAGTGGAGCTCTGAACACTGCCCCTTCCCCCGCCCCATTTCCGCACCCACCCAGTCGCTTCCCATTGGCTCTGAAATCTCCTTGACTTTACAGAGGCCACACCCATGACCTGCCAAACCTTTTCATCCTGAGACTGAAAGTATGGTTACAGCTGGTTCCTGCACCAAATGTACTTAGTGTCCTCCAGACCAAAGCCCCTACACCCCACGGAGGCAGGACCAGAGAGAGAAGAGCCTCACTTCGCTCTCCGTTTCCGCCCCGGGACAGCCTTGAGGGCTGAGGCTGAGCCTCCATCCACGGGTCATCCAGGGTATCGAGGGCCTCCCCGTTTGGGCTGCGCTGCCTTCTGAGCTGCTCTCTGTGCTTCTCTGGAGGTCGTTCCCAGGGCCCGAGCTCTGTTCCTGGGATATGAGCAGGGGCTGGAGGAAGCTTGAAACACACCTGGGGCAGCCGTCCGGCCCTCACTTCATCTGCCCGGGATTCACGGAACTGACCGGCCATCAGCTGCTTCCCGCTGGCTGGGTGGGGGGAGGGGCGCGGGTGATGGTGGCTGTCCTGCTACCAGATGCCTCTTGGGACATTGCTGATTAGATCCTGTTGATGAGGGCGCTGGTGTTTAACTAGGAGAACGTTAAATGACAGGGGAAACGAGCTAAATAGGCTCGGTAGAAGCTGCAATGTGGAGAATACTCTGCTTTATCAGACTCAGCCTGTCTCTCCTACCAGAAAAGCATACGGGGAGGAAGATGCTCAGCTTGCTTAATTAAACCAAATGACAATAGGCATATTCAGAGCTGTGTGCGGAAGGGTCTCTGGAGACAGACAAAGGTCTGATCCTGGCTTTGCTACATGTTTTCTTTGTGATCCTGGCAGGGTAGTCATTTCCTTACAGAAGAATGGGTCTCTGTGCTACACACCCTGCCTGGTGCCCGTCCTGGGCAGAGGGATGCTGGGGGCCACTCTGAGCACAGACTCCATGCTCATGACCTTGATTGACAGTCCTCAAGGGTTCTCCATCTCTTCTCTGCCTCCATGCCCAGCAGGTGATCAGGAATGTCTCTCAAGAACCCCAGTGACTCCCTATGGAAGGTAGGTCAGCATAATATGGCCTGCAGTGGGGATGAGGCGAGATGCGTGTTTGAAAGGCCTTCTGAGTGCTAGTATCCTCCCCAGGGAGAATCAGGCCAGAGCCCTTCAGCCCCAGGCCCTGTGTGAGCCCCAGCTCTGGTGAGGTGCCTCAGACCACACATGGTCTCCGAGCAGGTGGAGAGGTGATCTCAGCTCACACTGCAATCGTGGTCTAGTGGACTCTATGACTTGCGCTTGACTTAGTTGCTGTGGTGTCCTCAGTGCCCAGAACAGTGTTCCAGACTGCCTGGGTCAAGAGCTTTCCAACCATGGTGAGAAGGGAGAAGGGCAGCCCCAAGGATATATAATGGATTTCTCCCCAGAGCATCAGTGAAGCCTGGTTAAGAGGTCCATCCTCCGCAGGAGAACTTGGAGCTGGATTTCCATGCAGTGAAAGTGAAATCTAGTCTTTCAAGATATTTACCCTTTCCTAATCTGGCCCAATGAAGGCCTTCAAGAGGAATGGGTTTCAAATTTCTCCTAGGGTTACCCATCCTGAGAGCAGCACCTAGACGTCTCTGAGGTGCCGATCAGGGTTTGACAACCAGAGCACCTTACTGTTCCTCCAACTCTGGGGGCCCTACTGTCACCTGGGGTGACATTTGCTGGTTGATGGGAACTGTGTAAGCAGAGGGACATCTGAACTCTTCTGTAAGGAGACAGAGGACACGAGAAACAGCCTGGTGGTCAGAGGGTGGCGATGGAAATCAGATGGGTGGGGGATGGATTAAGTGTGGAAATGACAGTGGAGTGTTCTGGTCTTTACAGATTGGTGGTGGAAAGCATAGGAGTTGGTGTCAGATTGATCTTAGCTTTGCCATCTACTACTTACATAAATTATTTTTACCACACTAGGCCTTAGTTTCCTCATCTGTATAATAGCAATAGTAACAATGTCTACTAAGTAGAGTTGCTATGAGTTCCTGGTACATAGTAAATGCTCAGTAAGGTGAGAAGGATGGCAGTGGTGGTGATGATGGTGATGATGGTGGTGGTGATATGATGGTGTTGGTGGTAATGATGATGGTGATAGTGGTGTTGGTGATGACGGTGGAGGTGCTGAAAGTGACAAGGATTATGATGATGACGGTGATGATGATGATGGTGGTGGTGATAGTGATGATGATGTTGGTGGTCATGATGATGGTGGTGGTGAGGGTAGTGAAGGTGATGAGGATGATGGTGATGGTGGTGGTGATGATGGTGATTTAGGCTCAGAATCTCTTCCTGTGTGTAACCTACTTGGATGCTTTTGTGATTCATAAAATTGTCACTCTGGTTAAGTTTATATAGTTTAAACAAAGTGTGAATTAGTAAATGCCCATTTATCATGTCTTCTTATGTTCAGGTTATCTAATTGTCCTTGAAAACTACTTGTTTATCAAACGAATGCCAGTTCTCATTCTTAGATGTTGCAGTTTTGTGCCGGCAAATTAATAATCTTTGGTTTTGTTGCTGTTTCGTAGGAAAACTTTTTCTGGGAGATCCTTTTGATATGTTAAGAGCCTTTATGAGGATAGTTAAATGACTTACCCTATTAAGTTGAAAAAAATTAGTATTAAGTCAGAAAAAGCTTTAGCTGTGAAACCCAAACAATAAATATATGAGGGACTTTATTACTTATTTTAACTGGCAAGGTGGGCTAAGGGATGTGAAGTATACGTGACGTGACATTATATGTAATTTGAGGGGGTTCCCTTATTATGCTGTATGGAAACCTCACTATGGTTACCCCAAACACTGTTTCTTAGGTTTTGTTTATGGTTTGGGGTGTTTTTTTTTGGTTACCGTTGTTTTTGTTCAGAGATCCTTTCTACTCTTAAAATCTCCCTTCTTAGGTCTAGTGTGTATTTGGCTGAGAGGTGGCACTTGTCAGGATGTGGGTTTCTCACACTGGTCCCATTAGGTGAGGATGGATGTTCACCCACAGCACTCTGGTTTCCAGTTTTCAGATAGACTGAGAAGGTCTGGGAACCACAAACACTTTAATAGCCTTTCTGGTTCTGATATGATACATCTGATGCTTGTTAACTTTGGTGACGGGGATTGAGATGAGTCTTCCCCCAGCTGAAAGTACTGCTCATTTACACTGAATGACTTGGGTACTCCCACACGGCTTCCCCCATTAGTAATGGCACCCTGACAAATCATGCTTTTGGGAGGTGACTGAACCTGACAGTTGCTAGTCAACTGACGTACAGAGGAGTCAGCATCCTTGGCACCCAAGGTAGAGAATTTTGTGACAAAGCATGTGAGTTTTGCAAACTTTTGTTCCATGAAATTTATTTTTTATGTGCCTTGTGATGTATTCTAGTGGTACATGGTGCAGCTAAAAGTAGAACCAAGTCATTGAACATTTTCAGTACCGAGGGATGTCAGCCTCCCAGGTCTACAATCTAGGTAGTGTGGAGTTATGGGTAAGTTCCAGGCATCAGAAATGGCCACATTCCCAAGAGTTCACAGCTAGCCTCAGTCCTTCTGAGATAGAAACAAGGATTTGAGGAGGGGCAGCTGAGGGGTGGGAGTGGGAGCTATGCTAGGAGACAGGGATACAGGATGAGGACACAGACCCTGGCTGAAGGCAAGCTTCACCCACACAAGGTTCCCCTCCCCCCAGTCAGGCTTAGCCGCTGGCTTTGCAGAGACTCATTTTCTTCTTCTGCTTCCTGCTCCGCCACGCTTACTGATAGCTCTGAGGTTAATCAGCTTGAGACACACTCGGTCCATTTTGGAAAACAGGCTGCAATTGTTTGGAGTGGAGTTTTTATATAGATCTTCTCTGGAGAACATTAAAGTAGCTGAGCCAAAAGGCTGAGAGTCTGTCCCGCCTGTCCTGGGTGAGTGAAACCACCCAGGGAAACTCATCTCTGCTCCTCTTTGTATCGGTGTCTGAGAAAACAATCATTATGCTGTAGAGCTGTTGCACGCTCTCCCTGGAGGAAAGGGCTTGCTTTATCTAGAATTTTCCATTGCATCCAGGAGCAAATCTGCATCATAGCAATTTGTTGTTTTCTGCTCCAGGGACTGAAAAGCATACACAAGCTTGAGCTACTTTAGCTGCTTGCACGAAATGTGCCCTTGTCACTGACACACATGTAAAACTTTTTTCAAGATTCAAGGATGAGGGGAATTTGCCTTTAATTGTTTAATTGCATTACTATAAGAACAGGACCAATAGAGTTCCTCAACCTTGGTACTGCTGACATTTTGGTCTGGATACTTTGTTGCAGGGGCAGTCCTGCACATGGTAGGGTTTTTATGAGCATCCCTGGCCTCCACTCACTAGATGCTACCTGCTAGCATCCCCCTCCTCTCTAATCCCCAGCTGTGACAACCAAAGATGTCTTCAGACATCACCCGGCGTTCTCTGGGGCTAACATTGCCCACGCACCCCACCCTTCCGGTGGAAATCACTGCCCTAGAGATAATGAAGATCCTTACTAATACTCTAAGCGCATCACATGCTCTCAATGCATCTCTATTTAAAGAATGACACAAATGCGTTTCTGGTTAATTTGCACAGAAGCCGAGCCCTTGTGCTATAAAATGTTGAACTCTCTTTTTTAGGTGACCCTCGGCAGCACAGAATGACAAAGCTGAAATGTAATCAAAAAGCTCGTTCAAGGCTCCTGGGCAGAGTCCCAAATCTTCCAGATTATATGAGTTCATTATATTAGATCATGTTGGGTCTTTTCTAGTGGACAAATTGGATTTTTTTTAAAGCATGACAGTTGGATTTATAATAATATTTAGGATTAAAAGGGAGGATGAGGGAAAAACTATTTTCTCTTGTCATGAATGCCTTTAATCGAATTTTAGAATGTCTGTTTGGAAGAGCAAGTTAAATGTTGCTCAGACAGAATGTAGTAAAGATGGGGACTTCCCCGGTGGCGCAGTGGTTAAGAATCCACCTGCCAATGCTGGGGACATGGGTTTGAGCCCTGGTCTGGGAAGATTCCACATGCCGCAGAGCAACTAAGCCCATGCGCCACAACTACTGAGCCTGCACTCTAGAGCCCGTGCGCCACAACTACTGAAGCCCGCGCACCTAGAGCCCGTGCTCCGCAACAAGAGAAGCCACCACAATGAGAAGCCTGTGCACTGCAATGAAGAGTAGCCCCCACTCACCACAACTAGAGAAAGCCCCCGTGCAGCAACGGAGACCCAACACAGCCAAAAATTTACAAAGATACAAAAAAAATTTAAAAAAAGAATGCAGTGAACATGTGCAGATGCTTCCACATGGTCAAAGTAAAAACAGATCCAAGATGCTCAAGGATCCCAAGAAAAATGAGCTACAATGAACTCCTGTGATGGTTCATTTTATGTGTTAACTTGGCTGGGCCATGATGCCTAGATATTTGGTCAAACACTATTCTGGATGTTTCTGTGAGGGTGTTTTTGGTTGAGATTCACATTTAAATCAGTGAACTCTGAGTGAAACAGTTTACCTTCCATAATGTAGGTGGGCTTCATCCAATCACTTGAAGGCCTGAAGAGAACATAAGACTGTCCTCCTCAGAGACGAGTGAATGCTGCCAGCAGAATGCCTTTGGACTTGTGAGCCTCCATAATCACATGAACCAATTCTTTCAATCTCTTTATCTATCTATCCATCTATCTATTATCTACCTGTTTCTTTATATCTATTCTATCTATCCATCTATCTATCATCTACCTAGTTCTTTATATCTATATCTATCATCTATCCATCTATATCTATCTACCTATCATCTATCATCTATGTATGTATCTATCATCTATCTATCCATCTATCCATTTATCTATCCATCTATCCATCTATCCATCATCTATCTATCCATCCATCACCTATCTATCTACCTATCATCTATCCATCTATCTATCCATCCATCCATCACCCATCCCCTGTTGCTCTGTCTCTCTGGAGAACCCCGGCTAATACAACTGCTGAAGCTATTTCCAGTGCCCAACATTTCCTGTTAACCGCCACCATCCCCTTACCTTCTCTCTGCTCTTCAGGAGCGTAAGGCTGTAGATGCCTCCTGGGAGGGTTTACGAAATGCTTGGTTTTTTGTTTTGTTTTTGTTTTTATACTGCAGAGGCAGCAGGATGCCAAGTCTTGGGGAATAAAAGTTTACTTTGGGGTTTGTAGAGGGAAGCATTTAACCAACATGGCAGCTGTGAAGTTAGAAAAAGCTGCAGGACCACAGAAGAACCCCACAGACTGCAGAGGCAAGAGGCAGATGTTTCAAAAAGAATTCATTGATTAAAAACCCTCTGGGTCTGGCAGTATCTCCCCGCCCCAGGCCCTCCCTGCTGCCCTGCCCTTTCTCGGGGTGCCCGAGCCCGCTGCCCATAGGGGTCGGGCAGTCCCTCCACGTCACGTGGGCCTGTCACACCTGCAGCCTTGCTCCTGAGCACACACGGGCTCACTGCATCCATACCTGGCTTGTGGAAGAGCCAGGACCAGGTCCGGGAGCAGGCTCGTTTTAGGCTGGCATGCACTGGTGCATGCTTGAGTCAGCGTAACCTATTAGTGTGTGCAAAACACTCATCTCAGGGCCGGGTTTCCTTTGCACCTGCCCCTCAGCCTCCTGGCATGTGCTTTAATCGAGTGGAGTCTCATGGTGTCTCTGGTCCTACATCATAAACGAACAACAACCACAATAATGATGGTAAGTTAACATCAACTGAATGCTCATGCAGCCCCATCAGAGAGGTTCTGGAGGGTTCCTCTTGCTGGTGATGTAGCTGAGCGCCGAGAAGAAATCCCAGCTGCCCAGGTCCTGCAGGTACCGAGTGGGGACGTGGGACATGGACTCTGAGGGCGAATGCTTGCTCCCAGACTGTGCCGCCGACTCGCGCAGCTCCATCAGGGGCTGACTCTGGTTTGAGGATGCAGCTGAGGTGTCCTCTGAAGCCGGCAGGCATCGATGCTGCAGGTGTGGACCTGAGGACCAGCACAGTTTTTTCTCCCTGGACCTGGGGAGGAAATGTCCCAGGGCTTCTCAGCCCCCCAGGAGGGCACATGCCAAGAAGGGAGCTGGTCTCCCCAGGTCTGGCCAGGGCAGCAGTGGGCCTCACACATGGCCCGCCGGGGGCTTGGCAAGGGGGTGTCTGCTTCCCGGGTGACCCTGGGTGGGCACAGGGCTCTGGGTCCCAGGGGCGGCGGCCAGGTGAGGCGGTGGCATGGGAAGACGATGTGCTCCGCTCAATAACCTCTCAAGGCTGGACTTGATCCGGTAACGCTTGTAAGCTGGGAGGGGACTTCTTGCCGAAACCATTCAAGGACTGAGCTTTGTACCGGGGTGACATGAGCCCAGAGACGGCGGGCACAGTGTGCAGGAGCCGGGGCAAAAGCCAGCCTTGTCGACCTCTGGGTCACACGGGGTCCACAGAGGGTCCTTTGGTCCTCAGGATGCCCGTCCCTGCTCCACTGACCACTAACTGGGCCTCCGGCCTCCTCTGTGCTTCCTTGCTGCTGTTCCGGCACAGTCTAGACTGGCACTGATCCAACCATCCCCTTCTGGAATCTTTTCTCCCTGCTAACCCACAGTCTCTGTACCATCCCAGCATGTTGTCCATGTTGGAAGCCCTGTTCTACTGATACTGGTTTCCATGTTAACCAGAAGGTTAATATCCACAATTTTCTTTTCATGTTTACAAGACGCTGCGTACAAAATGGCCCATTTAGACAGGTGGAGAACTGAGGTCCAGAGATGCTAGTTGAGGAACTTCTGGCTCCAGCAGGGGCCAGGTGTGAACCAGGCAGGTGTGAGGCTGCCGCAGTGCAAAGCCCACCACCCCACACCCTTCCTCAAGCCCCCCCTCATCACTTTACAGTTACCGGTGCCTTCCTTACGGCTCCCATAAGGAGGTGTACGATTCCATGGGTCTAGCATATTTGCAGACATGTGCGAGCATCCTCTCAGTTGATTTTAGAACATTTCCATCACCTGAAAAAGAAACCGTTTCCTTTAGCTCTCACCCCCTGTATCCTCCCTGCCCGCTCACCAGCTCTGAGCAGCCGCTGTCTCTAGATATTTCCCTATTCTGGACATTTCACATAAATGCAATCATATAATACGTGGTCTTCTGTGGCTGGCTTCTTTCACCGAGCATAATGTTTTCAAGGTTCACTCGTATTGCACCATATATCAGTACTGCATTCATTTGTATGGCCAAATAATGAAATAATATTTTACAGTGGAATAATATTCCATTTGTGTGTGTATGTGTGTGTGTGTGTGTGTGTGTGTATGTATGTATATATATAACATTTTGTTTATTCATTCCTCAGTTGATGGACCTATTTGGGTTGTTTCTACCTTTTGGCTGTTGTATATAATGCTGTCCTAAACATCTGTGTACAAGTTTTTGCGTAGACATTTGTTTTCATTTCTTTCAGGTATATACCTAGGAATAGATATTCTGGGTCACATGGTAACTCTATGTTTAATCGTTTGAAGAGCTGCCAGACTGTTTTCCCAAGGGCTGCACCGTTTTACATTCTCTTTATGAGGCACGGTATGAGGGTTCTGATTTCTCCACATCTTCATCAACGCTTGTTATTTGGATTTTTGATCCTAGCCATCTTCGTGGGTGTGAAGTGGCATCTCACTGTGATTTCGATTTGCATCTCTCTGGTGACTCATGATATCCAGCATCTTTCAGGTATTTATTGGCCATTTGTGTATCTTCCCTGGACAAATGTTGGCTAACAATGACTCTGGACCCTGGGCACCGAGCTTCAGTCTTCCCATCTGTAAAATGGGACGACCACTGCCCATGCAGCACTCTTACAAAAGACAAGATGTAGGTTGTAGAAACACTGTGACTCTGAGGACACGTGCAGTTGAGAGCTGCAGTCTCAGGAGCTACTGAAACCGGGGGTAGACAGCCCCCTGTAGCCTGGGGGCACCCATCCCTTGGCAACTCTGCCCTGCTTTCCTCCCCTTACCCCTGCACACAGGCTTTGACTGCTCCATGGCCAGCAACACTGTAACAAAATCTGTGGCGGGTGAAGCCTTCTCATAGTAAAGCTCATTCAGGAAAGCAATTTACCAAATGAACAGCTGTTCAAATGGTGTGAGCTGGGAGCTAGGTTTCTGGCTTTTCAGCATATGGTTGATGTCCTGAGTTGAATAGTGTCTCTCCCAGAAGACACTATTTCGGGTCCTAACCCCCAGTGTCTGTGAATACGACCTTATTTGGGTCCTTGCAGATCTAATTTGTTGAGATGAGGTCACACTGGATCAGGGTGGGCACTGGTCCAGCGACCGTTTCCTTAGAAGAGGAAGGAAATTTGGACACAGATACACAAGAAGACGTCCATGTGACAACAGAAGCAGAGACTGGATTTATGCTGCGACAAGTCGATGATCGCCAAGCATTGCCAGCAGCTGCCAGAAGTGGGAGGGGCAGAGAATGACCCTCGCCTGGAGCCTTCTTGGGGAATATGGCCCTGCCCACACCTTGACTGCAAACTTCTAGCATCCAAGAGCTGTGAGGTAACACATTTCCATTGTTTTAAGCCACCCAGTGTGTGGTACTTTGTTATGACGGCGATGGGGAACTAACACAGGTGACAATGACGTTAGTAACAATGTGCAAAAGCCCTGGGGTGGAGGGGGGATTCTGCTCCACTGGTGAGTGTGTGTTTGGCATTTCTATTCATATTTATGTACCGAGAACGACTCTCTACCCAGTGACACTGAAGGCATAAGACCCTCATTCCATCCTCAAGTTATTGGGTTGGCCAAAACGTTCGTTTGGGTTCTCCTGTAAGATGTTACAGAAAAAACCTGAACGAACTTCTTGGTCAACCCAACAGTAAGGGAGATGGACGCGTGAATACAAACTGCAGGGCCCAGAGGTGACCCTAAGGGCTAAGGAGAGGTGAGGCTTGTTGGGAGATGCAGACTCTGGCCATACCTGCCATCCCCGGGCTCAGGGTTGCCAGGCTGCCCCCTGAGGTCCTCATCAGGTGAAAACACCTCAGAGTCTCTCCCAACTCAAATCTGTAGTCTGATTCTGGATCTGGAGGTTTAGTGATTGTGATTATTTTCTCATCCTGATCATAAAGGTTCCAGAAGACCTTTGGATAAATTAGCTTATTTATCAAAAGCTGCATACAGCCATCCCCGGGCTTACTACTAATCATTCCTTCTAAGTCTGTTCCCAAAGGGCCTTCCCAGCACGGGGCCAGCTGCTGAA
>NW_006783957.1:756533-784238 GCF_000442215.2 Lipotes vexillifer
CTGAACCCTAGGAATGCGTTTTAATCAACTGCATTAAGCTTTTCCATTTTATGACATTTTAAAGTAGACGATTAGACTCAAGGTGCCCTGCTGTCCAATAGTTTGGCTTTGTGTCTGGGAAACAATTTGTGAAAATACCCCTCATTTTTGCATGTTCGTATTTCTATTGAAACCATCTGGCAACTCCAGTAAAATGAAAAGGAAAAGTCTCTGAGATGTAAGAAAAAACAAACCATGAGAAGAAACGCAGGAGCTTTATTATAATCATTCTTCTTCTTGAGCTTAACCATTGATAAACTCATTCAGAAGAACATTTTGCTTTCAGTGATCTACAGATACATGCCAGATGTAGCTAAAAGGACAAGAAAAATGCACCTTGGGAAACAGCATGGCAGTCCTGGCTGCCACACTAAAAAGTATCAAGGACGCGTCTTCATTTCTGCAGCGGAGGGTGCAGTGGTCCCCAGACTGACCTAGTGCTGCCTGCTCTCAGCATCCTTCTGAGATGCCGGCTCCGGGAGACGGCCGGGAGGAGGCTGCCTGCCCTGTCTGCATCTGTAAAAGCCAGCCTCAGTTTTTAGCAACATCTCAGCGATTAAGAAGTATGAGAGGTGACTACACGGTGCCTTGAGGGTGAGACCCCGGCTGCCGCAAGTCAGTGAGATGGGAAACCAAATATTGCCTTTAGGATGTGAAGCAGGGCCAGCTTTTTCCTTAGGGAAGGGTGAGAGCTGGGTCTGCTAGGTCTGTGTCACCTTTACCAGTCACGGATGTGGAGCTGGAAAGGGCTTCAGAAAGGCTGTGGTGTGCCCACTGCTGACCCCGCGGCAAACACCATGCTGGCAAGTGTGCCAGTTGGGCTGCACCCTCTCCCGAAGCATCTGCTCCGGGAGATTTGAACAACTGAGTGAACGAGCCCATTGGCTTTTCAGAAAAGCAGAGCACCCAATAACCATCAGCCAGCGAGCAGTCTAAGGCAGCTCTGGGTAGGAAACCCGGGCAGAAAGCGTAGGATAATTTGAGAGGCCCAAGTGGACAGGGGCCCAGGTACATGTGCCCTTGGGCAGAGGGAGTTCCTGACACTTCGACTGATGGACAAACAGGCTTTTCTAGCTCAAATGGCACGTGGTAGTTCTACTTTTCCCTAGGGAGACAAAGGGCAGGTTCTCGTCTCGTCTTCCCACGTGGTCAATGCTTTTGCTCTAGTGTTCCAGAATTAGCTATGCATCTATTCCTCCACCTGGTCAGTGATCACTCCCAGAGCTCAAGAGCAGCTCTAGAGGTGATTACTGAAAAAATGAAGGTTTGCCTTGATTTCACGGCAAGCCCGTCTGGATGGTGGGGCAATGCAGGACTTGGGACCCACACTGAGAAACCTCGTTCTGGAAGTATTCCCTTTGGGCAAATTTTTCAGCAAGATGACCCCTGGAATGAAAGAGCCGTTTCAAAGCTGTAAGCTTTTCCTTGGTTTTCCTGGGAGTGCTTGGTGTCGCCCTGTGCTGTGATCCCTCATCACACAAAGGAGAGAAATGCAGTGATGCTGTTGCCTGTTTCAAAAGTCTCCCCTGCTCAGTTTTTCTGTAATTAACGCTCTCATCTCTTTCTCTCCCCACTAGGTATTAAGACTTTATTGTCCTCTTACCGAAAAGCATGAAATGATTGAGTTTTCCCCTGACCTGATCTAACCCTCCCAAATTTGTGCCTGCTTGTTTATAAGACCAGGGCAATTCATAAACCGGAACTGAAGCTAAACTCTGAACAATTCCATTTCACTCAAGTCTTAGCAAGTTCTGCTAATGGCACTTGTAGCGCCACAGTGATTCGCAGACAACATCTGCCAGGACTCCCTGGAAACAAGCTTTGGGGTCTGATTCTAGCTTTAGATATGGAAATTCAAGGCAAAGGAAGGGGCTCTTTGCTCTGTCTTAAATTTCCCAATGGAGCAGTGTTTTGAAGAAAATGCCAGTTCTCTTTGCTGGGGAAATACCAAGTGTCGGGGAACTGAGGCCCGGCTGGTGAGGGCGCTGGGTCCTCGCCAGTCACTTGCGAGGCTGCTGGATGTGCTGTGTCCTCGGGGAAGAGTGCTTGTCTATGGAGGCGTGGGGCTTCTGGTGGGCCACCTGGGCGGCCGCCGGGGGGAAGTCCTTGTCGCCCTGGCGGGAGACACGGAAAGCACTGGCTCATCAACCGTGAACAGCTGAGTGAGTACGTGAAGCAAGACGCAAACCCAGCATCTTCTGGCTTCCCTCTGGGGACGGGGCGGGTGGGTGATGGAGTGGGGAACCTGTCGGCAGGTAGAAGCCTGTCTCCTGGGACTGCTGGGGGTCCTGAAGCTCTCTGGAGAGCCCAAGCAGGCACCAAGGCCCGTGTCCCTTCCAGAAGGTGAGAAAGCTCGCTGTCTCTGCCGCCACGCCATGGGATCAGGTACCACATGACTCACTCAGAACTAAGCTGGGTGTTGGATGGCTTTCTTCTGCTAGAATAGTTCTTGTGATTTTTTTGAATTGAGGGGCAAGACAGAACCAAATCCAGGGTCTTAAATTCAGATTTGCTGCCACAGCTGCGAGCTGGGCCTGGAGCGCTCATCGGGAAGGAAACACACAGGGCAGGGCTGGAAGCTGTGAGATAAGCCAGATTCAACCAGCCGAGTCTCAGAGAAGGTACCCAGCTGTTTTTTAGGGAGGAATTGCCTTCTTGTGCATTTGTGACAGGGGCTGGGGTCCAGCCCACCCCGGGCAGCATAGAGCCATGGTGAGCTCTTGGCTGAGCTGTGGGGTGACCTCAGATTTGTGTGGGCATTTAATTTCCTCGCATGTAGTAGATGTGCCATCCTTCTGTCCCAGGGTCCCTGGGTGGCTGTGCTGAGCTGTCCCCAACAGTGGCATTTTCTTTACACATCATATGCTAAGGGCTCGAATGGGCTGTGAGCCGCAGATCGATGGATGGAATTAGTGCACTGTCCCCCAAATGGGGGCTTGCTGGGAGGAGGTCTGCAGTTACAAAAACGTTAGGTCTCACAAGAAGAGGGGGCTCTTGAAAGGCAAAGAGAGTGACCCAAACCCATCAGTTTGGTTCAGAGGGCAGCAACTATCTTCTGTAATGGGCCAGATAGTAAATATTTTAGGCTTTTCAGGTCATACTCTCTGCACTCTGCCAGTGCAGCATGAAAGGACCATAGATGATATACATCCATGGACAGCAAGGCTGTGTGCCACTAAAAGTTTACCCATGGACACAGAAATTTAAAGTCCATGTAACTTTCACGTCACGCCATATAGTTCTTATTTCAAATTTTCAACCATTTAAAATGTAAAAACAGTCTCAGCTCACAGATCACCCTGAAACCCTTTGCCGACCCTGGTTGAGCCTAAAGAGAAGGGAGACGGGCGAGGACAGAGGAGAGGCAGCTGCACCAGCTCAGGCTGTGGGCTCCGCGTCACCACCGTCCCATCTGCCCCTGACGGGCGGATGCACAGAAGCACGCTCCATGGACAGGGGGCGATTGATTAAGTGACCTCCGGACCTGGGTGGACAGGTGGGGTTGAATAAGGACAGGAGGAATCAGGACATCGCGGGCCGAGGCCCCGATGTGATGAAAGGGCTCTTACCCGGGCGATAACACCGGAGATGAACACGGTCGGTCTGGGTGGACTGGAAGACAAGAAGGAAAACACACTGACCATCACGACTCACAACAGAGGCACACGCAGGTGACGCGAATGTGGAGACTGGTTTCAGGGCCGTGTGACAAACAAGGACCCTCGGGAGGGCGCGGGAAGCGGGAGGCACACCTCTTCCCGTTATTTCATCACACGGACCCGCTGGCTGCTGCACTCGGGACACTTGCGGGTCCTCCTCCTGCGGAGGCTGAGCTCAGGCAGAGAGCGGAGAATGATCGTAGCAGACAGCGGGCGCGTCACCAAAGAGCCCTCTTTCGGTTTTTGGTTAATCCTTAAACTGTAACTGTGGGCAAGCACAGTAGTTTTGGTCTCAAGAGATATGGACCTGGGTGCTCCCCGGAGCAGGGCAGGAGCAGGGTCATGCTGGATAAATGGGAGACTCCAACCAGGGAGTTTCCTGTCCTATGGGCTGGGTGGCTACCCTTTCAGAGTGCTCGCAGAGTCCACGGCTTCTGGAAGCTTCTAATGGGGGAGATCCCAGAGCCGATGCAAAGCTCCTGGCCCCTACAGGACCCCAAGTATTAAAAACATTTGGTCCTTTGTATATATGTACCACATCTTCTTTATCCAATCCTTCATTGATGCACATTTAGGTTGCCTCTATGTCCTGGCTATTGTAAACAGTACTGCGGTGAACATTGGGGTGCATGTGTCTTTTTGAATTATGTTTTTCTCCAGATATATATAAAATGGAATATTACTCAGCCATAAAAAAGAATGAAATAATGCCATTTGCAGCAGCATGGAGGGACTTGGAGATTGTCATACTGAGTGAAGTCAGAGAAAGACAAATATCATATGATTTCACTTATATGTGGAATCTAAAAAAGGTACAAATGAACATATCTACAATATAGAAATAGAGTCACAGATGTAGAAAACAAACTTGCCATTTCTTAATCTCTTTCATGGTACTAAGCTGGCCCACCCTGTCACCAATACTGAGGGGACAGAATATAGGACCAAAGCAGTACATGGTTCATCGTTGAAAAGCAACAAGCCAAGCACGTTAAAACCACTTGTAGTTCTACCACCTGGAGATATCCACTGTTAACACATGGGATGTGCTCCCAGCCTTTCTTTCTATGGATAGACAGATGCACTTGTTTTCTTCTTAAATTTCCGTTTTTCTTACCAAAAGAATCACCTTGTTTTGTAGTCTGCTTTCTGCACTTAGTATCTGGCGAGCTTACTTCTATGGTATTATAGACTCTTCTATGCCTTTAAAAAAAATAACTGCATGTGTCGTAGTTTAAAAGCATCAGAACACAGTTCCAGGTAGTACATAGGTGTGCACACCTCTGAAATGCCTCAGTCAGAGGTAAGGGGACCCAGGAGCTGTACTGAATGCAAGGCCGGCCAGTGGGGAAAGTGAGATGCTCCCAGAAGTGGCCAGTTTTGCTTAAGGCTGGTCTTGTGGGCAGGCAGAGTGGAATCCATCCCTGATTTGCCCAGCTCGCCTTCCACCAGCTCTGTTGTTCCACCCTGCCACAGGGATCCTTGTTTTAGCTTTCTTTTGCTGCAGGCAAAAGTCTCAGGATTCAGAAAGTTCACTGTTTACATCCCAAAGAGTTTAACAAAAACACCCCAAATTCCCCCAAGTAATTTCTGTTACTCCATGAGACTAAGAAACTTCAAGTCTTACTAAGCAGCACAGAAATGTTCCCTATATGACGTTGGTTTTGTTTTATTTAGCTTTTGTTGTGTGGTTAACTGGGTTGGGTTTTTTTTTTATTACAAATATGATTTGGCTGTGGGATCAATAGTCAGCCAGGGATGAGTAAGTTTGGCTCAAGTGTTAAGTCCCTAATGTAGTACGTTTGGATTTGTTTGGAATCCAAGGAATCTTGCTTTGACTGGTCCAAATCAACCACAGGCTGTCTCCAGGGATTTCACAGCCAAGGGTTTCGCATCTGAAGCTTGAGAACCATGCTCTAGATTCTAATATTGTAAAGGAACCAAGAAATGGCATTCCACAGCATTTCCACCAATTTAGATTCCCGCCAGCAATGCACAGGGTTCAGTTTCTCCACATGCTCACAGCTTATTATTTTCTGGGTTTTTTTTTTTTTTTGGATAGTAGCCATCCTAATGGGTGTGAAGCGGTATCTCACTGGGATTAAATTTAGCAACTAATTTTAAGAGTAAGCTTTTTGCAGCAAGGAATAATAAATATCAATCTGTATTGATCATTCAAGGTCTTTAGGACATAACCACCCCCACCCTGCCCCCCGCCCCGTGGCAACGAAGTTCTCTCTCCTCTAAAAAACTGAAAAGGCCATAATTGACCCTAAGGACATATGGCAGCTGCCTGTGAAAAGATGACAGAAGCCTGGCCTCTCGTGCCATACTTAAGAGTGGTACCTGTTTTCACACAGCTCTTTGTCAGAGTGTGCAATGCTGGTTTTCATCAGGCTTGGCCAAAGAGCCCCAAGCTCAATGCCTTTTCCATCTACAATTAATAGCATCTCAAATTGGTAAACGATTGTCTATTACATTTATGTAGTAAAAACACTTTCTAAACTCTTTGAGACATGGTAGCTTAAATTCACAAACCCCAGTAAAGAGTCTGCTCTCAAAGCTGTGTTTGCAAAAACACACATATTTTAAATTCCATTAGGGTTCCACGCGAAGCATAACCTACGTTTCCAAGATTCTATAAACTGTGATAGTGGCTTTTGAGGATTTATTTAATCTGATGAAAATCATTCTGACAGATGTTGTTTTGAAGAAGCAACCGTACTTTCTCCCAGGAAACAGAGACAGCGAAAAATATCATTCCTGTCCTCCCCACATCCTCAGGCCTTTCCAGTTTTTGAAAACCGTATTTATTTAAATTTAAAGAAACTGCGAACCTGATGCAATTAGCAGGGATTAGAGCGCCGGTAACCCTCCTACACATCAACAGAAACTGCAGCTTCACTACACCTGGCCTGTGCACACGCCAAATGTTTGATGCACGTAGGTTTCCAGTATTCACCTGTCAAGGACCACATCAAATTCTTAACAGGGTCGTTTGTCCTTAACAAAAGTTTCCTATTCTTTATTTTATAAATTTCCTTGATGAATAAGGTTTATGCCTTATTGACATTCTCAGATAAGGTTTATGCCTTACTGACATTCTCAGAAAAGGCAGAGGGCAGGACAAAATGCCAGAAATGCTTAGTGAATGCATGACCCTGTGGAAAGCAGACGCCTTCAGGACTGAGTTTTCATGGTCTCATCTTTAAATGAAAGTCCCCAGGGCTGAGAAAACTGAGTTCATATCTCAAAACCTCTGCTGAACTCGGAAACAGCGAATACGGAAATAAATTTCAATACATTTAATTTCACTCATATCCAGAACACCGCGTAGAAAAATAATTGAGATCCCATTCTTTTTTCTGTCCTAAGACTTCACAACCTGGGCTGTCAGCGCAGGCCCCGGGCGATGCGGACGTTTTCTGTCCAGCCCTGACAGGTGTGAATCCACTGGCTGGTGAGTTGGGGCTGGAAGGGGCCTAGTGGTGACCTTGTCCAGCTTCCCGCCCACGTGGAGTGCGGCCACAGCCGACGCCTTCGTGCCTCTGCAGACGAGGAGCTCGTGGCCCTCTGGGTGTCCTCATGGTGACACGGTCTCTGGCTCCCTGCCCTTCGCCCAGTGGCCCCAACCCAAGTCCACGACCTCCTCCGTGGGACAGGCCCTGCATGTTTGATGAAGGTTTCCCAGACTCACGGGCATGACTGCAAATTCCTTCACAACCTCAGGCCCCTTCCCGCCTCCATTCTGCTGCGGCTTCTAGGGTTTTGCCCGAGACTGCAGTGGACACACTGAAGATAAGCTCCTCTGGCAGCCCAGACTTCTGCAGGACACCCGTGTGCCTGGCCCAGGCACATTGAGGCTACCCTTCTAGGGGACTACGGAGAGCAGCGCAGCCTGGGGAAGCGATTCTGGGCGCCCCGATGAGAATCAACATGCTAACTGTCTTCCCTGGATTGCTGTTGATAAGCAACGTGGTCAGAGTGACTAGTGCCCGCTCCCCTACGCTGGCCCACTTTCCCAGCTAGTGATATGGAGTCATTTCCCTTCTTTCCTGGAACCCTAGGGGGTTAAGCCCTTAGAAATCCTTTTTAAGGGGGGGATTCCACCCACAGAAAAGTGCAGGGCCCCTTCTTCATCTAAAAATAGGCTTCCATGAAGTGGGACCGTCGGGTGTGGGTAGGATTCCCGCTTGGCTGGTCAGTCTATGCCTTCCCAAGCATCCTGACAAGGACTGGGGTCGCTGAGTTGCCATGCAGGAGTGTTTTGGGATGGGGACGTGCACACACACACACACACACACACACACACACACAGAGTCATCAGTAAGACCGAGAAACCAGGCAAGTCACTAATCCCATTGCAAGTAGTCAAAAGGGCAGCAAAGGCATTGCCAAGAGTTCCATTTCATAGAATCCTTTTCATGTTAGCAGTTTTGATCTGGGTTCAAGGCAGTCCACCAAGTCATCCTCTGCAAATGCTTTCTCCTCTTCATGTAAATACGCTCTGAAAGAATCAGTGGGCATTGTTTACAGGAGATGGGGACACATAGCTTTTAATGAGCTGTTTGTTCTCTATTTTCTCTACAGGATGGGAATGATCTTAGATGGTAACAGCTACTACTTATTGATTACTTATCGTGGGCCAGGCACTGAGTTAAGGGCTTTACACAGAATTGTGATATCTAACCTTTCAACCCTACAAAGTAGAAACTATTATCTGCATTTTACAGATGAGGGAACAGTAAATCAGAGAGATTCAGTAACTTGCCGGACAGTTTCACAGTAGATAAGTGCTCCAAGCCAGACTTGGAACGAGGGCAGCCCAGGGCATTAGCCTGATGCCCTCATTTTAGGACTGAGAATTGGGTCATGGAGTAGCCTCTATTTTTAGGTTCTGGCTTCTATACATGATTTACAGATGCAGATTTTTAAAGTAAGTAATCTAAATGCAATCAGAGGATCCCTTACTCAACCAGGCAGTACAAGGTATTCAAATCTGCCTAAGCATTTACTTTCTGACTTGATAATGGATCTTTTCTTCTTGAAAACTATCATTTATGTCTGTAGCACTTAACTAGGGTACAGAGTGCTTCCACATAAATTATTAATGCAACTGATTCTCTTCAGCAGGTGTTATCCCAATTTTATGGGTGGCTGGAGGAGGCTGAACCTTGTTCGTGGTCCCAGAGGCAGAGCCTGGAGGACGCGGGTCTGGAGCTCTCAGCTTCGTGTTCTTTGTTGGGTCACGGGTCCCACCATCACCCACATCTCAGCTCGCGAGCTTCAGGAACAAAGCCCAGTGAAGGCTTCAAACTATCCGTCAACTCAAGATGCAGTCAACACAGTCTAAGAAGGAGGCCCAGAGGAAAGGTGGCAGGTGGACGCCAGCTGAGTGTGGGTTCTGATGTCAGACCATCCTGGCTCTGCCAATGACTGGCTGGTAGGCTGGCATTTGACCTTCTAAGGCTCAGTTTCCTCATCTGTAAAACGGGAGGCAGTGGACCCTCCCTCGCCAGGTGACTCTACGTACACATGCTCCTAGGCACATTGCAAGCACGCAGCAAATGGTAGGTGTTGGGATGACGATGACACATCTCCAGCCCCTCCTTATGTCTCCACTGCTGATTCACAACTGGATCAGCTCTGCTTCATCTTCAGATTCCCCTAGCCGTGCAGAATAACCCTGCTTATCTGGGACAGAAAACCTCCCAAGTAAGCAAAAGGAGGGTCTGGGATACACAAAACAGATGTCACCAAACCATGGACTTGAAGAAAAACTCTCCAGGCCCTCAATCTATTTGAGTCCTATTTTGACCTGATGGGAACGGCCTGGGCTTGGTTGTTAGTTTCCCAGCCCACTGAAGACAGGAAGAAAGCCTGAAAGTGATGAGGCCACTCGAGCTCACAGCGAGGCTGCTGCCCTGCGGCGAGAGGCTACATCCAGACCACTAGTCCTCCCCCACCCACAGTTCCTGGTCTCAGCACAGGAAGCAAGCACAGAAGGAAGGTGGTGGGGACACTGGCAGTGGTGGTGGGAGCATGGCGCCATCCAGGCTACATCAGGACCTGGGAGCGGTCATCACGTGACACTCCCTTGCTTCCCGGTGAGAAAGCACACGAGCACTCAGAAAGGGATTTTCCCCTGAGAATCTCCCGAAAAGTCAAAGCCACCTGGTGAGTCAGGGAGCACACTGCTCTCACGAACACTCAAGCCCAGAAAGCTGCGTCAGGGTTTCAATTTCATTTTCTGACAAGCAGCTAACACACTGGGGGCGGGACGGGGCGGGGGAGGTACTTTGTAGAGGGGAGTCTGGGTGGAGGCTGAGAAGGCGGAGTCTAGGCGGAGATCCGTGTGTGTGAGTGTGCACACGCATGTGTAACGGGAAGGACATGATGCCACAGCACAGTGAGCTGAAGGAAGGGGCACAGTTTAATCTGCTGCTGTCAGCAGAGCGAATGGGGTCTAAGGCCCCTCTTCTCTTACTGATGGAGGTGGGCTGGTCTGGGTCCTGCTCCCACGACAGATTCCTGGGAAAAGGCACCTCCTTGGTGACCTTCCCCATGCAAGGACAGAGCCTCGAGGTGATCTAGAAGCAGATTCCGCGGCTATATTTGGACTTTAATACCTATGGCTTTGTGTTTTCATAGTTTATGGAAAAATATATTCCCACCAGGGTTGATTTTAAATACATTTCCTAGTAAACAGAAGGAAAAGGAAATCCTTCCTAGCCATTGTAGTTCTTGAAATATCTTTCTGCCTTGGTGTTCATTTATTTGGGTTATTAATTTTCTGGACACCAAAATAATAATTAGCATGGCTGGTGACCAGAGGGGACCATCTCACTTGACTGCGCCCGTACATTTCTTCGTGTGTCATTCTTCAAAGCGTGACAGTCAAGGTTGTCTCCCGCCTTCCGCCTGACTTTAGGAGCCTCGAGAACTCCCACAAGATGGCACTGCTGGTCCTCTTAGCCGGTGGCTCTTGGGCCAGCAAGGCTTTGGACGGCTCAGCCAGGACCCGGATAACAGGGAGCTGGGGGTCTGCGGTGGGCAGGGGCTACTGGCACCTTAGGACAAGTGTGTTCCCTTCTCCCTAAGGGTTAGGTCATTGTGCAGGGAGCCTCACTAAAGGGAAATGAAACACGACTCAGGGGCTTTAGGTGAAATTCTAAATCTAGAGAAAATAATCAGGGACCCAATTCCTTGTAGGATTTGGCATGCAGAGTTTGTAATATCTTTTTAAAGGGCATGAACAAAGGTGTTCTTCTGGGGGACAATGTCTGAGCTCGTGTTTACATCTTTGTTTCAATGAGAAGGCCAAGATTCAGCATCGGCTGTGGTGCCTCTAGTTCCCTGACTCAGGCCTGCTGATCCCAGGATGCCATGACTCTGGCACAAAGCCCAAACCCAGCCTGTGCCTCTGAGTCTGTCCTAGAGATGTGTGGGGTCCGGTCTCCAGGTGGGAGGATGCTCTTCTTCGGGATTCTAAAAAGACTGCTCTCCAGATGACACTCCACCCACAGATGCTTGGCTGATTGTCGATCCAGATGCCAACACTTCACCACTTGCTTGTTTCAAGAAGGCTGCCACTCCAAGTACTGAGTGTGTAGGGCGAGGATGGCCTACGTGTAAACGATGTGTCCCACAGACACACAAGGTGCAGTGACAGCTACCTTACCAGGGCCCGGGAAGCCCCATCTTCCCGCTAGACACGTATTTCCAGAAAGGCACTCTAAGTCTCATACCAATGCCCTTTACACACAAGGCCGTCTCATCATGTGACCTATGGCTTTCCCTCCTCTGTCTTCCCTCTGCTCTTACCTTATTCTCTCTCCTGTGCTGGATGCGAAGAAGGTAAGATAAATACAGTCATGATTCTAATCGTTAGCTTGCATCTTATGGATTTCATACAGGGGGGCCTTTCTGGACCAGTATGTGTGTCTGCATTCATCACAATACAGAGTGATCACCATATCGGATGAGAGAAACCCGGCCAGGCCTCCTGACAGTGCGGGGGTGAGCTGAGCATCTGTTTGGAAATTCACCGCATTCTGCCCCTGTCTCTACAGAGCTCAGATGGGACTCAGCATCACAGAGGAAAGCTGTGAAATGCAGCGTTTGAGGACTGGGCTTTGGAGACAGATGGCTCCCGGTTCAAATCTTACTTCAGATGATTAGGCTCCTTGGGCCTCAATGTCCATCTGTGAAATGGGAACAATCCCTATTTTATGGAACAGTTGTGAGTTCAAATGAAATAATGTAGATAAACTGTGCTTAGAATAGCATACTGCCTCCACTGGCAAAATCAGCTCATTACAACAGGGACATGCTCTGGGCATAACCGGAGAATACTTTTTATAACTATCAGATAATCTGTGTAACTATCACACATATGTATTAAACGTTCTAATGTTATGTCATTTCAGTAAGTAACACTTACACTTAAAACCATCCCATCTTTGATTCTGAATACATCTGTTTCAGTGTCATTCTTCTGAATTCCAATATAGGGAAGTACCAGTGAGTAGTTAATGCTGACGAGAGAGGTGCTAAAAACCAGGGTATTTATTGTCTATAGCTTAAAATCAGATCTTGTCGGCTGTCTTCAGGGTCAAGGTCATGTTTTATAATGGTAAGATTTGGGGGAGGACAGTATCCATGGTTCAAAGTACAAAGTATGTATTTTCTAGAGGACAGCTATTATGGCTTTAAAAAGGAAAATGGGGCTTCCCTGGTGGTGCAGTGGTTAAGAGTTCGCCTGCCGATGCAGGAGACACAGGTTCGTGCCCCGGTCCGGGAAGATCCCACATGCCGCGGAGCGGCTGGGCCCGTGAGCCATGGCCGCTGAGCCTGCGCGTCCGGAGCCTGTGCTCCGCAACGGGAGAGGCCACAACAGTGAGAGGCCCGCGTACCGCAAAAAACAAAAGGAAAATGATCGTGTAAGTAAGATGTGTTACAATAAAACGACTGTTAATAGAATTCCTGTTAGAAAGAAGTACACGCTGATATTAAATAAAATACAGACACCAAAACATTCGTCTGGTCTGGGTCTACTCCCATCTTGGGAGGTGCAGGGGGCTGGCTTTACGTGGGACCAGCTCTCACTAGGCTGGTTCTGGGAGACCCTAGCAAGGAAAGAGGAGACCCAGATTAAGTTTCTCTCAGGAGACTGCCAGGCAGGTCTCTCTTGGCCATGGGAGCTTCGCCTCTTGCAAAAGTCAAGACATGGCCTGGGAGCACCAAACACAGCTCAGGTTAAAGGCAAGTACCTGGAATGATGGACAAGAGCATTTGGATTTCTCGGCTGCTGGATTCACCAGTAATTACATCCTTAATCCACCCTCCAAACTCACGGCGCAGAGGGATTTGGTGAGCTGCTAGCGGCCGTCACTCCCTCCCTGGGCAGCCAGGTACACCTGATAAGTGATAAGCTGCGGTTCTCAGTGGTCTCTGGCTTGGCACATTCAGCTGCGGCCTGATTAAAACGCTGCCTCTGTGGACCCTCTTCAGATCATACCATGCCCTCATGCCTTTATCCACAACTAACAGAAAAAGAGCAGGTACGCAGAAAAGTAAACCCACCGCCAATTCTGCTTACTTAAAAAAAAGCCAGCTAGTGAGTTAGGACAACTTCCATTCATTCCAGTAGCTCCCACCCTCGCCCCCGTGTTTAGAGCAAGCGCTTGAGAATATTCTAACAGCCCAGAGCGCAGCCGGACAGACCTTGTCAAGGTCACTAAATTTGTGGGGCGCGCACGCGGGGCGCTGATCGGTCTTCCTTCTCTGCCTGATAGTGAATAGTCTGGGAAGCTCTGATCCCCTCCCCTGCCCAGGTTCCCGCCTGGGAAATCACTGCTCAGGGCCCTAAGGTTTGTTTTTGATGCATCAGTTTCATCTGTTAGGTTATTTGTTGATTCATCAGTGTCATTTATTTATCCACTCAACAGAAATATACATACATATACACACTGAGTACCCAACGTGCCTCAGAATTAGGAAGCGCTGACACCGTGTCAGGCCTGCCTCCCGCCTCCTGCCTGTGTAGTAGCTGGAGGACCTGCTCCCCCCTCTCGTGGCGGCCCTCCTCTTCCTGCTGCGTGGCAGGGCTCTGAGTTAGGGGCCAGGTGAAGATGAAAGTCCTCTGAGAGCTGGTCCTACAGGCCCCCCGAATGTCATCAGGAGGCCGGCGCAGCACACCTGTGAGGTTTACCAGATGCTAAACTGGAAAACAGGTCGTCGTGATTTTCCAGAAATGGGTTTTCCTTGTCTCAGTGTGGCCAGTCTCCATGACAACCACAAGAAAACCAAGCTTGTCCTTATGGACAGGAAGAACTTGCATGGGCCGATCCTCCCTCGGATGGGGGTGGATGCGCATTCTCCAGGGCCGCTCCCCAGCGAGTGTGGGGAAGCAGAGACTCTCTCCGAACTTGGCAAGTAAGGGTTCCAAGTGGAGATGAAGAGCAGAAGCAGGCATGCTGCCCTGCGCCCCACCCCGAGTCTCTCATCAGCACCCTCCCTGCCAGATGTTCCCTTCGGGGGTCTCCTCCCTTAGGGCCCTTTGCTTTCCTTGGGGGCAGCCAGATAATTTGCCTTTGCCACCAGTGAAGCATTACACAATCAAGGCGGATGCGTGGGGCTGGGAGAGATGGGCCGGCAGACAGAAAACCTTCTCACTGATGGCCAGGTGGCCAGGGGCACCTGTGCCTCAGTTTCCTCATCTGAGGTGAGGGGCTAATTACCCCTGGATCTCATGGGGGTTTGGGGAAGCTCAGGGGAGCACCATGCGTTAGGCACGCTGCACGCAAGGCATGACTCCAGGAGAGAGCTGTCGCGAGCTGAGCATGTAAACAAAAGCAGATGCATCCCCACGTTACAGTGGGGAGGGAGGACTGGAGGATGGTCGTCGTACTTGGGAAAATTAGAGCAGAGAAGCACATCCTTGTGTCTGCAGGACGGCGCCGATCCGAAACCCGAGGCAACACTCGGGGACCACAGTGTGGATCGTGCCAAGGCTTTGGGGGAAGAACTGAACAAGCCGTAATCTGGAGTCTCCTAGCGAGCCCAGTCACAGCTGGAGAGTCGGTCCCACGGCCACAACGAGGGCAGCTGGGATGAGGCGCCCTGGGCTGACCTCTTAGGAGGTCGGTCATGATGAGCTCCTAGGGGTATTAGGGCTAAATGTAAACTCAGTGTTTAAGAGATCAAAGGAGAACCTGTACGTTACATTGAGATGGCAGGCATGAACACAGCCTACCCCACAGCCCACCTTCCATCATCGTTGGGCAAGTAAATCCACACGGAAGGGGGAGTGAGGGAAAGTGTGATAACAGCAGGGCCACATTTCAGAGGCGCCTAAGGACACCCTCAGTCAAGGACAGTGATGGATCACTGCCAGGAAGGTAAAGGATTTGAGATGCAAACTAAGGCTGGGGGAGAGGAAGAGCTGGGAGCCTTTTTCACTTTTCTCCTTTTTAACACCCAGGAGCCCTGCAAGAAGGGGAGTTTTATTAGGGTCGGGAGAGGAGGATGTTTCTGCTGAAGAGCAGGTTCTGGCTGGGGGCTCAACCTGGCACTGTTGGGATCCAGGGCAGCACGGATGCCCAAGGCACGACGGGTCCATGAATGTGAGTCTGTTCACCACCATCTGTGCCTGGGCCCATGCGTTAAATAAACACTGAGCAACGGCCGGTGCAGCCACAGGGCTGGGTACTGGAGACCCAGCGGCACCAGCACAGCCGAACTGTGCCAGGCTCTGAGCTCCTCAGGATGGACTGGGGCTCTAGACAGACTACGTGCAAGTGGACCCAGGGTCCTGCTTCTTCCGGGTTTCTCTGGGTCACATGCCACAGGTAATAGAATCCCATTGTTTTGCATTTTGTTATCGCAAACTAGAACACACTGCCTGACAAGTAGAAGCCCTTATGTGGGCAATGGAAGATGGTATTTGAAACGAGAGCTCTTCCAGGGAATCTGGGCCATGTGGTCTCTGGAGTAGAGGGTATAAGTTGCCTGGGCTTGCACAGCCTCGGTTAATACATCCGATGGCGGAGCTGTCACCGTGGAAACCAGAGGGGACTGGTTTCCTAAGGAAACTAAGGAACGGTGACACCCAAGAGACAACCTGGAAAGGCGTGGAGCGCAGAGTCTGCTGGGCAGTGGGTGCCTGCCTGAGACTGGCCCGGAGGCTTGCCCGGGGCATCAGAGGGCAGTGTTCCACGTGAGACACATGACCAAGCACCCGGATGAAAATCACCTGCATCTGTCTGTGCTGCTTCTTTCACGCAGGCAGGTGAGGATGGAATGGGAGTACTAACTTGAAACACTGTTTTAAAAGAAGTAATTTCTATCCCCTTCAGAGAACCCCAGTCAAAGAGGAATTCTGAAGCTCAAGATGCCATGTGTTGCTTTTCCTCAGCATTTGCTTCAAAAGGTGCTGCTTTGAATATAGAGAAAAAAGCAACATCCTTTTTTTTTTTTTTTTTTTTTTTTTGGGGTTATTCTGAGCTATCAAATTACATCATTACTTCTAATCTTACGTTAATCCTCTTAGAAAGCTTTAGACTTTTCTTCACAACATCACTGCACATTTTTTTGTTTGTTTGTTTGTTTGTTGGTGGTACGCAGACCTCTCACTGTGGTGCCCTCTCCCGTTGCGGAGCACAGGCTCCGGACACGCAGGCTCAGCGGCCCAGCTGCTCCGCGGCACATGGGATCCTCCCGGACCGAGGCACAAACCCGCATCCCCTGCATCGGCAGGCGGACTCTCAACCACTGCGTCACCAGGGAAGCCCAAAAAGCAACATCTTTATGGCTCAGTAACAAGGCTGTGAGATCCTAAAACAATTATTGGTGACATAAGTACAAACATTTTCTGCATTGCAGTCTTCAAAAACGATCGTAAGGGCAGATGGCATTGTATTTGTCTTCCTATCCTTCTCTGGAAGAAAAAAAAAAAGCAGCCAACCCCCTCCTGCCTCTTCCCTGACCAATAGAGGTAAGACGGAATTGGCCCAGGTATCCTGACTCTCTGGGACAGTCCAGCTTTAGGTCTCGGTCACGGTGTCATTACTCATCGTGCCTCTTTTCACTCCCCAAAACATACCAGTCTAAACATGTTGCACAGCCGCTCCAAGCCGAGACAAAGAATTCTAAAAAGATCCTCAACATTACTGGGGCTCTTAGGAGTTTCATCATGTGTGTTAGAAATGCTGGAACTCCTAACTGTATGACCTGAAAACCGGAGCCAGCTTCAAAGGCGGCTCACATGTTATCTTTCCATTGCTTTCCCTGAGCTGACCCTTGCCCTGCTGTGTTCCCACGAGGACTTCCCACGTATCACGATGTAGTGGAGGCTCTTGCACGCCTAACACTCCTTCAAGGTCAAGGTCAACGGTTCAATTTATTGTGTCCCCAGCACCTGACATACTGCTTGATGCACACAGAGGCTCAACGTATGCGTATGCCGTCAGCACCAAATGAGCAGCATGTCCTGTAGCAGCTGCAGGGAGTGAATTAACCAGGGTGACTCCCTGGGGGCTGTTTGTGGCTCACGTCTTAGGAATGCATGAAACTCCTCTTGCACCAGAGCCTCAAAGGCTTGCAAAGGAGTGATTCAAAATGTGGATTTGTTTTTGTTACCTACCAGTCTGGCTGGGCCAGATCCACCGGCGATGGGAGCATAACCTGGAGTGTGTTCCCAAGCAAATGGGCTCTTCCTCCAGCTTTTGCCAGAATGATCTTGAAGAATAGTAAAGAGTCTCTCTCCCTATTAAGAGAGGGCTCAGGCTAAGAGGTATGTTTTCGAATCATCTCAAGTCAAACCGAGAGAGTGCTGATGGAACCATGTGTCCAGTCTCGGATGATAAGAACAGGGGCAGATGGAAGAGAGAGAAGGGGGAGTGCCTTATTGAGACCACTTTCAAGAGTCTGAATTAAATTTAACAGCAGAAAAATCCATCAACTTTCTATACGGCAATTCCTGGCAGATGCCAACAGGGCTGGGTTTCTTTGCAGGACTCTTGCCATATTTCCCTAAAAGTCTCAAAAAATACAGGTGACCAGACTAAGGCCCAGGCTTAAAGGCAGCCAACCTTATAAAGAAACCGGAGTCTATTTTATAAAGTGTGACTTCACTTAATGCAAGAGGGACCAGAATATCCAAGGCATTTTCTCTGGAGCTTGGAGAAGATAAAAACGGGCAGCTGCTATTCCGACCCTTGACATGGACAGTTTTTAAGCTCGCTTTGCCTCTTCAGCTGGATTCTCAATATGTGTGTCAGGAAGAGTTGAGCGGGATTCTATTCTAGAATTTTGGAAGCATCATCAAGGGAGTCACCCTGTAAAGTAGCTCTAAAAGGCCTCTTTCCTCTAACAACTATGACAAATATACCAAAGGACCCATAAGGGATGAGTAAATCATTAAACTATTAAGAAGTTGCTATAAATAGGCAGTGTGAATTTGATAATTCAGAACGGACTGGTACAACAAGATTTCCAAGGCTCATAAAGTACTGCTGGCTTTTGGCGGTAGCTATAGCACCTGGGGTGCACGTTAACTGCTTCTTCACTGGCCGCCCGGGTGCGGGGGTACCCGGGAGCCTTCTCTTTGGCTGGTCTCCCAAGGCGCCCCGGTGGAGCAGAGAGCAGGGGCCTTTGGCGTGGTGTGCCTCCCCTTTCTGTGGCTTTCAGAGGAGGGAAGGGAGGAAGGAAAGAGGGAGGGGCTTCCAAAGCACTGATGAGGTTTCTCCTCGCCAGGTGCCCAGGTGCGTGACGGTGAAGAGCAGCCACAAGGGGGCGGCAACCCCAGTCAGGAACCCAGTAACAGGGCAGCCTGCTCCGCCAACCCCACAGGCGACATGTGCCTCTGTGCCTCAGTTTCCATTATGGTCCCTGATCTCGTACCCCAAATCCTTGGGGCCAGATAGGTTTCAGAATTCATATTTTTTGCAAATATTATAAAGGCACCACATTGCATAAATCACATACAATGAATATTCCTGAAGGGGTCCGGGGCAGCACCCCACAGTCAAAACCATTACTATTTTCTACAGCAGAACGTATAGAGATTACACTAAGTAGGATAAAGAGTATAAATAGCTGCACATCGGTTCAGTTTCTGCCACCATATGAGTCTTAGTGTGAAAATACGAAAACATTTGCAGTTTTCCGAACCCTCCGGACTGTGCATTTTGCTTGCTGCGGGGACACTGTGGCACTTTCTGCTCACTACCTCCTACGAGGCCCTGGCTATCACTCCCTCCACCACCAAGCAAGAGAAATGGATTTGGAATAAAGAAGACAGTATAGCTGTCAGGGGGTAAAAAGAATCATCAGCATTAGTCTGGGATTACACAGAGAAGCTGCGGTCAGTTCTGTACATTTATCTATAGAGAGTAAAGTTTGATTCATGCATTTAAGCAAAACCTTTGGCAAGGCAGGATAAAACGACTGCCACCAGGGAATTCCTCCCAAATTGGCAGCCTGCCTCAGCCTTTTCTGGGTTCAGAGAACTTGTACTCATAACCCTGTCTCACAAGTGCAGCTGAGCTCAGAGCCCGCTTTCCCACGTTCCAGCCACCTCACTGCGAGGTGCGCAGGGCGGCTGGTACCTGGGGAGCTCGGCCTCCTTTTGTACAGATGAGGAAGCCATTTGTGACAGAGGAGGCCATGTCGCCTGTGGTCACTGATCTGGGAGGGAGTGGAGCCCCGACAAGAACCTGGGTCCTCAGATTCTCTGGCAAACTGTCCCCCTTATACCTGTCACATGCACAGCCCTCAGGACTGTGACCCCAAATACGTTCCAACCAACTCCAGTCCTGCGGCGTGATTTGAGTAACCTTGCTCGACTAATTTTTGGAAACACTGCTGACTGTCTCCTCCTCTCAGAGATTTAAATGCCCCTGGCACATGAGGGCCCTGAGACGTCATAAGGAAACCAGGTAAACTTCATTTAACCCATGTTTCCTAAATGCATTTGAACGTGGAACCCTTTGGGGCAGAACTCCTGTCAGCACTGACACGCTCAGACCCTGATTAAAGGCAGTTTCAGTTGTGTTCCTGACTATGCATAGAGTTGAAAGTGGCTGATCCACTTGGAAAGTCTTTTACCTCCAAGGCTGGAAGAGAAACTACAGCGATTTACCTGGAGGCCCAAGTCTAGGGCATCCATTTTTCCATTCCTTTTCCTCCCCATGGCCAGTTACCTCCAGTCATGTGCTGCTGGGGTCGCTGGAGAGACAAGCCTGGCCCGCTCCACTGCTGACGGTAAGCAAGGCTGTGGACGTGGCTCACAGACGCTGGGGCACCTTGTCACTTGTGGTGAAACAAAGCGCCCCCATCGAGGGCTGAATGCCCTCACCGGCACAGGCCATCCGTGCAAAACCCGGTCAACAATGGGCATTTTTAATGGAGAAAGAGGAAACCATCTTCGGTCTAAGACTCTGCCCTCCTCCGGCCTTCCTTTCCACGCCAGTATACCCTTTCCTGAGCAAGGTGACGAGGGGACAGCAGCAGATTTAAAAGTAAAGTGAAGTCATACCTCTGAGCTTTGATTTCTCCCTTGGAATTTATTCGATATATCCACATGTTGGGAAATTCTAGAAATTATGCAGTCAGGTGGGAAAGCTGGACCAAGTATCGTTGGTGGAACATTTGTTCCTGGGGCCATAACAAAGTGACATTCATTTGGGCAATAAGAATTTTGCCTTCCTTTGGGTAATAGTAAAATTGCCCTCGAAATCATGTGAGATCCCTAGAAACAAAGCATTTTTCAAACATGTGTTATTAGGTGGGATGAGAAAGCCACAGTAACCTCCAAACTCTGGATGGGGAAATTTGAGCTTCACTCAGCATCGGCACTTGGGACACTGAAAAGATGCCCCCAAACCTGAGAGGCAGGTGGCCTCCTGAGCACCCTGTGGCTTCAATGTTCAAGAACAAACAGAGTGATCCACTTAGAGTGCGAGGGTTGCTTTCAGCTCATTAGGATTTTGACTGTAAAATGATGGAGGTGAAGAGTCCGTTACGGACATACTGCTAATAAGAGCTAATATTTCTCTTGCTCTGTGCCAGGAACTGATCCAGGTGCCGGAGATGCATTCATTCATGTAATCTTCACAAGGGCCTAATCAGGTAAGATCTGTCATCAACCACAACTTATTTACAGAGGAGGACACTGAGGCACAGAGAGGTTTAGTAAGCTGCCCAAGGCTACACAGCTAGTAAGAGGAGAAGCCAGGATCCAAACCCACAAGCCTGGGTCCCTAACAGTAGCCAGTGCTCTTCAAAGTCCAAACCTCAAAATACTTTAAGGTCTTCTGTAGCTGCAGCACAATTTTGTGAATTTACCCAAATGTCCCTTATTTTATAAGAAAATCAGACAGTGACAGACAGACTAGTTAAGACTAACTCACTTTACTAATCAATGACCGGGCAGCTGAGAAACATTTTAATAGGAGGGATTTCTTGCAACAGTTTCTGAGAGAAAAATTATCATGGGATTTGATCAAGGACGCACTTTTTCCTAACTTCAAAACAGGACCTGAGGTCAGAAAAAGCTTATCCAAATTTAATACATTAAATTACACTTAGGTCGTCCAACGGGTTTATGTAAACCTACACTGTAGGTCAGAGAATGGCCGTGGAGAAAGCAGGTAAGGCTCTGACTGCTCAGAGGTCAGCATGCCCGGTGCACACGGACTAGTCTGTTCCTGTCAGGAACAATGCAAACCACCCCTGTCTCTCCCTAACCTCGGGCAAGTGAGTTCTCCTTTCTGGATCTGGATTCCCACGACTGTGAGACACAAGGTGGACGGCTAGTTCCAAAACCCACACGGAGAAGTCAGAGGGGAGTGGCTTTAAAGGGAAGCCGGTGATCTGCCTCCGAGGCAGTCGCCCAGGCTGCACGAGTCTGAGGCCGGTAAAATGAGTAATGAGAAATTAATCGAGGGCGTATATTTAGGCAAAGAGCGTTTATGGAGAAGCCGAGGCGTGATGGGAGCGCATACAGCAGGGGATTTGGTTTGCAGGACCCGTGAGGTTTTAGCTGCGCTCTGAAGGTGAGCGGTGCTGAGCACGGATGACACCTGTCCAGCGGAGGCTCTGAAACAGACAAGCGCCTGCCCCGCGGGGGGGCGGGGGACCGCGGAGAAAGGACCAGGGGCGGTTCTCATATTTTCTCAACTGCAGGACGCTGGTTATCCCTGAATAAAGTTTCATATTCTCAGTACGTAGCACCCGGCACTGATCGAGGGGTGGGGGACACTGGTGACACCAGGGCTGCTAACAGTCCTGTTCTCACTTTAATCCTCCATGATCACACCAGTTTGGTGCCTCACCGTGATGTCATCACTTCTTCCGAGGGGCTCCAACCCTTAGCGCTAAGAGCTGGACGGTTCCCCAAGGAGCTGAATCATCCTTTAACAACGCAAAGGAATCCCACCAGTGATACAAACTTGCGCTTTGCTGCAACTCCGCTTAGCAGGCAGCTCCTAGAGGGAGTAGGCTGCCAGAGCACGGAAATGACTTGGGGGCACATACGACCAAATTATTAACTTTAAGGAGAAAAAGTTTAATCTTCAGTTATTAATTCTTCTCTAGTCTGGAATTGCTTTAACTATTCTCTATCAGATGGCTTTGATCATGACCCACAATAAAAACTTGGGTCATTAACACTTGTGACCCAGTGTGTGCACACAGACACACCTAAAACAAGCAATTCTGACTCTTACAGCCTGGGATGCACTCTCATATTTTCTGCTTGATCTTATTCTATTTAAGAAAAAAAAAATGCTGGTCTGTCTCCAGATGAACGGACCTCAGGATCTACCAATGGACCACAGCCTACAGTCTACTCTGAGGAAACGCATGAAATGATAAACTTTCCTGAGCCTCCATTTTTCTCCGTAATTATAATGCATGAAAGTTACCGTAGGGTTTCGCAGGTAAACTCCTGCACCACAGGGCGATTACAGGAACGGATGTGGAGACTAACAGCTAAGGCTCTGATCAAGACACAATGTCCTTGGACCAGATGGCAAGGCACTGGCGGGCAGCTTGAGTGTGTCATCAGGTGAATGATTTTTCCATTAGAGTAAAACCTTATTTAGTCAGATTTCACTGATTTGAAGTTTATATCCCTTAGGAGAAAGGTTGGACAAGTAGGCGACAAAAACAGAAGAACAGGAAGAATATTAAAACCCCTTAAGAAAGTAAGGTTTGGGGAAGAAACCCCAAAACCCTACAGTGAGAATATTATTTGTGTATTATCTGTAGACACAGACAGTTGATATGTTTATTACAAAGAATTCTTACTTATGCATGAAATCACATCTCCTCTGTGAGGAATTTTACTGGCAACACTCTAATTAGACAAGTCTGAGTTATGGTAGGGTCACAAAAGCAACAATACCACATTTCTTTATATTTTCTAACTTGGAATTCCAGAAAGTACATCACACTGTTATTGAGGAGAATTAACACGAATTGGTAAAGTTCTACTGCATGAGGTTATACTTTACAAGAGCTGTTAAGTTTGCTATTCAGAATATATACACACATTCCTATAAAGAGTCAGGCAAATTACTTGGGATGGCGGATAACAAATGAAGTCCAATTAATTCCGCGTGATCCCACATCAGTCTACTTGAGGCAGCGTAGCTGTTGCCCAGGGTACCAGAGCCAAACAGAACGGGCCCCAGAGAGGAATGAGCCCAACAGGTCAAATGCTAAAGACATTCCACCGTCGGAGAAGGTTTCCTACCCTACCTCACTGTAAACTCCCCGCTGCGCTTTGCGGAGGGCTGCAGACAGGTTTGGCTAATGCTGGGTTGCACGGGGTTTGTGGTTTTCTCTGCGGCTGGGCCTCCCCAGCTGGGTCATAGGCTCAGGTGTGCTAGGAATTCCCAAGAGGGGAACACCAGAGATGTTGGCGAGACTTCTCCGCCTATGGGACTCTTAGAATTTTTCTTTCAAATTTTAACTTTTTATTTAAAATTTGCGAACACAAGCAAGAGTAGAAAGCGTAGTATATGCTGGCACCTAGCTCCAACAACTAACATACTGACATTCCTGTTTCATCTGTTCCTCCCACGTCTACTTTGTTTTGTTGGTGGCTTTTAAAGCAAATTCCTGATGTCACATCATTCCATCCATAAACGTTTGAGCAGGTATCTCTAACAGATAAGGACGTTTGACAGAACAAAATAATACCATTTTAGCACACCCAATACAATTAACAGTCATTTAAAAAAAAATATCACATAATTAATAATGCGTTCAATCTTCCTCGTTGACTGAAAATTAAATCCTTTTTCCCTTGGTTTGTTTGAAGCAGTAAAAGAATACTCGGAGCTTTAACAAATATATTTTTTAATATTTTTAAAATACTTAAAAAAATGCTGTCCTGATTGTAGTCCCTGAGTTGTGCTGCCTGAAGGTCATTTCCTGGGCCTGCCTTGCCCTGTGCGGTGCCCACTGGCTGGTGAGCGATCCGTGGATGTGGAACCTGAGGCCACACAGCGGCCACCTGGTTCCCAGCCGGCAGCCTCTTGGGAGGGGCCGCACAGGAACCCCGAGGCTACAGCAAGACAAAGTGGGGGGGATTGGGGCCACAGGACTCTTTTCTATCACGGTATTTTACAGGGCTGAACTTCTAGGAAGCAGGCTTTGACAAACGCTACAGAAGGAAGGCACCCACATCTCACAATGTCATCGAAAAATGTGGCTACTGTAAAATAAGCTGACATTTAGCTCCTTGTAACATGTCCCAGGGCAGGTCCTCAAAAGGGAAGGATGGTTGTTAGTACTCAACCAGATTTATTACCTTTCTCTCATGTTCTTCAGGGCAGTGGCTCAAAATGTGGTCCCCGCACGGCAGCATCAATTCACTGGGAACCGGTTGGAAAGGCACATCCTTGGCCCCGACCCCCCCAGACATGCTCAACAGGAAACTTGGGGGCTGGGCTGGCGATCTGCGCTTCATCCACTCCCAGGAGATGCTGCCATGACTCAGGCTGAGAACCAAGCTGTCCCCAAAGTCACCGTGCTTGCGGGGAGAGGGGAGGTCCTGGAGGTCCAGTCACCTCCACCTTCACAAACAACTAGGGGAAAATTCGCTACCGCGTGTCCCGGCAATGATACAGACCAGGGAACAGCTTTTAATCTGTATTAACACACACACACACGCACACGCACACAACAAACACACAAACAAAATGTAAAAACTATCCCGCCCCCCCACCATGCCCATCCAGAGTAATTCCATCCTCAGGCCTTAGGTGACGGAGAGCAGGCTGCTCTTTTCTGCGTGATGCTGTTGGCCAGGCAGTATGCAGAAGCCTCAACCAGCTTTATCACGTACAATCCTCCGAACAAGATATAACCACCCCATCACCAAGATGGTAAACTGAGGCTCAGGGCACTGCAGGCAGGCACGTGGCCAAAGCACACAGCAGCTGCGGCAGAACCGGCTTTAACTAGCACCCTCCCATCCTGTGCCCATGGCGCCAAGATGCCTGCAGGAAACGTCGCCACAGCACAGACAGAGCACGGAGAGTCACGGAGGTCTGCAAAGTGGTCAGAGGGGAAGTCAGGTGCATCGGGTCTTGAAGCCTCAGGGGCGGGGATGCTCGGAAGGGGAAAGGGAAGCAAGGACCAGACCCAGCAGTGGGCGCAGTGGAAAGGGCATCACGTGGGGATGTGGGCGGAGGAGGCACACCTGGGCTGAGGAAGGTGCGCTGCTAGGTGCCTCCTGTAGGTGATGGGGAGAAACCTCCCTGGGAATGTCCGTCAGCCCCGGCAGCTGAGAGTTCTGTGCCTGGCTGGTGAGAGCCGGGCGGACTGTGCCCTCCCACGGGCCTCCCTCAGGAAAATGCCCAGGCTCCCGGCTTAGAACCAGGCTCGGCCGCCTCTGTACACCCGCTCAACCTGCCTCTCCCGGGGGCTGGCACTTGGGGCTGCTGACGGGCTGCCTACAGGGTGACTCCAGTGCTCTTGGGCTGGCCTGTGCCCAAGGTGTCGCGCCACGTCTACTCCAGAGCCTGGCATGCAGTGAGAGATCCAAGGAGGCAGGAGAAAGTTTTTTAAAACACAACTTTAACCCATGGTGCCCTTAAGGCATTTAAGCAGAGTTCCACGGAGCCCAGGTGGGGCAGCCGAGGCCCAGGTGGAGCCTGAGGGTGAGGAGGAATCGGCCAGGTGAAGGGGTGGCTCCTGGCCTCTATCATCTAGTCCACAGAGCCGCAGGGCCCAGGATGGGAAAATGCACAGGCGAGCAAGGCCTGGGCGTCCTCAGGGAGGCCTCAGCCTCCTGGCCCTCAGAGAGAGAGTGCAGGGCAGAGAGGAGCTGAGATGGGCAGTCATCTCCGGAAGCGGAGCGCGAGCGGCCCAGAGTCCCGCCCTGAGAGGCAGAGTCCTGGGGCCCGGGCCTGGACGGTGGCGTGTGTGTGTCTGTGGTGATGGTCGGGCTATAGATGTTCCCCTGTTAGGGCTGTAAGGTACGAGGGGGTGGGGTGAAAGAGAAGGGGGCACGAAGGGCAGGGCAAATGGGATTTAGCTCGCCTTGGACACGCAGACGGAGAGGCCTGGCAGGCGGTCAGCCGTTCCAGCCTGAACTGGAGAAGTGGCGAGGGCTGGAGATATGGCCCTGGGGTTATCTACACCCGCAGACCATGGCTAAGGGCCTGTCTGCACACGCATGGTGTGAAAACCGTGAGCGGAAGTGAGATTACCCCGGAGGGCACCGAGCGGGAGGAGAAGGGACGGGGAAAACCCGTAAGTAGCTAAACTGAGGGCTTTATCGGAAACCCGGGTGAATGCAAAACTTGAGCTCCTGAAAGATTTGAAATTGTCAACCATGACACAAATCCTGCCCGGGGGCACCTGCTTCCCGGTTTTGGCGCGAGGGGAGAGCAGAGGATTCTGCCCTTCTGCACACCGCAAGGGACAAGCAGGACCGGGGAATCCGCGTGGCCAACAGTGACGGGCAACTCCCAGCTGGCTGCATGGCCGGCCTCCAGCCGGTGTGGGCCTGACCCTTTCCCTTCATTAGAAACCATTAGAGTTTCACCTGCCAAGCCAAAGCTCCGCGTCTGTGTCCGTCCTCTAGCGAGGGCCAGCCGCAGACGGGGTGCGGCTGGGGACGTGATTACCATGGTTTGAGAAAAGCATCCTAATGGGATCCTCCCGACTGGTGCTCTGGGGACACACGGGCCCCTTGAGTGTCACTCTTGTGGCTTTAAAATCCTCTGAGCTCCTACAGTGCTTTGTCTCCTGTTTCACTCAGTTGGTGTTCCTCACCGTCCTGTCTACAGGTGAATACACCCTGTGTCCCTGACTAGACCGTGACCAGCTGATTCAGGCAGAGGTCCCTAAATCACGCTGCCTCAGCGAGTCCTCAAGCACCGCAGGGGTTCAGAGGGGCAGTAGATGGTGCTTCCCCCCAAGCGGAGACAATCTCGGTGCAAACACAGCTCACGGGCAGCCCGGGAAGGACTCCAGCAGGTGGTGACCCTGTGCTAAGTGAGGGGCTGTTACGGGCTGAATTGTGCCCCCCAAATTCCTATGTTGAAGTCCTAACCCCCAGCACCTCAGAATGTGACCTTATTTGGAGACAGGGTCCTAAAGAGGTCATTAAATTAAAATGCGGTGATTAGGGTGGGTGGGCCCTAATCCAGTATGACTGGTGTGTCCACAAGGAGAGAGAATTCGAACACAGAGGGAAGATCATGTGAAGACATAGGAGAAGATGGCCATCTACAAGGCCAGGAAAGAGGCCTCAGAAATCCACCCTAATGACACCTTGACCTTGGACTTCCGGCTCCCAGAACTGTGAGAAAACACATTTCCATGGTCTACGCCGCCCAGTCCGTGGCACTTTGTTCCGGCAGCCCCAGCAAAGTGATACAGGGGCACATGCAGCTGCACGTGTAGAAGGAATTCAGAGGGGAGAAGTCCCCGAGGGCTGCAGGAATGAGGGAGCAGCTTATGGGGGGGCCTTAGGGGGGGT
>NW_006783957.1:784382-842824 GCF_000442215.2 Lipotes vexillifer
ATGCGGGAGCAGCTTATGGGGGGCCTTGAGGTGAGCTGAGAGAACCTTCCAGATGGGAGGTGCGGCAGTACGCAAGTGTGGAGGAGGGCTGGGCGCCGTGTGCTCTCTGCTCAGGCCTGGATTCGTGGAAAAGTGTGGGACCTGAGGTCTGCAGCGAAGGTTGGATGGAGTGACGCTAGGTAGGGCCTTCAACGACAGGTTACAAAGAGCAGGGGCTCCAGAGACCGACGTGGCGCAGTGGAAAGTTGTGGACCAGCGCCGGGCGAGCGAGCGGTCTGTAAAGAAGCCCTGAAGCCCTGGCTGAGGAAGCCCTTGGCTTCCCGATGAGCAGTATCTTGTACAAAGCTGGTGTCTTTTCACCCTGTGAGGGGTGATTATTTTACCCCCATTTTATACCCCCAAAAGCCCAGGCTCTAAGAATTACGATATATTCCTACCACCACACAGGCATCAGGTCACAAAGCTGAGACCGACACCCAAGTTTTCTGCCCCTAACTCCTTTCCATTGCAGAGGTTGAGAGGAGGCCAGACCCCCCCTGGGATGCTATCCCTGCAACCGCGGGCAGGCTCGGTGCGCCCTGAGGAACCACAGAGCTGGGCAAGCAGTCGGCACCCACCCCACACCCGAGGTGAGGACCAAGGGCAGGAAGACACACAGGTTCTGGATTGGACGCTGAAGGGCAAACGGCACAGAGGCATCCTAGGGCTGAGCTGAGGGAACGTGCACGGTGTGAGGGGAAGTCTCGTCAGCCTGCCTGGGGGTGCTTTTGTTATATTTGAAAATGGAGAAGGTGCTTAGGGCCCGCAGGGATGCAGACTTGCTGTCCTATCACTTACACTAAGCTGGGGGCCCTTCCCACACTGAATGAAGGTACATGTGGGGTGTAGAACCCTGAAAATCATGCCGGAATCTAGACCTTTGAAAAGTTGTCTGATGCGATGGAAAATTAGAGGAAACCTGTCACACAAGTTTAGACATACATGTTTTGATACAATATGGCTTGAAGAGGACAAGGGTTCTTAACCCAAGGGGCCCAGAACTAAAAATCAGGGCCCCCATGAACTAGAGCTAGGGGAAAACAAACAAAACCCAAACCCTGTATCTTTATTTTCATTCTCTTTTGTTACGAACTCAGGCAACAAGCCCCGGTAGTATCAGTAGAACCTGTAACTCTTATGTCACGCTCCTGCTGTTGCAGATACCTCAAACTACAGTTTACATTCGTCACCACTACAAAGTGACAGCGGTGATCATGATATCTTGTGATTAAATCTCTAAATAAGTATAGCACAGTTTAAAGTACTATTTTGATAACTGCATTTCATACCTCTTACGGTGAGAAAACCTGTATTACAAGGAGTAAGCAAAAACAAAATCGGGAGAAATATACCAGAAAAAATTCAAAAGCATTTGAAAAACGAGGAAACAGGTGGGCAGAGTGTAGGCTCTCCTGTTAGGAGACTAGGGATTCCCTATGTAGGTCCTTCCTCTAGTTTGAGCCTCAAATGTGGCTGTAAACTTCCCAGCACCCACTGTGGAGGGAAATACAGTTGCTGAGCTGCTACTTTTAGAGGCGAGGGAAGGGAGGACCCACCCACAGGTGGAATGCTGCAGAGCTTTAGATATTGTAGCCTGATGCCCTGGGTTTGCTCCTTGGAGGGATGTTGCTGCATCTGGTACTACAGAGTATTCGTGACATGATGGGAATGGCGCTAAAGAACTTGGGGAGTAACTTCCCAGGCCACAGGCTGCTGATGCGTCCGCCCACCTGCAGGTGTCACTCAGATAGCTGAGTCTAAGGGCCGTGCCCCGCGCCCTCCCTGAGGGACATCAGTAGCAGCCTGCCCCTGCGGGTTCCCACAGCAGCATCCTCCAACCTGGAGAAACCCAGGCGAGTGGCAGTCATCTGCCTGTCCTTTGGGCCACTTAACAGGCAGTTCCTGAGGACCCCGCCAGGGGTCTCATAAAATAGTTGCTGGGTCACTTCTAGGGAATGAAGAGACCCCCTGCAAAGCGATTCACAAGAGTTTACCTGGGGAGGAAGCAAAAGACGAAAGCGAAGAATTAACACAGTTTGGGAAAGGAGCGGGTTAATGAGGGGTTTTAGGCCAACGGGGGCATTTTCCTGATGCCGTGGAGAGGGACTAGTAGCCACTGGAGCAAGGGGAGCCCTCCTGCCTCATCCATCATCCGGGCCCCGGGGCCATGAAACCTCACCGTGGAATTTTCACAGGGAGGCTGCACCAAGGCATTTATCACTTTCTTTACATGTCAGCTTGTCACACGTAACAATTAATTTGATGATCCCAAACTGGACCTGACAAGAAGCCTCTTGATGATACGGCACGCCTGGATTTGGCAGAGATGAACACCGTTTTTTAATTTCGCCGGCAGAGATGCAAGGATCAATGGGGACGCGTTTATAATTCCCACAGCACTCAGCTCGGCGGGCAGCTCACAGCCGCGTAGCCCCTTTTCCTCTAACAGCTGTGGCCGATTTTAGGAAGCACGGCGTCCCAGGGTTGCTCACCGATCATTTACAGTTTTCAGAGGTGAACAGGACGTGAGGAGAAGCAGAAAGTGAGTGCCATCGATGGAGACTCAGTGGGAAAACAAGGGTGAATAAACTCTGAAATTATGTCAGAAGAAATGAACATTTGACTGGGGAAACTGATTTATGATGAATTCCTCAGGAACACATTAACGGTGCCAAGCAAACTCCCATTGGAGTAGACATTGTGAGCAGCCAGAAGAAATCTTCTCATCTCTACCCCTCCACCCCTCCTACGAGCAGCTGCTAACTAAACCTTGTCCCTATGGCATGGGAGGCAGCTGCTGGCTGCCACCCACCCCTCCCGACCCCCGCCAGGTCCAGATGCCCTGGAATGTCCCAGTCATCCTAAGGAAAACCATCTGGGGGAAAGTGTTGGCATCTAAATGAAGATGCTTAGCCACTGACAGTGAGGTCCTCCCAGCTCACACCCACCACCCAGCAACGGACCCTCACACAGAGTCTTTCTGGAAATTACTATTCCCGACCACCCTTTCAGGGATGCAGTTAGGAAGGAGCCCACAGAATATCAATCAAAAAAGCTGCACAGCAGGACATTCAGTGTTCGAGGTACCGAAAAATCCTCTTTACACGTCTTTATGCTCCTGGCCGCTGCAGCCGCAAAGTCCTGGCCATGAGAAGGGACAACCCTCCTTCAGAGCCACGTCCCTTGGTGAAATGTCAACACCAAAGAAATATAGACAGATATGCCTTACATATCTGCGGCCTCACCCTTCTTCTTGCTATCATGCTCTCCTCTAAAGAGTAAGCAGTTTACGAAAGAAAAAAAGGGAACCGTTTCCTCCTTCCAAAACAGTACTTAGGAAAGCAAACTTTTAAGCTGATAGAAGAGGGAAGATACCCTATTAATAGCGCATTAGAGGGACTTCCCTGGCGGTCCAGTGGTTAAGACTTCGCCTTCCAATGCAAAGGGTATGGGTTCAATTTCTGATCGGGGAGCTAAGATCTCACATGCCTCATGCCCGAAAAACAAAAAAACAAACCAAAAAAACCCAACCCCAAAACAGAAGCAACATTGTAACAAATCCAATAAAGGCTTAAAAAACATAACCCATTAGATAAAAAATAGATGAATGCAAAAAACCATGGAAATTAATTCAATTCCCCGTGTGTGTGTGTGTGTGTGTGTGTGTGTGTGTGTGTGTATCTATCCTATAAATATAATTTGAGTTGCACGAGGTAGTGGTACAGCTGGCCCAACTGAGGTCTTCCAGGTGAGTCGCTCTATTCCACCTTGATGCTTTGAAAGAACAAAGCAGTGGCTGCAGAGCTGTGGAAACAATACTAACCTCCTCGGGCTCATCCTAACATGCCTATTGTTAAGCCCACTTCCTTGGGACACTTGGGGAGAAATAACAGATGAGCAACAGAGGCACATATAGGAACAACGATGGTTAAGAACACCCAGGCAAGAGAGAAAACAGAACAGTTTGGGGCATTTTTAGTAAAAGGAAAAGACAGCGTGCTACAGTCACTAATTACCACGTGGCACTTCGCGAGGAGAGATTATTTTGCAGAGGCTCTGGGCCAGATACTAAAGCAAAGGAAGAGATGTGTGAAACCAAGCTCCTGCCGCTTATGAAAAATCTTGGTCTGAGTTGGCTCCATTTGATCATATGTCATTCTCTTCATCCTCATTATGCAGAGTCACGACACCTGCAGTGTTGACAGGGCTCCTAAGGATATAAGAAGAGGAGGCTCGTCCATCTTGCCCTGCATCTTAAGGGGCCTGGGTGCCATGGAGTGCATCTGCCAGGCGTCCATTTGGAAGATTATTGAAGAAATGCTAAAATACAAATGGTGCATCATTCGGGTGCAGAAAGACACATATAGCACAAAAGTAAACCTGAGAGATTTGCTTAATGAGCCATTGAGCACAGAGTCCATTTCACCTGTGCTACCCTAAAAATGTCATACAATAATTTTTAGTAAAACCTTTAAAAAGATTTAAGAACACAACACGTTTCATCCTGTTTAAGCCTGACATGGTTTATAAACACCTACCAGGAACTACTCTACCACCGAAGAAATGCAGAGGAGCTCAGTGAGGACTGAGCCGTCTCCCCAAGTTTCTGGAGGGCAAACTTATGCTTTCTCATCTCCTCCTGAGTCTAGGGGAGTGCCCGCCACACAGCAGAATCGCCATAACCAGGTGAGACTGTTGTCAATTCATGCTGTGCTGTTAGCTCTCTTCAAAGCTTGCAGATATTCATTGCCCTCATTCTGTTTTCACTATAAAAGTTCTGTAAGAGAAATAGACTGGTCTACAAATCTTGTGCTACAGATGAGGGGACAGGCCCCAAAGGTTAGCATTCTACCTGGGACCACCCAGGGGCCACGGGCCAGGACTCATGGAGCCGGCTCCGTCCCCCAGCCTGGGCCTTTCCCAGGCCAAGCTGCTTTACGCACACTTCAGGCAGACACGGAAAGCTGGTTCTTGAGGATGACGTGTACCTAAGTTGCTTGATTTCATGGTCATAAGTGTGGTCTAGGATTAAAAAGGAAGCTGAGAAGACCAACAGATAAACTAACAGATGAAAGGCCTGAGTGGGTCAAACTCACGCTCCAAGGAGAAACATTTCTCTTTTCTGGTTCTGTGTCGCCCTAAGGAGCCCTTGTGTTCACCCCCAGGCCTGGGTTTTCAGTGCCTCTCATCCAGGACGATAGCCATCTGGGCACGAAGCCATAAACTCTGAATGCCCGGAGATGCTCGGGGTAGAATGTCCTCATCTTCCCTGGAGGAGAGGAGGGGGTCAATATGAGACAAGAGGGGGCAGGGCACAAACTTTAAAAGAATGACAGCCGTTGAGAACATGACATAAATTAGTTAGAACCAACTAGGTCCAAGATGGCGGACGAGCTGACTTCCACTAGACCTTGAGCCTCGGTATACGCTTCATTGTAGTACATCAACATGCTAAATGACACACCACGGGTGCCATGACAGTTCCAAGGCTGACCATAAAAGTCAAAAAGTGGGTGTTGGCCCAATTCCTGGAAATCCCCACCCCTTCCCCAAAATAGTTGGAATAATTCTCCCGCTCATTAGCCTATGAAATTACCCACCCCTATAAAAACTGACAACCCCTTTATCCCCGGGCCTCTTGCCTTCCGAGATGGCCCACACTCTGTCTATGGAGTGTGTATCTCCCTGCATAAACCTTCTTTCACTTTACTATGGCTTGCTCTTGAATTCTTTCCTGTGTGAAGCCAAGAACCCCCACTCGGCAGCTGTCCCAGAGACTCACGTGAGACCTGGGATGTGACCATCCTTTTGCGCTCCGCTCCGCTCTCTTTCAACACATCGACCCTGCTGACCTGAGCCTCTCTCCCCCTCAGGCTCCTCTCTGACCCAACAAAGGCAACAAAGGCATTTCTCAGTAGAAATCCACCCTTCACCCTTGCTGAAGGTGGGAAGGGTTTGCATTCGTTTACATATAATCACATTTGGAACCTCTGGCAAAATGAAAACAGACACTTCCATTCTTTAGCAGTATTTGTCTTGGGTCCATGTGACACCACCCTTCCAATTTAAGCCCTTCTTTCTTTTTTTTCCACTTAAAGTCATAACGAATTTAGTAGCTGTGAGGCATCGGTTTTACCTTGCTGCCAACTTCCTCTTATTTGCACTTCCCTGCTCTGATTTCCTTTCCTTGCAGCCGACTTTGGGGACCTCAGAGCTTCTTAAATTGAGTCTTGGGCCCCGTGTCCCCCATACTCGGGGCCGGCGCTTCCTAAGGGGATGGTCGTTTTCCGGGCTCTGGGGCTCCGGCTGGAGCAGCAGCTAACATCACTCAGGCCAAGGGGCCGTGTCTGGGGTAGGATGGGGGAACGTGCCTTCGTGGGACGGCCCGGGTCACTGTAGGGCTCCTTCAACAGAACCCTGTGGAACAGCAAAGCCTGTTGACAACTGGGGTGGAAGGAAAATCACAGAATCTCTTCCATCTTAAATGAGCTTAGCTGGAAACCGGTATTAATACAATCCTAGTGCCGAAAATGGGTCTCCGGACTTTAAAACTCTTAAGTAGAGTTTTAGGCTCTCTTCAATAATTTCTCTCCAAGTCCTCGTGAAAAGAGGGCTGGTCACCAGAATACAAGGGCTGGGCAGCAGAGCAGCAAGTCTCTGTTGTTGCTTTTAATAAGAGTAAAGGACATTTTTTTTTTTTTAAAAAGGACATTTTTTAAAAACTTTTTTATTTTACATTGGAGTATAGTTGATTAACAATGTTGTGATAGTTTCAGGTGTACAGCAAAATGATTCAGTTATACATATACATGTATCTATTCTTTTTCAAATTCTTTTCCCATTTAGATGGTTACATAATATTAAGCAGAGTTCCCTGTGCCATCCAGTAGGTCCTTGTTGGTTATCCATTTTAAATACAGCTGCGTGTGTTTGGAATCATAGATTTGGGTTCAAATCCTACTCCTGTCAGTTCCTATCAGAATGACCTTGGGCATGTCATTAGCTTTTCTGAGCAAATTTCCTCACTCATAAAATAAGCATCCACCACCTTCCTTGCAGACTGGGAAGACATAATAAGACTAAGTATATAAAGCACCTAGTCTATCAGTGGCTTGGATTTGTCATTATTTGGCTATTGATGCTGAATTGCTTGTTTGATAGCTGGGACAATCTAAACTCATTCCCCAAGGCCCGATTAAGATGAGACACAATCATAAACTCAACCAGCTGAGTGACAGATACTTTCTCAAAAGATTCAAGTCCCATAGAAAAAAGGTTCAATTCTGCTCAATGGACAGTTCTCACAGTGTCTGCCTCCTTCTCAACTTATAAATATGTTGGTTAATTAGGAAGTTATAATTAACAGCTAAAAGGTAAATTATTCATATAACATTTTCTACCTTGTACACAGTGTCGACACATTTCTGAAAAGCACACGGACTTTGTTAGCATTAGAGAGAATGGGATGGAGTCTCACTGCTCAACGTGTGGTGGGAACATGCAGCACCATGGTCATCTCCCCTCGCTGCACCCCCCAAGCCCCAAGCCTCACCCCCGGAACCGAGAAGAAATGCAGTCTCAGGCCCCACCCCAGACCAGGGCTTTTTGGCAAGATTCCCAGGTGAGGTGCAAGTGGGTTTTACCTTACTTGTCAGCTAACCAGTCATTCAGCCAGTGTGTGTATGTGTGTGCGCGCGCGTGCACGTGTGTGTGCGCGCGCGTGTGTGTGTACGCTTGCGTGTCTGTATGGACAGAAGACACAGATCTTTGGGACAAACCCACAACTAATATTATACTCAATGATGAAAAGTTGAAAACTTTCCCACTAAGATCAGGAACAAGGCAAGGACACCCATTCTCAAAACCTCTGTTCAACATAGGCTGGAAGCCCTAGCCTGAACAATTAGGCCAGAGAAAGAAATAACAGGCATCTAAATCAGAAAGGGAGAAGTAAAACAGCTTAGAGATATGATATTAGTGAATCCTAAAGGCTCCACCAAGAAACGATTAGAACTTATAAAGAAATTCAATAAAGATGCAGGATACAAAACCAGCACACCCAGAAATCAGCTACATTTTTATACAATAACAGTGAACTATCTGAAAAAGAAATAAAAGAAACAATCCCATTTACAATAGAATTGAAAACAATAAAATACTTAGGCATAACTTTAACCAGGTAGGCAGAAGATCTGTGCACTGAAAACTATAAAATATTGATGAAAGAAATGGAAGAAGACATAAATAATAGAAAGATACCCTGTGTTCATGGATTGGATGAATTAATATTGTTAAGATGTTCCTACTACCCTAAGTCATCCACAGATTCAACGCAGTCACTATCAAAAGTCCAATGACACTTTTCACTTTGCTGCACAGCAGAAATTAACACAACACTGTAAATCAACTACATTTAAGTTAAAAAAAAAAAAAAACTGTCAAAACTACTCCATCTCGGCAGCTTTCTACTAAATCCACGTGTGGCAAAGTTAACTTTAGCTGCAAAGGTCAAGCTCTTCCGTAGGAAGGAATGTTGTTAAAGAAAGGGAACTAATTAGCGCTCCTATAATCAAACTTAAACATTATCCTCGACTGCTATCTTCGAAAATGGGCACCCAAACCACAACTTGGCTGTTTCTACTCTGTCATCTTGGCTTTCGGTCCCTTCATTTTCATGCTTCCCATGACGCCACCCAAAAGGGTAAACAGTAATTACTTCTCTAAATTTAGTTAACCTGGCCGAAGATGCTCTAAATCTCATTATCATCACGCTGAGGGACCTGGCTACAAAGGAACTCGTAACAGATGTCATTTAGAACCTTCACCACCCCCCCCACCCAGTTTTCATCTTTTAAGTCTTGACTTACATAAGTTCAAAGTTAGCCAGAATAAAAAGATCATGGAAGCAGTCCAACTTCTGGACAAATTCATGGGGGCCCATGGTTACAGCCTTCTCTAGTGCTCTGGGGTGCCCTCACCAGGCTCTGCTCACCACCTCGAGCGCCCGGGAGGCAGCTACCAACCATCTCCCACCAGCAGACCAACCAGCCCATAATGATTGTACTCTATTTGCAAAATCCTTAGCCTCAGGCTTGACCACTATTCTTGAAGCCATTTCCACCAAGATCCTATTCTCGCTTCCCCTTAGCAGAAAACTCACCTTTGCAGAAAAGAGATGTCAACGGCGGAGCAAAAGTGGTCAATGATCCAGGTGATCAGCTAATGTGTGACACTCATGGGCTCAGGAGGACACTGACAGCTGTGTCCTAGGACAGTGGCACCAGCAGCCGTCCTCATTACCTCTCTACCCCACCCCCTCCCGTGACTGCCTCAGGCCACCTCATTCCCAGGGGCCTTGGCTGTGTTAACAGAGGTGAAGAACATTCGGCTGGCTTCCTCCCTGTGTAGTTCTCCTAGGAGATGAAGAACCTTCCCACTACTTGCCACACATATATCCAATTGCCTACCTGTGAATCTGGTGCCCACACCTGATCGTAAGCTCTGTGAGAAGAGGGGTTTCGTTTTGTTCACGAACATGTCCCAGCTGTAGAGCATGGGGCCAGCACACCATAGGTGCTTACAGAGGCGGGGGGAGTAAATGAAAAGCCTCGAGCAGGGGGTACATGGAGGTGTGCACCCTGGGAAATCACTAAAGGCTGCCATGTGGAAAAACACTGAGGCGCAAAAACGCTTTGTCCCATAAAGATGGAGAAGAAATGGGCACGGTGCAATTCTAGAAACTGAACCAGTGGTCTTCGGTCAGTTTTGATGGTGTCAACAGGGAATAACCTTTAAGAGGATTTGGCCTAACTCACAAATCCCTCAGTTTTTCGTCCTAAATGGGTATGGGTTCAAACATGCACTCTGTGGGGAGTCTGTGAGTGCCCTTGGGAGGGGAACCTTTCTGTAGCGTTGGCTAGGTGCCAGCTCTTAATTCAGACCCTGCTCTGAATTGAGACCCTACGGTTCCCAAACCTTGTTCCCTAGGCTGTAGGCTGAGGTTCCGACCTCTGCTTCCACTGCCCTCCCTGGACTTCCCTCCTTTCCTGTGTAGACCTGGGGCCTGTCAAATCCCCCTCCCACGCCCCTCCCCCAGCTCCAGGAACCCTCCATGGACGACGCGCATGACCCAGGGTACTGGTCTTTGCGCCTGACTTTTCGACATCCACAACATGCACATTACTGCAAACCACAGGGTACGAGTTAGGAAGAGTCCCGGGACCCAGTTCTGGCCAATGAGTTTGCTCGGGGGCTTCTGGCAAAGCTTTTCTTGCTCCTAAAAAGGATGCAAGAAGAGATGCCTGTTTCCTCCTCTGGGTACCATACATCGGTATGTGAAGACGGGACCTGCTGTGGCTAACCCACCACCGGAGAAAGCTGCTGCAGGACCAGCCAGAGACACCAGTGGGGCAGGGCCATCCTGGAAGAAAGACCCACCTCCCTCCCCTGCAGCCAGACCTACTCTGGGCCTTCTGTATGGGAGACAGCACATGTCCCTGATGCCTGGGCCCATTTGCGCCGGGGTCATCTGCTGTTGGCAGCGGATGGCATCCAACTAATGTCTCTCTCCTCACCTCCCCGAGTGGTCCTGCTGTCCTCGAGTACTGCAGCCATGGCCCTCCAGAAAGTCATTTCAGTGTGCATCTGCTTCCCCAGCTATGAAAATGCGGGGGCTGGATTACAGCCACGGTTCGCAACCTTTCATGCCTGAGGACTTCTTTTTTTTTTTTTCTTTAACCTGAGGTAACATTCACACATCATAAAATTCACCATTTTAACCACTTAAAAATATAATTTGGTGGCTCTTTTAACATTGACTTTGTTATACAACCATCACCTCTATCTAATTTCAGAATACTTCCCTCCCAAAACAAAAGCCCAGACCCAGTAAGCAGTCACTCCCTATTCTGCCCAGCTCCTTGGCAACCAGGAATCTGCTATACGTAACCTGCATGTAATGCTGTATGTAATCTTCCCTTTGGATTCGCTTATTCTGGACATGTCGTATACATGACATCATATCATGTGTGGTCTTTTGTGTCTGGCTTCTTACACTTAGCATCATGTTTTCAAGGTTCATCCACTGTTGTAACGTGCATCTGCACTTCATTTTTTTATGGCTGAATAATATTGCACTATATGGGTATACCATATGGTGTATATGGCAGTGTTTGGTTGTTTCCACTTTTTGGCTATTGTGAATAACGATGTGATAAATTCACGTACAAGTTTTTGTATGAACTTCTGTATTCAATTCTCTTAGATACACACCTGGGAGTAGAACTGCTGGGGCTCACGGTAATGCCGTGTTTACCTTTTGAGGAGCCAGAAACTATTTTCCTCAGCAGCAGGGCTTCTTTTGTTTCTTAAAAAAAATTCTTTTTTATTGTGTTAAAAAACACATATCATAAAATTTAGCATCATAACCATTTTAAAGTGTACAGTTCAGTAGTGTTAAGTATATTTATGTGTATAAGTAGAATCATATAATATTTGTCCTTTTGTGACTGGCTTATTTCACTTAGCATAAGGTTCATCCATGTTGTAGCAGTGACAGGATTTCCTTCCTTTCTAAGGCTGCATAGTATTCCATTGTATGTATATACCACAAGCATTGTGTTTATCCATTCATCCATCAATGGATGTTTGGGTTGCTTCCACCTCTTGGTTGTTGTAAATAATGCTGCCATAAACATGGGTGTGCAAATAACTCTTGGAGACATTGCTTTCAATTCTTTCGGATATATACCCGTAAGTGGGCAAGGGCTTCTTTTTAATGTAAAAATCTCTGTTGATCTCTACCTAATAGGTGTTTTGCTCATGGTATCTAGACCCTTCCAGATCTTGAGTGAAATCTGCCATCTTATTTCTCAAGCGCTCCACCTGGGAACACCTGGATTAGGTGACCTCTCAGGTATGTCCAGCCCTAAATCCAATGATCCTGTGAGGATTTCTTGAGTATAATACCATCCTCATGACTCTAGTCCACATTAATGAGTATATCTCTGCCCCTAAGGATGTGCTCAACCAGAAATCAAAGTCAATATCTCCCCTAGAGAGAGCTGAGGGCTCAACAGAATATGCCCACGAGGACGAAGAATTTTCATCCTCAACACTGGCCTTACCTAGCTCACCTCTTTCACCAGCCGGAAAATAAGAAGTAATCAAGTTAATAAGTTACTTAACTACATACCTTTAAAGAATCAAATTCTAAGCTAATTATTACTGATTCACTAAGTATTTTCTGAGCGCTATGCATTCTGACCCAGTTTAAGTCAAGGGAGTTTATTTAAATAGAGGGTTTAAAAATTTCAGGAATAGTAATTGTAATGTAATAAACTCAATAAAGGGCTCTTGCTTCTATGCAGTTATTCTTCTATGCAGCATTATTCTATGTAGTTATTCTTACATATTGCATCCTGTAAAATCCAACTGCTGGAGAGTTGATTTAAATTCAGTTTCTATGTTTATGTAATAAGGAAACAACTTCCTGATAAACAGCACAACCCTTTGAGGAACACCATGAACACGAAAGAGTTATCTGTTCCAAGAGGCTGACTCCAGTACAGATGAACAGGGCTGTGCCTGGAGAGGAAAACTGATTGCTCCATTTCCTTTCTTCCCTCTTTCTAACTGATAAAAGGTAGCGGGGAGCGTGGCAGTCTCATAAGGAGGCTGGACGTCTGTGGAGGGAGAGGAACCGGGAACGGGATGCTCCAAAGCTCATCAATCACCCCTCATTTCCGCATCCGTTACAGAACCAGATGTTGAGCGAATACTGCCTCTGAGCCCACGACCAATAGCACCAGGGCAGCCACACCTTCCGTACTTTCCTTCTCATCCTCACCCTGGTGGAGTCCAGCCAGGCTCCCGTAACACATATTCTTCCTCCCTCTGTGGCACGGTGAGGTTTTGATTCACTACCTGCCAGACCAGAGTCTTCCTTGGGGCCCATCTACGTGAAAGGGGAGCTCAGACACCGAGTTCCTGGCAACGCCGTTGCCCACGACTCCTGGGACACAAATTATCTGCATCCCACACCAGCTGCTCTGTGTTCACTGGACAATTCGGGGCAAAACTTCTTAATGTACACAGTTGCACTGCAATTGATCATACTAAAATACAGATAGCCACAGGTTTTGGAAGACACGTTTAATTTATACTACATACAACCACAGAACTGGTATTGAAGCCACCACCAATCAATCAGCGAGGAAGGCAGTCCTTGCGCTTCAGAAGGCCACGGCGTCACTGGGAAAGTGAGATAAACGTGCAAATTTTTCTATTTGCATTTATCTTTTACTTAAAGAACGAAAACACAACGAACTACGCTTTACCACTATTTACTACAGTCTGCAGGCTGACTGTCCATCACCCAGCCTCATGGCCCTTAAGGCTTTGGAGGAAGGAGGGGGGTCACCATCCACAGGTCCCTGCGCCCCTTCCTTTGCTTCCTATTTCTTGCCACATATATAGGACACTGTCTGGTTAATGGGCTAACGAATTAAATTCTCTAGTTCTACCTCTGATATATACCAAGCACCTAGATCTGTGCTTAAAAGTATAGTGAGTGAATTTAAACTGACTGTGACAAAAATGAACATGTGGTTTCAAAAGATTCCTGCAAAAAAAATCCTCCAGAGGCTGAAGTTAACACCAATACAAGCACAAGTGAACAATAATAAAAGAGAAGAGCTCTCGCTTCTTGCCCGGGCACAAGTATTTCATGAACCACATTACAAACACCGAAGATCTAATCAGACGTGACACGAAGCCCCCCTTCTCCATAAAACCTGAAATCACCAGGAAAGACATTAGAAATTTAGATTTACATTGGAATCATTAATGAGAAACACTACCTCGAGGGTATTTGGACCTTCAGATGTTAGCTAATGATAATAAAAAGTCATAATGGTTAGCAAGACATGTAAAATGTTGCTTATTTCACCTTGATCTAATACATTAGTATCCATTTTATATACCTTTTACAATGCATATAATGGTAGCAAAATATGCATGTGTAATTTAAAAATGAATATATACATATGGAGGGTGCAGGCAAAAGCATTTTTTTAAATTGATGGAGTGCATGATCAAAGTTTGGGGCCACACCCCTGGTACAAGGCATCCACCTGGACGGGAAGGCAGGCTGCTGCAGTGCTCAGCCTGGGCAACCATAACGGATCGCACAGAAGCAAGAGTCATTTGCCACGTAGGCCTCACGGTTCACAAGTTATTGAGCCACCATTGCTGTTGGGATGTCATTGGAGCTGGGCACCACCCACCGATGCCTCGTGGCATTGAGGCGCTGCCTGCTTGTTATGGCTTGAATTGTGTCCCCACCCTTCACCCAAGTTTCCTATGTTAAAGCCCTAACTTCCAGTACCTCAGAATGCGACCTTATTTGGAAATAGAGTTGTTGCATAATTAGTTAAAGTGAGGTCATTAGGGTGGGCCCTGATCCCATATGACTGGCGTCCTTATGAAAAGGGGACATTGGACACAGACACGCACACAGCAAGAATGCCATGTGAACACTGGAGTTACGTTACCACCAGCCAAGGAACCAGGGGACGGGTATGGAACAGATCCTTCCCTACTGCTTTCAGAGAGGGCAGGGTCCTGCTGAAACCTTCATCTCAAACATCCAGCCCCTACGTGGGCAAACCTGACAGTGAGAGCTGCCAAACAGCAACTAGACTCTCCCCGTTTTCCTCACCAGGGCAGACAGGGCCGTCCATTACTATTTCACGCTGCTATGACATCCCTCCTCCTGTGCTTTCTATTCTGAGGATCTTGCTGTACCACAAGCAGGTGACACCAGCTACCCCCATCACAAGGACATCCCATGTCACTCATGTCACCACATCGGGACTCTGCCTTCGGCCGAGGGCAGGGGTCTGTGGCCCACGGCACTCCAGCACCCAGGTCAACTGTTGCTGCCACGTCATGGGTCCTGCCTGCCGACACAGGCCATCCAAACAGCACAGGAGTTGGGAGCTGGCTGGCACTCAGCACTCCTAGTCCAGTGGTATCTCCACACATCACAGGGAGAAAGATACATCCCTTTTAAAAGGCAGCTGACAACTAGCTTGGATATAAAAGATGATATTGTTGCAAAGTAAGGATGATGTTGAAATTGGCTCGCAAGCCACATGGTTTAGTTCAAGTTCAAACACGCAGATAATGGCTTAGATAAAAATTCCCAGGCATATGGGCTGTGCCATCTTTTAACTTCAGCGTTTTCAATTTTCTGTTTCTTATCTTCAGAATTAACTTTAACTGAGAGAACCATTAAAAATGGCCATAGATTACTATTTGACATCCGTTAGGCAATGAATTGTTCCCCGCCCCCAAATATATGAAATCCTTACCCCCAGTAAATCAGAATTTAGCCTTTTATGGAAATAGGGTCTTAACAGAAGTAACTGAGTTAAAATGAAGCTTTTAGGGTGGGTCCTAATCAAATATGATTGATGTCCTTACAAAAAGGGGAAATTTGGACACAGAGACAGACATTTACAGAGGGAAGGTGAAGTGACACAGGGAGAAGACCATGTGAAGGCAGAGATCAAGGTGCTACATCAAAAAGGCAAGGGATGCCAAAGATGGCCGGTGAAGGAACCAATCCTGAGGACACCTGGAATCTTGGACTTCCAGTCTCCAGATCTGTGAGACCATACAGTTCAGTTATTTTAAGTCACCCAGCGTGCGGTATTTGTGACGGCAGCCCCATGGCAACAGAGCCTGCATCTGGTAATAACTGTTTCAGGCAGGAGTTATCAGTGACGGCTAAAAGCAGGTGAGAGTTTGATGAGAAACAAATACTCGCAGCATTTTCACAGCCATTCACATACGTGCACAGAGCAACAAAAATGATCGGCACGGATATGCAGGTGCCCATCTGAGGCCCAGCATGATGACTCTCTGCCTTCTTATTTCAGCGCTTATGCTGTGAAAGAGTGTCTTTTTCATGGTCTCCATGTAAAGACATTCCTTGTTTTGCAATTAATAAATATATCGGAGGAAACTGACACTGTAAAATTATCCTGTCTCTCCTTAAATTTTTGCCCACTAATCGTAGCATCCGTCAGTGGATCTTGCTGACAGCCACTGTGCTGTTTGCCTGTTGGCGATATTCTAGTTCCCGCCTTCCTTATACCAATATTAATTGGAATTCTTCTATAAAGAAGAGCTGTCCCTTCTCATTTATGTATTCAACTTATTTATATCAGTATGGACTCATGGATATCTATTTTACTCTATGGGTTATATTCCAATACTAACATTATTTATTTTATCACAAACTGTTCCGTCTTTGCCATTAGGTGTGTCTTCAGGTTGGCTTCTGTGTTGTTTTGACACGTCCCATCCTTTTTGGAATTCTTATGTTCTGGCACTACAAGTTGTTACGGGCTCATCTGGCATTTTTCCAGCCCTGGTCCTGGAATTCACTATTTCTCCAAAACACCCTAGTTCACTTGATTGGGGAATGGTGTTTAGACACCAAGATCCTGGCACTAGGGATGCTCATGGCTGCATGGTGCCAGTTCTTTTATGCCCTGTCAGTGAACACAGCTGGGAAGTACAGGTGTGTACACAAATCCTCCCCCATGTATATTTATCTGCATATGTATGTACATGTCTGTATGTACCTATTATCCATCCAACCATCCATCCATTTAAAACTATGAGTTCATAATACCTCCAATTCCAATTAAACACCACAAAGCCATTTTAGTCTTCCCCCTTTCCTATTTGTAAGCTTCTTTCTCTAACAGTGAGAAATTTGACTCTTCATTAGCCACAAGATATTTACTTATTTGTTCAACTGTAATATACACATAAAGCAATTTCAGAATTGCTAACCCAAACCCCTGAAGACGTATTTACTAACTGGACTGTAGGATTTATGCACAGCTTTTTGCAGGTTTTGTCTTTAGCCTTATAGTATCCAGTCAAAATACTGTTTCCCAACATACTATTATTGTACTTAGGTTAGGTCGCTCTCCCACCCACGCCTTTCAGTTGGTAATAGTAGCCTTTGTATTACAATTAGGTCCATCTCTTACTGCGTGTATTCCATCTTGGATCTCTCCCACATTCTGGATGATTGGAATTGTTTGCTTATTTTGGGGGTATGTGAACACAAAACAAATTGCCGAGCTCAGAGAAGGGCTGCTCCCTTCCTACCCTTATTGCCCCATCCCCACTTCCCTCTTCCTTCCACCCCTTTCCTACCCACCCCCAGTCCACACACAAACCCTTCCATTTCTACTTTACTCTTCCTGTCACCTACCTTTTAAAATTTTTTTTTTTTACCAAGCTCGATTCATGGTAGGACCTCACTCAGTACATGTTCACCACTACACTGTTTTTTAGTGAATCCTACTGACTATTGAAGTCCATTCTATGCTGCAAATTCTCTTTTACATAATGAAACTGGGCACTTCATCTTAATATGCTCAACAGAAGGCTTTGAGGAAGATCAGAGCTTTCCTAGATTGGGTCAGTTCTGAGATGGAATCTAGCAGCCACTCAGGAAAGTATTAGCTCATAACAATGAAGTCTCTTACTCTGTCTGGATATGAAGAGCCACAGGTAACTAGAACTCAGCTTGATGGAATTCTTTGGAAACATTTTCAAATTTGTGCTACATTATTATTTTTTTCTTTTTTTAAATGGAGCATTTCAAAACAATTTGGTGGCAGAAGAAATTATTTTATTATTATATCTGAAAAATTACAAGATTATGGGGAGTAAGAGTAACATAAAGACCTGCAAAAGAAGGTTTTACAAGTAAAAGTGTTCGGGGGGTTTTTTGGGTCACATAATAACCTCTGTAACGCACCAGTTGTTCATTTTCTCTGTAATCAGTACTTGATTTACTGATTGTGGAAGGAAGCCGCCAGAGATGAGTCAGTAAATACAAAGCCAGTTTTAAATATCTGGGAAGGAAAGCAGAGAGTTTTGCAAATGCAGATCTAAGGAGGAAATGGGCATCTGAGACTGTGCACTTATTTTCATATCTGGAGAACATTTGGATCAAAACATGAAAAAATACAGAACTTTAGGATTAGGGTAATATGAATGTTGAAGTCACATGCCATGACATTTCCAAGGGAAATTAATGTAAAACATTAAATGTCTGACAAATTCTGGAAATAAAGAGGTCTTTCCACATGTAAAGTAAAACCAGCCCAGTGCCCTGAAACCCTGTTGTAAACTGGAATTAGGCCATCTACTGATGGTAGGGCTGCATGGGTGGGATTATGGGCTTGAGGAATATGGAATAGGTTATGGGCAACCCCAGAATCAATAAGTTTATTTTATGGAGGGGTTTGGATTTACGGTCTGTTGATCCTAAAATTATTTTGTCAGTTCAGGGGGCTTCTGTAGCCTATTAAGGACATAGGCTTCCAAGTCAAGACAGGGTCAGGACTGAATCCTGGCCAGACCATTGACTGGCTACATATCATTGGGTCAGATAACCTCATGGGGCCGTGGTTTCTTCATCTGTGTAATGGGCATAGTAATACCAACTTTTGGGTGCTGTGCGCATTAAACCCAATGGGAAGCACTTAGTAAGTGCCCAGCACAAAACGGGCGCTCAGTTGGTACACACACCCCAGGGGCTAAGAGTAGGGGACTACGGACCCAGCTGCCACTCTGGAATACTGGCTCTGCCACTCACTCGCTATGTGCCCTTGGAAAAGTCACTTAACCGCTCTGAGCCATTGAAGGGGGAGTAGTAATCTGGAATGAGGATAATAATCAAGAACCAGCTCTCAAAGGGGGATGAGAATAGAGCAGTTGCAAGTAGTTCAAATGAATAAACATGGGCAGAGCACTTAGAACAGGGCCAGGTTCTCTGCATTCTGTAACATTATCAATGACCATTATTAACCATGACTAGTCAATTAGCCCACCAGAAAAACGGGGAGTGCATGGTGATGGAAATGACCTATTATACAGAGTACCAGGTCTGGTGTAGGGGTTTGGAAGAAATTGTATTGGCAACTGAGTCTGCAGGGGCTTACCCCTTCTGGCAATGGTGTGTCCGGTGGTTTAACTCACAGCAGTAAAGAGAGAAGCCAAAGTCCAGAGGACAAGAGCTAACACCCATGAGGAACACAGTACAACAATTTGACTGCAGAGAACAAACATATCCTTGCTCATATGCAAACCCTGCCCTGCAGTCTGCCTGCTTCCAAACACTTGATTCCAACCAACCTTCAAAGTGGATAAGATGATAAAATCTAGAGAGCTGGGTGCTCTCTCTTTTCGTATGCAATCGTTCATCCTCTAGCACATATATTTAAATTGTACATCTTCCATAAAGGCTGTATTTCACCTCATGAGAAAAAAATCAATAGAAAGAAAACTAATGGGCTGTTCTGTCCTTATTTCTAAACACGCTAATAAATTATCATCTGTTACTGTACTGACACTGTGTTATGCAGAGAAATAGCTATTTGTCCCTTATTCCACTTAAACTCATGCAGAAAAGCACATTTCATTAACTTTCCAGGATTTTTTTCCAGGCATGGTTCTCTGTCTCATCCTCTCTTCCTTCTTAGGGAACCAGTGGGTATGAAGGGAAGTGACATCCTGGGTTTCCTAGAGGAAGAAATGACTACAGGCCACATGCTCTTATCTTCGGTTCCAAATCCAAGAATATTCTCACACACTGAACTAAAGTTTTGTTACAACTCTTATGCAGGCGAAACTTAACCTGGACTGATCCAAGTCTGTAAATTTTTAAAATGCATCTCTGCTGGTGCGAACATCATACACAGATTAGGCTGCCCGAGACCGCACTACAGGTGCTGTATGAAATGTGTATAGTCCTATACTCCTAAAACCTGCTTCATCTCCTAAAACATCAGAATTTCTCAATTCTGAAATAAATTAGGCTCCAAGGTTTTCAGATACAGGACCGTGGACCTGTAGGAGAATTCCTGATGTTGTTATGTGCCAAACACAGCTTTGTGAAGATAGCCAGTGGAAAGAAAATTCTAGAATTTTCTTTAAACCACCTTCTTCTTTTATAAAACCAGAACTTAGGCAGAACCTTCCTGTTGCTGATCTCATGATTTAAAATGGGCAATAATCACTCAGAAACTTCACCTCAAATTTTGTCCTCCCCTCCAGTGACTGCCCTGTAAGTCATATCACATGAGGTTTTACAGAAAATACCCAACGGGGCAGCACATATGTAAGCAGACATGCGGGATCACCAAGCACGTGCACGTCCTTCTTAGGGGGTGCGTGCTGTCAGCAGCTACTCTTATGGAAGCCTGCCCTGCTCTGGACCCCAGCCTTGGGTTTAGTCGCTGCTCGGCATGGCAAGCGTATGGCCTCTGCGGACTTCAGTCTCCCGTGGGTAACCCAGGGAGCGTTCCACCTGCTATTCAGGACTGTTGGAATGAAGCAAAGAAACAGGTAGGCTGTCCTCCACTCTTCCTTTTCCTCTGACTGAGACTTGTCTGGGGGCGAGTTATAAGGCAGAAAGCTTAGTGTCCACTTCCCTTTACATGGACAAGCTCACAGACAGGTGGGCATTGGTGGTGCATGTTTGTATGTTACAAGGTGGAAGGAAATGGACTTGTATCAAGGTCGTTGGACCAAACTTGACATCAGAGTCACCAAGGAAGACAGATGTAAACAAGAGATGGTGGTGTTGTAGGAAGATGAGCTGTCGGGGACCTGGGAAGCTGGGGGCAGAGATGTCATTTAAGGGCACTTGGTCACTCATAAGGGTGTGGCCTCAGTGATTCTGCTTGGCTGAAACTGGCAAAGCCCTAACATTTGTAAACATTATTTAAATCAGTAGTTCTCTGCCCTCACTGCACAGAATGCCAGGCCCAGCCCAGAGATTCAACTAGTATGGCATTTTCAAAGGTCTGTGGGCGATTTCAGTATGGTAGTGGAGGTTCAGGGCTTCCGCCCACAGACAGATGCACCCGCTTGGATTTATGCAGGCAGAGGGCGTGCTCTCGATGCCCTGTTTCTCCCATCTGGGAACACAAGCCCTGCCTCACTGCTCAGAAGAGGAAAAGCACGCAGCACAGGGCCCACGAAGCCCAGGGGTTATCAGAAGCACGGAGCAGAGAACAAACGTTAATGTTTAACTGAGTAACGGTGATTTGTGAGACATCTCAAAGTTCGCCAGAACTCTCCTACCTGGGGCTTTCCCACTCCTCGTCGTCTTTGTCCTTCTCTTCTCTGGTGTCTCCAGAATGCGGGTGTTTCTGCACAATTCTCATCCCACCGGCTTTCACTGCAGTGAAGACAAAGAGGGTAGGATCAGTGTGGACATGGAACCACCGGATGGCAAGGGAACTAGCTCGGGAGTGTGTGTTTGTCCCATGGCCCCAGGTTGGTCCAGATCAGCCAGCGGCGACAGTGATTAACCACAGAGGTTAAGGCTGTCAGAGGGAGATTCAATATGATGTGACACTCAACGCTGTCTCTTCCTTCAGATCCACCTAGAAAGTTTCCAAGCCTCCTTTGTTTGTCTGGTCTCCTTCCAAGTACTTGGTAAGAGCAGTAGTGCAATCAGAGTATAAACCGTGTGGACACAGTGGCTGCTTGCTTTTGGTTACACTCAGCTTCTCGATGCAGGAAAAAACCCCACTTAATCCCTGCCTGTAGTATTTTCTCAAATGCCGATGGTGCTTTCAAAGGGGCGATACAGCCACAGGTGACACAGGACAGCTGCTGTGCACACAGCCAGAGTCCACTCCGGTGGCAACCTTTCCCAAACTGTGCTGTGAAACCCTAGAGTTGGCAGAAGTTTATTTGGTTTTTAAAAACAGCCTTAGTGACATATAATTCACATACAATATAATCCACCCATTTAGAGTGTACAGCTCTCTGGTTTGGAGTGTATTCAGAGTTGCACACGATCCTTTCCAAACATGTTCATCACCCTAAAGAGAAACCCATCACCGGTCACTCTCGAATCCCTCCTCTCCCCCAGCTCCTAGCAACCAGTCACCTGCATCTGCCTCTTCTGGACATTTGCCATAAACAGAATCATAAAATACATAGTCTTTGGTGACAGGCTTTTTCACTCAGCGTAACGTTTCCAAGGTCCATCCATGTCGCAGCCCGTGTCAGTACCTCACTCGTTTTCATGGCTAAATCATACTCCACAGCATGCATGGTGGACCACATGTTGTCATCCATGCATCTGTGGTGGTCATTTGCATTGTTTCCACTTTTTGGCTACTGTGAATAATGCACACATAAACAACCGTGTATGTACAAGTTTTTGTGTGGACACATGGACATGTACCTTCATTTCCTTGGTACATATGTAGGAATGGAGCAGCTGGGTCACATGGTAACCCCATATTTACCCTTTTGAAGGATCCCCAAACGCTTTCCACAGCCATGGAACTGTTTACATTCCAGCCAGTAGGGGTTCCAATTTCTCCACATGCTCGCCAACTCTTGTTATTGTCTATCTTTTTATAGTTATTCTAGTGGGTGTGAAGTGGTGTCTTATTGTAGTTTGATTTGTATTCCCTTAATGGCTAATATGTTAATGATGTTTTGCAAGAGAAAAACATGACAACAGAAGTGGGGATTCTAGGATCTGTTAAGTGTGGGAAATGCGGGGCTGAACAAATTAAATGTGTTTCCTCAAGACAGATTTTCTGCCTTTAGTGTGCATTGTAAGCTTTATATGGGGCATATAATGTGCCATCTTTCCCAAGTGTATTTCACCACAGAACTCCTCCCCCAGGTAATGCTGGTTATCATTCTTCAGGACTCTAGTGTTCCATGGGATAAAGTCTGGAAATGCTGGCCTTATATCCAAAAAGCCAGCCCCACATGGCAGTCACCTGTGCGTGTTTTAGGGTCAGCAAGTCCCTCCATGTCCTTAGCTATGTGGTCTTAGATTAGTCAGCCACTCAAAGCCTCAATGCTTCATCTCCAGAAAGGGGATAAGAGCCGTGTCCTAAGATGGAGAAGTTTAGATGAGAAGAGAGGCTGTTGAATCCTAACTCCCAAAGTAATGCTGTTTGGAGGTGGGGACTTTGGAAGGTGCTTAGGTCATGAGGGTCGAGCCCTCATGAATGGGATTACTGCCCTTACAAAGAGACCCCAGAGAGCTCCCTCACCCTCTCTGCCAGGTGAGGACAGAGCATACAGTCGTCTGTGAACTAAGAAGCAGGACATCACCAGACACCGAATCTGCTGGTGCCCTGACCTTGGACTTCTGGCCTTCAGAACAGTGAGAATGTCTGTTGTTTACAAGCCACCCAGTCTGTGGTATTCAGTTATAGCAGCCCAAAAGGACGAAGACAGAGGTGCTCAGTAGCTTCCTGGCACTTGATAGAAAGTAGAGTGTATTAACTGAGCTCACTGGCCCCACGTTCCGGTGTGGGGCTCAGGGTGTTCACCCTCCCTCAGGATAGCCACTCCGTGCTCTGCCCCAGCCCTGCTCTGACCACACAGTACAACCAGCTTGCCAGGCCACATACTCCGGTGTTTCAAATTACGTTGGACCCTGCTGAATTATGAAAGCCCAGGACTGGTTTCTTTATGATGCTGTGAACAGGAAGGAGAATGTGAAACACCCTGAGGCTTATACACTTCGGGTTTATTAGTTTTCAATTTCCCTGGGAGGATTCAGGAAGCTAACAATGCCTGTTGCACGGCCAGCGGTACCCAGCTGCAGTCCGTCAGAGGAAGGCAAAGCAGAGGGCATGTGAAATAAAGGACCGTGTTTAATGATGCGTCTGCTGGTCTGGTTTTGGAACGAGAATCTCCCTGCTGCCACCATCACTTCTTTTCAGTGGGGAGGGGACATTTACTTTGTTAAGAAGGAAATATAACCCTGTCCAGTAATTCTCTCAAAAATCTGCTTTTATCCTGACCACTTTTTATTCCAATCGTTTTTATTTTTCATTTCTAGAGATTTCCCCCCTCAAATCTGTCTGGTCTTTATTTGATAGTGCATTACTCATATCTCGTGTTTTTAATTCTTTTATGTATTTAATCATTTTAGACATACTTGTCTTATGGTTGTATATCTAATTATTTTATTATCTGAGGTCCTCGGGAGTCTCATTCACTGTTCGTTTTTCTCTGATTCTGGCTCTTGTTTGGGGTGAGTGTGGGCCATGGGCTTGTCTTCAGTAAGCCTTTACCTGTGGGGATCCTCTGGGGTGTGGGGTGCAGGCAGCATCCCTTTGGAGAGTTGCTGTACACGCTTCTGTCAAACCTGGAAATCCTTTTTACATTAACTGAGAACAGGAATGGCCAAACAGTGTAAATTTGAACTTATTGCCCATGTAAAGGCAGGCCTGCAGTTTCAAATTCTCCAGGAGCCTTTGTTTGCCATCCAGAGGCCAGGCTGAAACACACCAGCTTCCCCACCACCCCACTGTGTTGCTGGACACAGTTTTTTTCCTGCACCCTTTCTCCATGAGTTTGGCCTCTGAGCACCAGCTTTCAGCTGGGGTCTTGGGTTAAATGAGGCCATAGGGATGGGGCCCTAATCCAGTATGACTGGTGCTCTTATAAAAAGAGGCAGAGACACCAGGTCACTTCCTGCCTCACGTGGGCCCAAGGTTCAGTCTAACTATTCTGAATTTAGCTACTTTTCTGGGTGTGATTCCTACAGATTTCCCTCACTTTGGGTTCAAATTTAAAAAATAAATAAATAAGAAAACAAAAATACCATTTGCAGGTGGCTTATCAAGATTTCCCAGGTTAGGTAGCCTGCCAAACCTTAAGAAATGGAGACTGAAAATAAAATTCTGTAATATATTTAAGATAATTATCTACTCACTCTCTTGAAATATAAGATTATGAATGTTTTGGGCCAAAAGAGGAGGTTAGAAGAACTGTCCCACTAAATTTTTTAAAAATTCATTTTCCTCTCCCATTTATCCCACCCCTATCCCATGCCCATGAGAAACTTATTAAAGGTGCTGTTATGAGCTGAACTGTGATCTCCCTAAATTCACAGGTTGAAGCCCTAATCTCCAGAACTTCAGACCTGACTAGATTTGCAGACAGGGCCTCTAAAGAGGCAAGTAAGTTAAAATTAGGCTGTTATGGTGGGGCCCTAATCTGATAGGACTGATACTCTTATCAGAAGAGGAAGAGACACCAGGGAGGCACGTGTTCAGAGGAAAGGCCACGTGAGGACGCAGTGAGAAGGCGGCTGTCTGCAAGCCAAGGAGAGAGGCCTCAGGAGAAACTACACCTGCCGGCACCTTGATCTTAGACTTCTGGCCTCCAGAACTGTGAGAAAATAAATTTCTGTTGTTGAAACCACCCAGTCTGTGGTATTTTGTTATAGCAGCCTTAGCAAACTAATACAGATGCCCATTTAAAAATAATCTCTGAATCATTTCAACCTGGTAGACACAAAAACCTTAAAACTATAAATCCCAGGTGTGTTCTATAAACTGACTAACAGTAAAAAGAGTGTACAACTCACTACAAAAGGAATGGAGGATGAACGTCGATGTGACGTTCGAAATAATCACGTCTCGGGAAGCTCGCGGGGAGCCTGTCCACTTCTCTGTTGACGTAAGTACACACGTCCAAACCCAGTCACCCCACATTAGCAGTTCATTTAATCTAGTTTATAAAAACAATTAACTTCATCAATCTCTCACAGTATGTGTGGTGATTAATGCAGCAACAAAAAGTGGCAATAATAATAATAACTCAAGGCTGCAACAGATTCATTCTAACTCGCACGACTGCCAAGAAATACAAGAGCACATATTTATCAAATGTTTTATTACTGTCTCTAGGACTCTTCATTGGTAAAAAATGTAAAGGCAGAGCTTGTTCTGCAGAAATCTTTGCAGAATTCTTTGTGAATGTAAGTATTTTTCTGAGACATTAGTAAAAAAAAAAACAACTCAGATTTTTTCTGTCGTGCTTGTTATTCAAACGTGAGCTTCGAATTTCAAGAATAACAAGCTGCGCAGTGGTTAAGAATCCACCTGCCAATGCAGGGGACATGGGTTCACTCCCCAGTCCAGGAAGATCACACATGCCGCAGAGCAACTAAGCCCGTGCGCCACACTACTGAGCCTGCGCTCTAGAGCCCGCGAGCCACAACTACTGAGCCCATGTGCTGCAACTACTGAAGCCCGGGTGCCTAGAGCCCATGCTCCTCAACGAAGAGTAGCCCTCGCTTGCTGCAACTAGAGAAAGCTGGTGTGCAGCAACGAAGACCCAATGCAGCTATAAATAAATACATTTAAGGGGGGGTGTAAAAAGAATAACAAGCTTCCTCTTAACAGGAGTGCCAAGCTGAAGTTAAGGGCATGGATACTGGAGCTAGATCCCTGGGTTCAAATCCCAGCTCTGCGTGTGTGTGTGTGTGTGTGTGTGTGTGTGTGTGTGTGTGTGTGTGCGCGTTGGCAAGTTGCTGGCACTGTCTCAGGGTCCTGCCTGTGAAGAAAGGGTGGCAGTGCTCTCCCCCCAGGGGTTCTCTGAGGACTGAAGGAGTGAGCCCATGTGAAACACCTCCGCCAGGGCCTGGTTCCCATGAACGCTCAACTCTCAGCTCCTCTTAGGAGACGGGTTTTCACAACTAGCATCTAGCACTTAGAGAACCCTCCAGTGTGCGAGTCCTTGGTGGTTTATCACCTCCTCCCAACAGCTTCCTCACGTGTAAAGTGGGGATGGCAGGACCTATGTACCAGGTTGCTGGGGAGTGAGTGACACACCCTGCAAAGTGCTCGCCCACCAAGGGGTGCTCCACTCTCCTGGTCAGCTGACCACCTCCAGGACTGTCGTCAGTATCTCACCACACCGAAGTAAGTTCTGGAGACCTGAGGATCCTGGAGAATCCTTCCACTCTTCATGCCACCACATGCCAGGCCCTGTTGTAACCACTGGCCAGGCGCCCCCCTACCCCCTGACTTTCCAATCACCCTATGGTGTAGACCCCCCCCCCCCGGGGGGGGGAAGCCAGTGGCCCCGGTTGCACAGGTAGCAAGCTTCTGACCCCGGCAGCCTGCACCCTTAATCACAACCCGCAGGCCTTGCCCTGCTTGAACATTCCAGGAAACAGAGCGACACTCCTCCTCAGAGAGACAAGAGTGATGGCCTATGGAGAGGGTCTAGGCCAGGAAAGAAAGTGTGTTTGATGTTGAAAGCTCTCTGCAGAGCAGCTTCCTTCCCAAGGAGCAAAGGGGGAAGAGGAAGCATCCTGCAGGCCAGACTTTGTCAGGTGGGCAAATATTGAGGAAGCAGCTGATGACATATCCCCCCAGGGTCGGGCATCCCCTCAGGCATCTGGGTGCCTAACTGTGAGATGGTCCCCGATAGCTGGCTCTGGGCCCACACTCAACAGCAGGCTAGGAAGACCCCCCAGCTGCATGCCGGGCAGGTGGATGAGAAGGGTGTCCCTAGATGGACAGTAAAAGCACCCTGCGCCAGGGAGCAGCCCCAGCCCTGGCTGCCGTGCTGAGCAGGACTTGTGAGCGGATGCTTTCTTTGTTCTTGCCCAAGAAGAGCTACTGAAATGTGATTCAAAGGAAACCAAACCCACGCAAAAAAAAAAAGAGATGAAAGCCTCCGAGAACTGCTCCGGTGAGAACAAAAGGAAGCAAACCAGAAACACCCAGAGCTGCAGGTTAGCCGAGAACGTAATCATCTCAGGTAAAGCAGCACTGTGGCCGGAAAGCAAAGTGGACACGGGACCAGACAGCCCCCGGGATGGGGGACAGTGGTGGGATCAGGGCAAAGGAATGTGGTCCCTCTTGGTTAAGAGGAAGGGTTCCACCAGGAGAGGAGGCTCCTTGGCCAGCAGAAGAGCCACGCCCGTCTGGGGAAGCTGGTGGCCCCGAGGTGGGGAGCCCCATGACGGGAGAGTGGAGGATGAAGGGTGAAAGGCAGTGAGTCATGGGGACCCCGGGAGCCCCGGCACCCCTCACCCCCGAGGCCATGTGCAGTTCCCCCCACGGGAGCTTTCCGGCCTGAGGCAGCGGGGGAAAGTGATGCTTGCGCTAAAAAGCGTGTCCCAGATAAATTGCTGAACCTGCAGCCCTGACGGTTTCCTCTCTAAGAAAACCGAAGACCAAACAAGGGAAACTGCAATTCTGCGCTCAGAGTCGGAAGGTGTTAAGGTGGGAAGGCCCTTCAACGACACGGCAGCAACCGCGCTCACCCCGCGGGGAAGGAGACGTGGCATTCAGAGGCATGGAGCACGGGGCAGGGCCATGGGGCTGTGGACCGGGACTGGACAGGCCAGCCCGTCTTCCATGCGGGGCCCGCTCCATCCCCTGACAGGCCGCCCCAGAGGACAGACTGCGTGGTGAGCAGGCCAAGACAAGGCCCAGCCGGACGGCAACCGGGCCAAACCCGAGGAGGGTGTGGGCAGCCACAGGGGAAAACCTTGCGTTCAGGGCGGCGGATTTCAGAAAGTCCACGGAGACGTAGCATCCCTGCCTGGAGGTGCGTGGGGACAGGCAGTGAGGCAGCGTTCACCGACCCTAACCCCAGCCCCCCTTGCAGCGGGGCTGGGGCCATTTACCTGGGTCGTGGCCCTAATACAGCAAAAAGAGGCAGAGTAATGAGCCCTCCCCAGACGGCCACGCCCTAGTCCCTGGAACCTGTTTGTGTTGGGCTGCATGGCAAAGGGGAAGGAATGTCGCAGATGGAACTGAGGTTGTAGATGGCCTCTGGAAACTGGAAGAGGAAGAAAACGGACTCTCCCCTAGAGCTTCCAGAAGGAAGCTGCAAACACCATGATTTCTGCCCAGTGAGACCCATTTTGCACTTCTCACCTCCAGAACTGGAAGATAATAAAGTTGTGCTGTTTTAAGCCATTAAATCTATGGCACTTTTCTACAGTGGCCACAGGAAACTAACGCAGTGACACATGCCGCTCCCAGGCCGAAGCACCACAAGGCCCTGGCACCACGGCCTGCACTCAGTCCCCTCCGCAGAGGCAGAGTCGCTGGGCAGGAGGGACCTGGGCCTCTGCGTTTCTCCTGGTAGGAGGGCCACCGGGAGATAGATACACCTTGACCTGCTCAGCCACTGAGATTTGGGGCCGTCTGTTACAGTTAGTGAGTACAATATAAAACTGTAACTAACACAGTACTTTATACAAAAGTGAATAGTCCCTATCGAAACAAAAGAATTTCTGAAGCTGGGAAGGGGAAACTACTCACAAAACCAAGCAAGAGTGCACAGGCATCGTCTGAAATAAGCAGGACACTCACAGAAAAGAGGAGGACGCGTCTGTCCCCCAAAGTCCTAGAGCACAGAGCGGAAATTGAAAACACGTCTTAGAGGTGCTCAGTCCCCCCTGACCGGAAGCTTTTTTAAAAAAGGCAGTGACTTTTAACAAAATAAATTTTTTTAAAAAAGGCTCAGATTATAATTAAAATATTATTATCAAAAAAAAATGCAGTGACTAAAAGGGTCTCTCTTTTTTTTTTGGCATGTCAGGAGCAAAGGCAGACCTCTCTCCTGTATCTTCAACCGTTGATCAGTGACTGGGTTGAGGGTGCTGGGGGAGTGCTTAGCACACCTGTGATTGCACGGTTAATACACTAAAAACCAAGTCAGTCTTGCCTTTCTAGCAACAGAGTGGCCGCGATAATATGAAAACCCCCAATGGAGATAATTCAGGGAGTAGTATCACCCACAACTGTTTAAATGCATCCTGACTGATTAAGAGAACAGTGAACTGAATTATTTTGAAGTTACTAAAGAAAAGCAAAGTGGTCTCTTTTCCCATTTTACTTTAATAAATCCATTTGACTCAGTTCTAGAAGGGACATAAAGTCTACTCTTGAAAGAAAACCATACGTAAAATTAGTAACGCTCCAAGCTATCCTGTATTAGATTTATGAGAACTTTCCTGACATACGGTTTTGGCTCCCCTTGGAAATGGGGGGGACCAGGGCCAGCAAAACGTATTTAACAAAGAGACGTTATCCTCGTCGCCACCACAAACTCATGGAAACCGGCTGGAGTAGTAGTGGGGCTTGGCATCACGTCCGCTTCTGCCGGCGATCAGAGCGCTGCCGCTTGATGAAACAGAACCTCACTCACTTTGCTAATCTGCATTTGCAAGAACTCCCATAAAACAAGCAGTCTCACCCCATGTCTCCACAGGTATCTGTGGCTGAGGGCAGTGGCAAGGTCTCAAATCGTGAAGACTTGGTTACTTTTCCAGAGGACCCGGCCCCCAGCGCACTGCAGGACACAATGCAGTGCCAGCCACCACTCAGTGGGTGGACTTTGTATTTATTCGCCTAGCACCTTTCTCCCAGGCTCTTCAGAAGCCTCATTAATCTCACACCTTGGGAGGAGGCTCCTGGCAAGTGATGGAGCCCCCTGTCGAGAAGGGCTGCCTGTTCAAGGCTTGGGGGTGTTGGCAATACTGCCGAGGGTGTTGTCCTCCGTATCCCAACTGTAAGGTGACTGCTAGTTAAATGAGCTCATGAGTACCAAGCAATTAGAACTGGGCTGGTGAAGGCGAGCAGAGCATGCCACCCCAAAACATGGCTCTTAGGGATAAGTATGATTTTGAGCTGATTAAGAAATAGCACAGGGCTTCCCTGGTGGCGCAGTGGTTGAGAGTCCACCTGCCCACGCGGGGGACACGGGTTCGTGCCCTGGTCCGGGTAGATCCCACATGCCGCAGAGCGGCTGGGCCCGTGAGCCGTGGACGCTGGGCCTGCGCATCCGGAGCCTGTGCTCCGCAACGGGAGGCCCGCGTACCGCAAAAAAAAAAAGAAAAAAAAAGAAACAGCACACAAGGAAAAGCCGTATACCAAGAAGTCACCCTTGTTAGGAACATTTACATTTATAAGGAAAATCTCCACTTGTAAGTGTCTCTCTCTCTGTACCAGGAAGAAAAGGATGACTAAATTATAGGAGAATCTTAACATCTGCATGACCGTCTTCCTTCCACTGGTGCATTTCCTGGTTCCCTCCCATGATGGGGGCCGCCCCTTCTCCCTGGCATTTTTCATCTTTAGTATTTAAGGTGGTGGTTGGGAGGGACTCATTTTTCTTGAGTATCTCCCAGGTATACAGGAGATATACATGTTATTAAACTTCTGTTTTTCTCTTGTTAATCTGTCCTTTATCTTAAGGGGGATCTCAGCTAAGAACCTAAAAGGGTAAAGGGAAAGTTCTCCTTCTTCCCCTATACCCCCACGCATTGTAACGCTCAGCAAATGTTAGTTACAGTTTCCGCTGTGATGCTGCTGCCGAAGCTGGCTGACAGTCCAACCTGCACCCCCAGTACCTGCTGGAGACAGCTCAGCGGCGGAGGGAAGTTGTGGGCCGCACATGCTACGGAGGAAGGGAGAGGCAGTAAGAGGCTCTGGAGAAACTCAGGAGCTATTTATTGAGTATTCTGAACCAGGCACTGCGCATCAATGGGACCTAGCCCTGGAAGCAAGACGAACAGGCGGACAGGTGGAGGCTATGGGGATGCACAGGAGCGTCCCCGGTTCAGACAGCAATAACGAGAAAACACAAAAGAAAAAGAAGAGAGTCATGGAGGAGGGTTTTATTGTTTTCAATTGCAGATTTAAGCACAAGCTCTTGTTATCCAACTTAAGCCCTTAATGAAAGTTTTCCCAGTGTTTTTAAGGCTGTTATTTTGATTTATGAACTGGGCTCTCGGCTGTACTTGATGATTACCCTTTATTATAGTGGTTGCCTTTTTTTTTTTTTTTTTTTTTTTAGTGGGTAGGTATAACTACAAGAGACAGCATAATGGACTTCTTTGTGTTGACAGAATAATTCAGTAGCTTGATTGTAATGGTGCTTATATGAATCTACAGACATGATAAAATGGCTTAGAACTATACACACACATTGTTTTTTTTTTTTTTTTTTTTTAACATCTAATCTGCAGAACTGTCTAACCTCTGATCATACCGGAGTAAACAAGGCCACCCAGAACTTTCTGCCAAAACAGCCTTCCACACAGGGGCCTCTGTACCACAAGGAGAAAAAGCACCTGAGCGGGACTACCTGGGAGGCAATATACCACAAGGGACGAAAGGTCTCTTTCTAACCTGCACCCCTGGCCAAGTGTGACCGGCCTTGGGAAATGCAGGATGACAGTGACAGCTTCCTTAGCAGCTCCTGCTGGAAGGGGGTCTCAAAGGCTTAAGGGACCCGCCCTGAAGTCACTTGAGGAGTTTACCTGTGGGACTAACTGTCCCTGGGCTCCAATCCTGATGGATGGCGACAGGAACAGCACAAAGGCAGCCCTGCCCTGCTACTTTCTCAGGGACCATCTGGTCCGAACCTCCCATTTCATGGATTAGGAAAACTGAACCCTAGAGAAGTGACAGGCCTCAAAACTTAAAACCCAAGTGCACTGCTACAGCAGCACAAATACACTGGCTCCCCTCTCCTTGGGCATAAATAAGATGTTTAACTTGTAACTCACACAGCCTAGCTGTTTACAATTCAAAGAAAATCAGAGTCCTTCATGAAGTTTCTCCCAGGGAGTTAATAAAGACAGTTTATACCTCTGATCTTAAAACTCTCCATATGGCTCTCTCTATATGCAATTTCATTACTGCTACTTTGCTTTGGTATCGTTCCAACACATACATCTAATGCCACTCATTGCCCGGGGACAGGGGAGCCCTGTGCAGACTGCTGCTGCATGGTCCATGGCCACGAGTGTAAATGAAGGTGTTCCCTCCTGCCGTGCTGCCCAGGTCATCAGGCAGGAATGATGGACATGAACCCGCAGCGGCAGGAATTAAACGTCAGAGTTATGATTAAAGGAAATGCCTTTGAAGCTCTTTTCTAATTTTAAACTAATTCAACACAGAGACCCCCAAAGTCCATTTTCCATTACAGTGGAACTATTTTCTAAAATCCGATGCTCTTACATCCCCACGCATCGGTTAGCCATCTTTCTTTCCTAGTGCCAGTCAGTCTTCTTGTTGTTCAGAGCTTGCTTCACTAGTGAAAAGCATTCCCTACTCTGGAATGCAACATATGTAAAGAACTTCTCTATTCACCGTGTTGAGGCAGAAAATTAGTGCCCTATAGTGGGGGGCGGCAGACAGAATTTAGGGGAATCTTTCCTCTAACAAGAAGATGGCACAAATGTTCCATAAAAAGCAGCCATGTTTGGCTAAGACTTCTGTTATTAGCAAACTGAGTTGATACTTTAACTAACGTGTGCAACTAAGACCCTAAAAACCCCACACACTTCAGTGACTCGTATCCTGGGACCCAATCACCTTTGATTCCCTCCCAGTGTCCTTCCATATGGATGGATCATCATTCCAAAGGAGAGGAGAAAAAGCAATCCACCAGTTTGGGCAGATTCGAAAGAGCAAACAGGAACTGGGCTCAGAAAGGGGAGGAGACGGTTTGAACATGAAGGTTGGTTAGAGACACATTTTCTAAGAAAGATGACTCTTTCCTGCATTTAACCTCCTTGGCTGGGAAGTTTAGGATGTGCAAAAGCAAAAAGTAAAAAACAAAACCACTTCTGAGGAAAAGCAGAATGCGACAGAAACTGGAGGGGGAAAAAGTCATATTGAGTGATTAATGATAAAAATGATTTCCGCTCCTTTGGTTCTTTTGTAATGCTGTCAGCCTACGATTTATCATCATGACGTTAAAAACACTGATTTGTCGTTGTTTCGGCTACTCGTTTTTCTAAAACATCTGTACATTCTAAGTAAGTATTCACCGCCCAAACTTCTGGGAGCAAGTTGTGCATCTGGGCTTGTTCAAGTCACTCTAATTTGCATGCAACTCACACAGGCTTGCGATGTTCCGGATAAAGAAACACGTCTCACCAGCGCGGGGCTGAGTTTAACTTAGACCCCACGAGCGGACACGTCCCAGGCTGGCCGGCTGTCTCCCCCGCCCGGCGCCCCACTCCGCGCTCCGCGCCCCGTGCCCGCGGGTTCGAGCCCGCCCTCCGGGCCCGCGAGAGGAGAGAAAGTGAGAACGAGTCAGTACCGGCGGGCGGGTGTCCAGCTTTCGTCTCTAGCTTCCCCTCGGGAGGCGAAGACATGGTGCGACCGGGTTTCAGAGGGACCTGGACGGCGGTCGTCGAAGTCTCTCGGGCCTGGAGAGAAGTGCGCGCGAGCGTGAGCGCCGGGAGCGAGGGAGGCGCGTGCGTGGGACGGCGGGGCCGCGCGCAGGAGGACCAACAGCGCACGCCTCGAGGGGGCGCGGCCGCCGCGCACCTACGTGGCGCGGCCCCGCCAGCCCGCGGCTGCGCGGTGGCGTCACTGCGCCCGCCCCGCCCCGCCCCGCCCCGCCCTGCCCTGCCCGCCGGCTCCCGCGCGCCCCGGGTACTGAGCATGCGCAATCGGCGGCGCCACGTTGGAAGCCTCGGCCGAGTGCGGAGGAGGTAGAAGGGGAGTGGGGGCGGGGTGTTGGCGGTTGGAAGGGGCGGGGGGTTGGCGGTTAGAAGAGGCAGGCGTTGGGGCCGGCGGGGGCAGTCGCCCGAGGTTGAAGAGTGCCCAGCAGGAGGGTGGCACCCCCGTGCACGGTGCTCCACCAACCCTCCAGATAGACGGTGACGGTGGTGGGGAAACAGCTTCAACAGTGGGGCGCCCAGGGGTGCTGTGTGCCGTCGGGGAACCGGACCGTCTGCCAGATGGCCTCACCCGGCTCAAGCTCGGAGCGACCGGTGAAGTGCGGAAATGAGACCCCAGGTGGGACCGACCGGGGGCCCAAGAATAGCGGGGATTTGTTAAAAGGTGCTGCAAATGGGAGAGCCTCCCCTCGCCCCCCGGGAGAGAAAGGCAGAGCTGTGAAGCCTGGAAACCTGGACAGAGGTCTTGCAAGGTTGCGTCTGTGTCCGCTGTCTCTGCCGTCTTCCTGTTGCGTTGGGTCTTGATTCTGTCCAAAGCTGACCTGTTGGCCTTGTGCCTCGGATTGCAACCTTCTCGCCTTCTCAAGCGCTGTGTAACTGCAGGTATCCTCTACTGACCATCAATCCCGCCTTGCTAAATTAGCGTTCAGACATGTCCAGTGTCTTTAGAAAAGGAAACACCACCGGCTCTCTTGGCTGTATGTCTCCCTTTGACAGCACAGCTGCTCAAAGAGCATCTCAACCCCACCACCCCCCACGCCGTCTCCTCAACCCAGTCCAGTCCATCTGGTTGCCATCAGCTCCCCAAAGGCTGCCGCCAGCCAGTAAAGTCCTTTTATCATGGTCACTCTTGACCTCCACACTGCCCAATCCAGTGTTCACTCTTCCGCTCTCATCCTGCTTGACCTAGCTGACCGTCCCCTTCCTCCTTAGCTTCAGAGTTGCCACATCGTGGCGCTGACATCCAGTGCTTGGGCTGGAGGCTTGGCCGCTAACTCTCAGTGGGGTTGGTTGGCTCCTCTTCTAGGTTTCTGAACACTTGAGTCTCTCAAGGCTCAACACCAGCCCTCTTCCGTGTCTAGACTTGGCTTCAGTGGTCACATGAGGCCCACTATCATCCATATGCTTATGGACCCCAAATCTGCAAACCCATTTCTCTATGCCTGCCTCTCCATTAAGCTCCAGACTCACATTCCGCTGCGCCCTTGACCTCCCTTACCCAGATGTCTAACTCAGCGCTGCCCAGCTCTTTGCATCAGGGCACACAGAGAAATGCACATACCCTACGTTGATCTGGGACTTTTCCCCCGACGTTTCAGTAACACTGCCAGCGGGACAGCTGTTGGCCAGGCAGCAGCCGTGATATAGTTGTCTTTGTCTTACATTCACATCAAAACTTGCAGACAGGTGTCAGCAGCTTAGAAGAAAATCTGAAATCAGTAGTGGAACACTCTTTTAGGAGATGCTCCATCACTAACACTATTCATAGAACAGAGTGAGGAAATCCACAGACACTGATGATTTGATTCTAAATAGAAAGAAGCTTTAAGGATACCTAACCAAACTAATTGTATGAATATTTTCTTCTTTATGTGTGTTCAAGAGTGCTATATGGTTAAAAACTCACGCCTTAAGTCTAAAAGAACCATTTCTAAGAAGTATGAAATAAAAATTCTAGGTTAGAAAACATTGTGTTATAGTTTAGTTGGCAGCGTTGTTTCCTCTTAGTGGTACCTAAAGTCATATGTTAAGAGTGATGGCATCTTCGATTCAATGACCTATGGTATTGCTAGGGAACCCTGGGGGTAAAGGAAGGAGCATGCTGAGGAAGGAATTAAGCTACGCAAGGAATTAAGCTACGCAAGCAAGGGCTCTGGAGGCTCCGGTCACCACTGGGCTGCACCAAGGCCTGAGAGGATCCATATCTTTGCCTGAGGCCTGTTCTGGGACCACACTGACCAAGACACTCTAGTGTTAACAGCCATGCCTAGTTTTACATGTGGAAGCAGAACTCCTGACTCACCCACCTACCCATAGATACCTTCCCATCTAGAGAAGAATCCAAACTGGAGTACCTGCCTAATGCATAGCGTTCCTACTGAAGAAAATAACGGTTGTTTAAGGAATTTAGCTTGCAAAAAACCACCCATATTTCCCAGCCTCCCTTACAGCTAGGGGTGGCCAAGAGGCAGTTCTGGCCATTGAAATGTAAGTGGAAGTTGACTGGGGTTTTCTGGGTAAGTTTCCGCATTCTTGATATGAGGACCACCCTTCCTCCTGGTGACTTCATTGTTCACACCGCCTTGAATTCAGACAGAAGGTGGAAGGCAGAACAGTCGTATTGCAACCACTAGGCAACCAAAGGCATGAAAGCCGTATGCTAAAGGTGGCGGAACAGGAAGACCAAAGGAAGCGGGACTTTGAGGTTCTGTGGTATCTCTGCAGGGCAGTGGACCCCGCCTCCAGACTGTTTTGTTGTGTGGAAAACAGACCCCTAGTAGGTGCAGTCCTTGTGGTTGGTGTCTTTACATGCAGCCAAATGCAACCCCTACCAGGCCCTGGGTGATGGGGGCCCTGCCTGCTTCTAGGAGCTCATCTCTCACAGCTCTTCTGGCCACACTGGCCTTTCTGATGCTCCTCAGATGTGACAAACCAACTCTTCCCTTTGGGCCTTAGCATCAGCTGTTCCCTCCACCTGGGACCGTCTCCCCCAGATTCGTGCATGGCTAATTCCTTGGCATTCTGGAATCAGCTTTTGAAAGGGCCTATTCCTGACCACAGATCTGAAGAAGGCAGTCCAGGCACTCGACTCTCATAACTTTGTCTTCATCGTCATCCATCAGTATCTCCCTGGGCATTACTGTCTTTATCCTCTGACTTGCACGGTCGACTGGCAGCCCACTGAGGAGAGAGATCTTGTCCATCTTTGCTCACTGTATATCCACCACCCAGAACCAGGGTGGGCACAGAAGAAGCATTCGATAGATATTATCCTGCATAATTCTGGAGCATAGATACATTTAATTTCTCACAACTGTTACATAAATGAAGAACAGCAAATGAGGTCTACACAGAGAATGAAAAATATACACAGTATGTATTATAGATAATTAATACAGATTGGCCACTAATACATTAATACAGGTGACTGCTAATCTTTTCTGATACTTACTTTCATAAGTATATTCGTGTGTGTGTGTGTCCAGCCCCACAAGTCCTAGTTGCTGAGGATATATGTCAGACACCACCCTTTGGAAGCTTTTTATGTGGACATGCACATTCCATAGATATTATTAGGATTCTGAGTGAATAATCTTATAAGCTCACTATAACTCTGGGAATAAGGCAGGTTGACCCATTTTTACCAAGAAAGACAAAAGCAAACAGACAGAAAGGAGAAGAAAGGATGGTTGAACTTATGTGGGACACAGCCCTGTTGAGTGCATACTGGAACCAGAAGGCAGGTCTTTAAGCCCCAATCCCATTTTCTCCCCACCATTGGCTGCCTTCTAAAGTAGAGTTTTGGGAGCCGTTTCCCCTTCTTCTCTAAGCAGGCTCTTTTGTAATCCCAAGTGGTGCTGGAAAAAATGGCACTGAGTCTAAGACACTACTTAATGCAAATGCTGTAAACACTGGAGAAAGTATTCAAAGAAGAAACAGAAAATGCAGATTCTCTTCTCCATGTGTATATTTTGGAATCTTGACTATGTCACTGAAACATTCTGAGTCTCAGTTTCTTATCTGCAAGTTGGAGATGTGAACACTGACCTCCTGCAGGACTGGTGTGAGAATCCAGGACCTTCTCAATGCCGCCTGCAAGCCCCTATAGCTCAGCATTGTCCCATCTGCTCTCCGTAAGATCCTGAGACATGAGGGCTTCTCTGCCCTCCTTTACGGAGGAACCGAGCTTGTGAATGGCCAAGCACAGGGGTCGGTAGCTAATGTGGGGAAACCCGGGAGAGCCTGCTCTCACCACCATCCTGGTTGCACGTTTGGAAGTGCTTCGTAAACCATAATATACTACAGAATATGCTGTTATTATTGCAGATGGAGTTTTCGTTAGCATTCATGAAATACAAGAATTGTCCCACGGTGTATTAAAATAACCCCACCTATCAATCAGTTTGATGAACATTGCTTTCTTATTCCCAGCTGGCCCATATGTTCTGTCTCCTTGTGCTGTTGTCTGATGGATGAGAATTGTTATTCACTTCACAGGATTTGTCTTCCATTGTTGATATTGCTGGGAAGGGGAGGGCAGCAACCATTTTCAACTTTGCTTTGTAACATCCAGGATGTTTCTCATTGTATTATGGGGGTTTTAAATAATGTTTATTTAAATATAATTTCTTTGACACCCACAAGTACACATACAATACTTGAAGAAGATAGGCATGTCCCAAAATAAAAATGATGGACTACCGCTCTCTCTGTCTCTGTCTCTCTCTGTCTCTGTCTCTCATGTACACACACACACACACACACACACACACACACACACACAAACGGGGAATTTCCTTCAGGGTTTCATTGGGCTCGACCAAAATATTATATATATATGTACACACACACACACACACACACATATACATGTATACACACACACACAAACGGGGAATTTCCTTCAGGGTTTCATTGGGCTCCAACTTGTCAGTCAGTCACAGGGTAATTGAGAAACATTTTGAGGCATTTTGCAAAAGTGATTCAACAGCTGGCGAAGGACGTGGAGGTCACTTTTCATCACATCGGAGATTATCCTTTAGCTAAGGATATTTGAAGGAAAAAATAACCAGCCTGAATCTCAACAAAATATTCCTCTTATCTTTATTTGGAAGTTAGAAAATAGAAACTGCAAAAAAGATGGGAGTACTACAACCATGAATACTGATTTCCCACAGAATTGCAAATGCTATGTAAGTTATTTATGAAAAATGTGTTTTAGCAGAGACATGGGGGTGGAGGGTAGGGATCATTTTATTTCTGGCTCTTTCACCGAGTCATTGTTTGACCTTGCGCAAGTTAATTCCACATTCTGTGATCATAGTTCCATAGTAGAGGCAGTAATACCCATCTTACACCAGGATTCAAATAGTTATTCAATATTATGTCTTAGCATTTATCTCCCTGTATAAAATTTCTTACAAGGGTATACGAATTGCTGTAAGTACAAAAAATAAACATGACAAAGACATCAGGAATAAAGAGGCTTTCGAAGGCGAGGTAAAATCATCTCACGGGGGTCTGAAATCTGAAATTGAAGAACATGTACTTTTGTTAGTTTTTTTTTTTTTTTTTTTTTTTTTTTTTTTTAGCCATTTATCCAGGATTCAGTGGTACTAGGACATTAGGACATTATTTGACCCTTTTCTCCTTAAGTTTCTTTTTGGTGGGTGTGAAATACAATATCATTTTCAGAGAGCTTAAGTGACAGATGAATAGCCATAGTACATTGAGGCTTTACTCCTGTCTTTTCAGGCCCATGAGCCTCTACTCAGCTTTCCATGTAGAATCAGTTTGAGCAGGAGAATCTATAAATGACTGAGCACGGGTCCTGGGGTCTCTAGACTGAGGTTTGAGACTCAGCCTGATCACACATTAAATGTGCAACATCAGAGAAACTCCACAGCATCAGAAGCTCTCCATCAGAGAGCTCTGAGTCTCGGCACCCTCACCTAAAAGTGGGGAACGTAACACGCCCCTCTACAATATTCACAGGAAATATATGTGATAGCGTATTGAAAATGCTTGGTAAACATTAAATGACTAAACACAAGTCTACCCAAAGCACATTACTTCTTAGAGATTTTAGAGCAACAGCAAAATAAACATTTATTTTAAAATACAAAACAGACGATGAATGTTATAGGACAGAAAGGAGATTCCAGCTGGTTTGTGGGTGGGTAGGCGTGGTGATAATGAACAGGTTTCAAGGGACGGGGTGTGGAACTGAGCCCTTCCGGTTGACAGGAGGCAGGAGGAGGGCGGTCCACCGGGGAAAGGGCGGAGAAGCTCGGAGCTGGGGCAGCAGTTCACGTGCCCAAGACGGTGATTGGTCCAGTCTGACCTGAGGATGGGATGAGCGTGGAAAGGTAACAGTGGACCAGAAGGTTCTGGTTTAAGGTCTGGTTGAAGAAAGACAGCTGGATTCTCATCTCTGTCTCTGCATTCAGTCTCTTGAAATATCATGTCATGTAGCCTCTGGAAAACTTCCTTGTACGCTTGAGAGGGAATATGACTGGAAAAAAGCAAGTAACATTTCAGTATTATTAAAAAAAAAAAAATTAGTTTCGACCTCACAGACCACCTGATGGGTCTAGAAAACCTCCAGGGGTCACTGGACCACGCTCTGACAATTGCTATTCTTGATCATTCTTTAGACACTTATTGATCTAAGAATAAGAAAAATATATGTTTGGATTAAAATACAACCACCACACTGTAGTCAGTGGTGATGTCAGCCCTACAATTGGCTAGGACTACAATGCCAGGTGGCATCGCCCCAGCAGTGGCTGAGGCAGCAGGGGGACTCTCAGGGGCTCCCCTGTTCTAGGCTGACTCACTGGCTCTGGGCCAGCTGGGTCAGCTGGGATGGAGGTGTGAGGCTGGCCTCCAGAATGACAGCACCAGTCCCCACTGTCTGGGCTTCCCCACTCACCACAGCTGTTTCCGGATCCACAAAATCCACCTGCTGTGCTGTTTGCCTTTGAAAAGGTTTGAGCAATCTTAGAGTTTTGATAACGTTGTTGACATCATTTTTCAAAAGCTCTGCTTTCACAGGCTTAAAAAATTGAGATATGATTGACATATCACATTGTGTAAGTTTAACATGTACAATGTATTGATTTCATACATTTATATATTGCAATAGGATTACCACCTTAGCGTTAGCTAACACCTCTATCATGTCACATAGTTATAATTTCTTTTTTGTGGTGAGAACAATTAAAATGTAGTCTCTTAGCAGCTCTGAAGTTTATAATACGGTATTGACCATAATCACTATCTTGTGCATTATATCTCCAAGACTTATTTATCTATTAGTTCCAAATTTGTACATTAAACATTTCCCCACACCCCCGACCCTCACCATTCTACTCTTTGTTTTTATGATTGTTTTTATGAGTTCAGCTCTTTTAGATTCCACATGTAAGCAATTTCATACAATATTTATCTTTCTCTGTTTGACTTACCTCACTTAGTATAATAACCTTAAGGTCCATCCCGTTCACAATACCATCAAAAACAATAAAATAGTTAGGAATAACTGTAACCAAGGAAGTGAAAGATCTGTACTGTGAGAACTACAAGACTTTGATGAAAGAAATTGAAGAAGAAACAAACAAATGGAAAGATATCCCATGTTCATGAATTGGAACAATTGATATTGTTAAAATGTCCATGCTGCCCAAAGCCGTCTTTGGATTCAGTGCAAAATCCATATCAAAATTCTAATGAACTAGAAAAAACAATTCACAGGCTTTTAAGTGAGGAATGGCAGAAGTCTCAAACACGAAGCTCTTGGCCATATTTTTCCCTCCAAAGCTGCATGTTGTGCCTTCCCTCAATAGGCCATGTGAACGTTTTGACTACTTTCAAGAGATACTTTCTATGAATACATTTTGAAAAAATACAAAAGCAGTATACTTTGGAAAACCTAAATAACGGTATTCTTTATGTGCAAAGGAGAAAGCAAGTCACTGCTTCTCAATAATCCTACCAGCATTTGAGTCTACCACTTAAACTTTGTATGTCCCTCTAGGCTTCCAGAAAAAAAATAGATAAGATTCTTTTTAATTATCTCATCTTGTAGATTGTCCCTCAATTTATGTCTGTCGGATGTTTCTCTCATTTTTTTGGCTGCACCATGTGACTTGCAAGATCTTAGTTCCCCGACCAGGGATTGAACCCCTGCCCATGGCAGTGAAAGCACCAAGTCCTAACCACTGGACCACCAGAGAATTCCCATCTCTGGGAATCCCTGTTGTTAAACAGGGGTTATGGGTTTTGGAAAGGAAGGCCATATAAGTGAAGTGCCATTTTCATCACATGGTATCAAGGGTACATGTTATCAATATGACTTACCGTTGACAATTTTCACCTAGATCACCTCTCTGAGAGAAAGTGTTTTAAATATGGTTGTTTTATAGATTTAGATTAATTTATTCGTGAATTAAGCTGTCTACTAGGAATCAGTGTGAACACAGGCTACATTTTTTATATCATAACCTTGAAGTTGCCTAATAATTGATGAGTCTATATTAATAAGCATACACCTGACCACGATTCTGGAAGATAACCTTTGGGCTCTTCCCACCTCAGTTTTCTTCTCTCTCACAATTCTGGAGTTAGAGATGGCAAATACTTTCCTTTACAAATTTAAAACCTATTTTCCCTGCTGAAATTTCCTGGGTTTTTTAGATAAGAACAAATCCCGAGCCCATCCTTCAGCTTTGCAGGGACCCTCTGGGACACTGTTCATAGCTTTTCACTGACATAAATTAATAAACTGCCACTGACGATGGAAAAGATAAGAGAAAATATACAAGCTTCAGTAGCTTGCTGGAAACTTCCAACATAATGGTTCATCTCCTTAACAAAGAACCATGGACTGTTCGGGTAAAGAAAAGCTACACTTAAGCTATTCCTTGCAGGGCCCACAGAAGAGTTAAAACTTGATGTGACATCACTCCCACAGTATGGGAGAGTCACTGCTGGGCTAGCTTGGATTTGGCTTATTCACTTCTCCCCTATCATTTAAGGATCTTATTCTTCTTTCATCTCCTCTCCTTCCCTCTCCTTTCCCTTCTCTTCTCTTCTTTTTTCTTTTCAGAAAGAGAAACCAACTCTGAGTATTTATTGGAGTATTGTAGAATACTGGAAGAATTCATGAAATTAAGGAGAGGATTCCTGCAGCTTCAGGAACAAACATGGAAGCCCTAGGAATACCAATAACTGAGCTTCTATGTCTAAAATGCTGTCAGAGGATGATTCCAGGCAATGGTTCATTTTATGTGTTTACTTGGCTAGGCCACAGTACCCAGGTATTTGGTCAAACATTATTCTAGATGATTTTGTGAAGGCATTTTTAAAATTAGATTACCACTTAAATCAGCGGACTTTGAGTAAAGCAGCTTACCCTCCATAATGTGAGTGGGCCTCATCCAACCAGCTGAAGTTCTTAACAGGAAAAAGACTGACCTCCCAGAGGAAGAGGAAATTCTGCCAGCAGACTGCCTTCAAACTCAAACTGCAATTTTTCCCTGGGTCTCCAGCCTGCTGGCTTACCCTGCAGACTTTCAACTAGTCAACCTCCATAATTTCATGAGCCACTTCCTTAAAATAAATCTCTCTGTCTCTCTCTCAATCTATCTAGATAGATATGGTTATACACATAGATGTGGATATAGATATAGATATATTTCCTCTTGGTTCTGTTTCTCTGGAGGACCCTAATACACTAGCTACAACTGTTTTCACTCACCTGGCTCTCCATTCAAGGTCAGATTCAGAGAATATGAAACATCCTTGGGCCTCAAACTACTTTAATTCAGGTGCTGTGCTCTTGTTGACTGAAAGAAAAATGCACAATGTAAAAGTTGTGAGTTTCAGTTTTCTTCGGGGACCTTACTGAGTACTCTAGCATGGGAAACAGCCTCTGAGTAGCTCTGAGGGGACTGCTCCAAAGAAGTAGGGGGAGAAGCCAGGACATACATGATTTTGGGCTAGGGAGTACGTGCAGTCAAGCACACATCTCAGCGAAAGATAACGGATATAGGCATAAGGAACAGATATCTCAGTTAATGATTTTAGTGTTTTTCTATGTATGAGAAGATGAAAGAATGCGGGTTCATTAAAATTCTTCCTAAAATATACATCTAACTATTTGAGGGGGTCTCTTTTTCTAACGCACAGGGTGCCTCATCCTGTTTTTTGTCCTGAATTCCTTTCAGGGTGCACCGTTGGTCAGTAACGATAGTGGATAATAACTAGATCCTTGTAGAACTGGATGGTGGGCAAAATTCTTTGTTTTATAATCCCCCCTTTTGGTTATACATTCTACCAAGGTTTGGGAGGCATTTCATGACCAGTTTGTCTCACAGGGCTAGGAAGGCTCATACCTAGGTCAGGTGAGGATTCCATTGATAGGCCAGTTAATTTTCTAGACCCTGTTAATGGTAGCAATAAAAGTCTTTGGATCACATGACTTACTACTCTGTTATGGTCCATGAAATGATTCTCCCTTGTTGTTTCTTCCTATATCCAGAGTTACACTATTACAGTCATTTCAGTCTTATGTAAAACTATATATTTGGTCAACCATTTCAAGTTGCTTAGTCATCATTATTTTTGTCAGAGACTCTGTTACACATTGGGTAGTACAAAAAACAACAATCTTGTAAAATAGGTAAAATACAGATAATAGAGCTAGTAGCATTAATAAAGTCATAAGTAAGAATTTAAGGGACTTCCCTGGTGGCTCAGTGGTTAAGAATCCACCTGCCAATGCAGAGGACATGGGAGCAATCCCTGGTCAGGGAAGATGCCACATGCCGCGGAGCAACTTAAGCCAGTGTGCCACAGCTACTGAAGTCCGCACACTTAGAGCCACGCTCGCAACAAAGAGAAGCCACTGCAATGAGAAGCCCGCACACTGCAGTGAAGAGTAGCCCCCAGTCACGGCAACTAGAGAAAGCCCACTCGCAGCATTGAAGGCCCAACGCAGCCAAAAGAATGTTAAAGAAAGAAATAAACAAACAGAAAAGATTATTTGAATGTTTAAAAAAAAAAAGGAATTTAAGCCAAGAATTTCCATTACCAACCCAGTTCTTTAAGAGACCACCAAGACTAAGGAGTGGATTGTTCAAGGCAGAAATCTGATTTTTCATGTGGGTCATTAAATGTGTTATATTAAAGGATTAATCTGGTATAAAGACAAAACATTCAGTTTGAATCTGGGTGCAGGTGCCTCCTTGAGGTACTAGGGCCATGTGATTTTGTTAATACCGCTTTTCTCAATATATAGACTTCAGAATTCAGTAGCATAATGGCCTGATAACTATCACTTAAGGCTTATTGAGTGAATTTTGTTAAGGATTCGACGTGGGTGATTACATTTTCCAATCCTACTGAAGGTGCAAAGATAGCTGCTAAATGGTTATACCCATGAGATACCAGTGATCGATCAGGCTCATACCAACGGTAAATTTTCTGGAGTCCTATCTAAATTGGCACACAAGTGGCCTTGAGCCCAAGGGAATCGTAGGGTACATCTTATCTATCCTGGATAGTTTTCATTTAAAAACTTAATCATGAATCAGGTATTACAGTATAAAACTCACTAGTTTATAAATAACAGTTGGAATGAATTATCTATTCATTTGAGTTTAAAAAGCCTTCTTTTCTCTCTTTTCCTCAGTCTCAGGAACTGGGAGTGGTCTATAAAATAAGTTTCCTGAGAGCCCTGCTGGAACATTTGTATCTGAATTCCTTTCAGGGTGCTCTGTCACTCAGTGACTGCAGTGGCTAGTGACTTGATCCTTGTAGAACTGGATGGTGGGCAACATTCTTTGTTTTACACTCTAAATGACTTTTTTGGGGGCTGCTAAATAAGCTGGAGTGGATAGAACATTTACAACCCAGTGAACTAAATAAACAAGGAGCTCTGTTAACTGACTAATCAGGCTTAGAAGATTTCAAGTAACATAAATTTGACGAGGCTCTGTTATCCATCATAAAATGCTACTGATCATCTCTGTCAGGTATTTCTGGCATTTGATGTCAAGGGAAAAGGACACTCCTGTTATCCACTGTTTACTCATTGGGGAATGTAATCCTTTAACCCCATTCCTTGCGTAACACCACGTTGTAAAATACATTTAAGAGAATTGCATCAAGTCCTAAACCTACACCTAGTGAGGGATAGTGTCACTTCACAAATCATACCTAATGTTAATAACTCAAGCTGCAAAATGACCTCCCTGGCTTTGTATCAGTTTAACTCACCACCATAGATTATATATCTTACGTAAAATCTCTTGTTTGTTGGAAGAGTCTCAGACCCCGAGGTCTAGTTTTTCTCCTTTCACACTTTCCAATTGCACACAAATAAAAAGCATTTCCTCTAATGGTTTTATGACACTCACAGAAGTTTTGCTCTCCACCCCTCCTCCCCCCAGTCACCCCCTTTCTGATACTACCTTGCCGGCCTTTCTGATACTAAAATCTTCCCTGTCGCGTGAGACACAGCATTCGTTCCAGGCTCTCCATCAGCTGCCCTAGGTTCTCTTTTATCCCAGGCTCCTCCCTGGTGTTCTATCCGAACTTTTCCAACTTTCACTTACATGGTTGGAGAACTGAGTGGTCCTTGAGATTCCAGCAGCTGCTACAGTAGCTGAGAGACAGAAAGGAACGCTGTCCTCACCACCTACTCACAGGAGGTGGTCTTGATAGACATATGCTTGTCCCAAGCCTCCCTCCTGGAGGCCCTGTCCTTCCTACTAAAACTGAAGGGAAGGGGGCAGGACACAACATTTAAAAGAATGATATTACCGTTGAGACACTAACTGGTTAGAGCCAACTAGGTCCAAGATGGTGGAAGATTTGACGTCCAGTAGATGGTGAGCTGCATTATGCACTCATTATAGTACATTAGCATGCTGTTCTGAGGCCAACCCTAAAAGGCCAAAAAGTGGGTGGTGGCCCAATTCCTGGAAACCTCCACCCCTTCTCCAAAATACTTTGAATAATTCTCCCACTCATTAGCCTGTGAAATTATCCAGCCCATAAAAACTAACCACCCCATATCTTGGAGGCTCTCGCCTTCTGAGATGGCCCACACTCTGCCTGTGGATTGTGTTTCTCCCAGGGCCACTCTTGCCCTTTTGAGATGGACTGCATTCTACCTATGGAATGTGTATCTCTCTAAATAAATCCCCTTCTTACCTATCACTTTGCCTCTTGCTGAATTCCTTCTGTGCTGAGACATAAAGAACCTGAGCTTCATTAAGTCTGGAGACCAGGTGTGCAATTTTAATTAAAAGACAGTGCGTTCGAGTCCCAGCTCATGGGTTCAGGTCCCAATCTGGGTTTCGGCTGAGTTTGCATCTCATCTGAGTTGTGCAGTTTCACTACCTCCCAGGGTTATAATGAAAGGAGGAGGGAGGCACAGCTGGCTACCAGGCTCTGAGGATAAATCTAGAAATCTCAAGACTAGAAATGGGTTTATGGATGTCATAGACTTTATTTGATTCAACAGACACTTTTGAGGACCTACCCTCAAAAGTGCCAGGCACTTTTCTACAAATTGAAGATAATTCTCAGCTTTTTTAGAGCTTTTATTCTGGACAGCTGGGGGCTGAAACTATGCTTGATGACAAGTGACAGAGGTAGGCTTCTGATACCCTCCTCCAAACCAACTGAAACGCTGGCCAACTCCCCAGGTTCTGAAGCTTCGTGATGTTAATATGCTGTGTTGTCTCTGCACAAATACTGAACAAACGGTTTCTTGGGACATGTTTTAAAAGATAAAATTCTGGTGTCATGGTGTTTCTGGTTCTCTGTTCATGTCAGGCAAGACCCTTCAGGAAGAAACTGTGGGTGTGGAGGGATTATCTTGCATACCCTTTATTCTTTTTGTTGACTTAAAAAAATATACCATGTGAGAGTTGAGAGTTAAGTTTTATTTGGGGCAAAATGAGGACTGCAGCCTGGGAGACAGCATTTCAGAGAGCTCTGAGAAACTTCTCTGAGGGGGCAAGGGGAGGGGCCAGGATATAGAGGAGTTTTGCAACAAAGGGCTGGTAGTTGAGAACGTCAAAGGATTATTGTTAATTAAAGAAAACCAGATAACTCAAGTTAAGGAATTTAGCGCTTTTCTATGTATGGGAAGATGCAAGAGTCTGGGCTCACTGAAATTCCTTTGATGTGCACCTCAGCCATCTGGAGCCAGTATCCTGTGCTTTCCCATCCTAAGTCTCCTCAGGGGGCACCGCAGGGAGTGGCTGCAGCCTGTTGGCTGCTAGATGGCAGGTATTCTGTTCTGCCCTGAGTTTCCTCAGGGCTCACTAGCTCACATTGGAGGGCTGCAATCGTTGATGATTGTGACATCCTTTGTTTACTGATATGGCAGGAAATATTCCATTTATAAATATTCCATTCATCACTTTCAGGTGTGGCTCAGGCCCTGGGATCCAGGGTAGGTCTGGTGGGGAAAGACCTTCCTCCTCTGGACCCGTTGTGGGCAAACTGCAGCCCGTGAACCAAGTCCAACCCGCCACTGGTTTCTAATAAAATTTTACAGACACATAGCTATGTGCATTCACCTCTGTATTGTCTATGGCTGCTTTTCATGCGGCAACAGCACAGCTGAGGAGCTACAACAGATATGGTATGGGCTGCAGAGCCTAAATATTTATTATTGGACCCTTTACAGAAAGTTTGCCCACTCCTTTAGAATAATGGTGCTGTGGATGAAAAATGCGGCCTGCGTATCAGTAAACAAAGGATGTGGCAGCCATCAAGCCCCTACAGCAGCCCCCAACGGTGAGCCCTGAGGGAACTCAGGATGGAGACCAGCAGGCTGCCTCTTTGCCAAGCCCTCAGCCACTGCGACCACCCCCAACGTGGCCCCTGAGGACACTCAGGATGGGAAAGCACAGGATACTGGCCCTAGAGAGCTGAGGTTCATGTCAAAGGGACGATTTCAATGAGCCCAGACTCTTGCATCTCCCCATACACGGAAAAGCACTAAATTCATTAACTTGAGATGTCTGGTTTTCTTTATTTAACAGTAACCTTTTGATGTTCCTACCACCTGGACTCTGTTGCAAAAACCCCTATAAATCCTGGCTCCACCCTTATCTCTTCAGAATCCCTCAGAGCCATCTGAGAGGCTGCTTCCCGGCTTAAGTCCTCAGTTTTGGCCACCAGATAAACATAATCCTCAACTTTTAGGTTGTGGATTTTTTTTCAGTCGACAGTTCTCAAAGTGTGGTCCCCGTGTTACCGAGTACAAGCTCACTCTGTTCGATACACGACAGGCCTATAAGTCAGAGATGAGGTGTTGAGGCAGGGAGTATGCCTTTGTTCACAAAGCCTGAAGACCGAGAAGATGGCAGACTAAAGCCTCAAAAGAACCATCTTATCAGGGTTTGGATGCCAGTTTCTTCTTCTTCTTCTTGTTTTTTTTTTAAACATCTTTACTGGAGTATAACTGCTTCACAGTGTTGTTTTTAGTATATTAAGGAACTCCATACTGTTCTCCATAGAGGCTGTACCAATTTACATTCCCACCAACAGTGCAAGAGGGCTCCCTTTTCTCCACACCCCCTCCAGCATTTATTGTTTGTAGATTTTTTGATGATGGCCATTCTGACTGGTGTGAGGTGATACCACATTGTAGTTTATTTTTTTTTAAACAGCTTTATTGGAGTATAATTGCTTTACAATGGTGTGTTAGTTTCTGCTGTATAACAAAGTGAACCAGCTGTACATATACATATATCCCCATATCTCCTTCATCTTGTGTCTTCCTCCCACCCTCCCTATCCCACCCCTCTGGGTGGTCACAGACACCGAGCTGATCTCCCTGTGCTATGCGGCTGCTTCCCACTAGCTATCTATTTTACATTTGGTAGTGTGTATATATGTCCATGCCACTCTCTCACTTCGTCCCAGCTTATCCTTCCCCCTCCCTGTATCCTCAAGTCCATTCTCTACATCTGTGTCTTTATTCCTGCCCTGCCACTAGGCTCTTCAGAACCATTTTTGTTTGTTTGTTTGTTTAGATTCCATATATATGCGTTAGCATACAGTATTTGTTTTTCTCTTTCTGACTTACTTCACTCTGTATGACAGTCTCTGGGTCCCTCCACCTCACTAGAAATAACTCAATTTCATTTCTTTATATGGCTGAGTAATATTTCATTATATATATGTGCCACATCTTCTTTATCCATTCAGCTGTTGATGGACACTTAGGTTGCTTCCATGTACTGGCTATTGTAAATAATGCTGCAATGAACATTGTGGTACATGACTCTTTTGAATTATGGTTTTCTCCAGGTATATGCCCAGAAGTGAGATTGCTGGGTCGTATGGTAGTTCTATTTTTAGTTTTTTAAGGAACCTCCATACTATTCTCCATAGTGTCTGTATCAATTTACATTCCCACCAACAGTGTAAGAGGGTTCCCTTTTCTCCACACCCTCTCCAGCATTTATTGTTTCTAGATTTTTTGATGATGGCCATTCTGACTGGTGTGTGGTTATGCCTCATTGTAGTTTTGACTTGCATTTCTCTAATGATTAGTGATGTTGAGCATCCTTTCACGTGTTTGTTGGCAATCTGTATATCTTCTTTGGAGAAATATCTATTTAGGTCTTCTGACCATCTTTGGATTGGGTTGTTTGTTTTTTTGATATTGAGCTGTATGAGCTGCTTGTAAATTTTGGAGATTAATCCTTTATCAGTTGCTTTGTTTGCAAATATTTTCTCCCATTCTGAGGGTTGTCTTTTGGTCTTGTTTATGTTTTCCTTTGCTGTGCAAAAGCTTTTAAGTTTCATTAGGTCCCGTTTGTTTACTTTTGTCTTTATTTCCATTTCTCTAGGGGGTGGGTCACAAAGGATCTTGCTGTGATTTATGTCATAGAGTGTTCTGCCTATGTTTTCCTCTAAGAGTCTTATAATGTCTGGCCTTACATTTAGGTCTTTAATCCATTTTGAGCTTATTTTTGTGTATGGTATTAGGGAGGGTTCTAATTTCATTCTGTTACATGTAGCTGTCCAGTTTTCCCAGCACCACTTATTGAAGAGGCTGTCTTTTCTCCATTGTATACTCTTGCCTCCTTTATCAAAGATAAGGTGACCATATGTGTGTGGGTTTATCTCTGACCTTTCTATCCTGTTCATTGATCTATATTTCTATTTTTGTGCCACTATGATACTGTCTTGATTACTGTAGCTTTGTAGTGTGGTCTGAAGTCCGGGAGCCTGATGCCTCCAGCTCTGTTTTTCTTTCTCAAGCTTTTTTTGGCTATTCGGGGTCTTTTGTGTTTCCATACAAATTGTGCAATTTTTTTGTTCTAGTTCTGTGAAAAATGCCATTGGTATTTTGATAGGGATTGCATTAAATCTGCAGATTGCTTTGGGTAGTATAGTCAGTTGCTTTGGGTAGTATAGTCATTTTCACAATGTTGATTCTTCCAATCCAAGAACATGGTATATCTCTCCATCTGTTAGTATCATCTTTAATTTCTTTCATCCGTGTCATAGTTTTCTGCATACAGGTCTTTTGTCTCCTTAGGTAGGTTTATTCCTAGGCATTTTATTCTTGCTGTTGCAATGGTAAATGGGAGTGTTTCCTCATTATCTCTTTCAGATATTTCATCGTTGGTGTATAGGAATCCAAGAGATTTCCATGCATTAATTCTGTATTATGCTACTCTACCAAATTCATTGATTAGCTCTAGTAGTTTTCTGGTAACAGCTTTAGGATTCTATATGTATAGTATCATGCCATCTGCAAAGAGTGACAATTTTACTTCTTCTTTTCCAATTTGGATTTGTTTTATTTCTTTTTCTTCTCTGATTGCTGTGGCTAAAACTTCCAAAACTATGTTGAATAATAGAGTGAGCAACCTTGTCTTGTTCCTGATCTTAGTGGAAATGGTTTCAGCTTTTTGCCATTGAGGACGATGTTGGCTGTGGGTTTGTCATATATGGCCTTTATTAGGTTGAGGAAAGTTCCCTCTATGCCTACTTTCTGGAGGGTTTTTATCATAAATGGGTGGTGAATTTTGTCGAAAGCTTTCTCTGTCTCTATTGAGTTGATCATATGGTTTTTCTCCTTCAATTTGTTAATATGGTGTATCACATTGATTGATTTCCTTATATTGAAGAATCCTTGCATTCCCAGGATAAACCCCACTTGATCATGGAGTATGATCCTTTTAATGTGCTGTTGGACTCTGTTTGCTAGTATCATGTTGAGGATTTTTGCATCTATGTTCATCAGTGATATTGGGCTGTAGTCTTCTTTCTTTGTGACATCTTTGTCTGGTTTTGGTATCAGGGTGATGGTGGCCTTGTAGAATGAGTTTGGAAGTGTTCCTCCTTCTGCTGTATTTTGGAAGAGTTTGAGAAGGATAGGTGTTAGCTCTTCTCTAAATGTTTGATGGAATTCACCTGTGAAGCCATCTGGTGCTGGGCTTTTGTTTGTTGGAAGATTTTTAATCACAGTTTCAATTTCAGTGCTTGTGAATTGTCTGTTCATATTTTCTATTTCTTCCTGGCTCAGTCTCGGAAGGTTGTGCATTTCTAAACATGTGTCCATTTCTTACAGGTTGTCCATTTTTTTGGCATATAGTTGCTTGTGGTAATCTCTCATGATCTTTTGTATTTCTGCAGTGTCAGTTGTTACTTCTCCTTTTTCATTTCTAATTCTTTTGATTTGAGACTTCTCCCTTTTTTTCTTGATGAGTCTGGCTAATGGTTTATCAATTTTGTTTATCTTCCCAAAGAACCAGCTTTTAGTTTTATTGACCTTTGCTATCATTTCCTTCATTTCTTTTTCATTTATTTCTGATCTGATCTTTATGATTTCTTTCCTTCTGCTAACTTTGGGTTTTTTTTTTTGTTCTTCTTTCTCTAATTGCTTTAGGTGTAAGGTTAGGTTGTTTATTTGAGATGTTTCTTGTTTCTTAAGGTAGGATTGTATTGCTATAAACTTCCCTCTTAGAACTGCTTTTGCTGCATCCCATAGGTTTTGGGTCATCGTGTTTTCATTGTCATTTGTTTCTAGGTACTTTTTGATTTCCTCTTTGATTTCTTCAGTGATCTCTTGGTTATTAAGTAGTGTATTGTTTAGCATCCATGTGTTTGTATTTTTTACAGATTTTTTCCTGTAATTGATATCTAGTCTCATAGCATTGTGGTCGGAAAAGATACTTGATAGGATTTCAATTTTCTTAAATTTACCAAGGCTTGATTTGTGACCCAATATATGATCTATCCTGGAGAATGTTCCATGAGCACTTGAGAAGAATGTGTATTCTGTTGTTTTTGGATAGAATGTCCTATAAATATCAATTAAGTCCATCTTGTTTAATGTATCATTTAAAGCTTGTGTTTCCTTATTTATTTTCATTTTGGATGATCTGTCCATTGGTGAAAGCGGGGTGTTAAAGTCCCCTACTATGATTGTGTTCCTGTCAATTTCCCCGTTTATGGCTGTTAGCATTTGCCTTATTTATTGAGGTCCTCCTATGTTGGGTGCATACATATTTACAATTGTTATATCTTCTTCTTGGATTGATCCCTTGATCATTATGTAGTGTCCTTCCTTGTCTCTTGTAACATTCTTTATTATTCTTTATTCTTCTCCTTCGAATCTGAATGAGAGCCTTGCCAGGTAATCTTGGTTGTACGTTCTTCCCTTTCATCACTTTAAGTATGTCCTGCCACTCCCTTCTGGTTTGCAGAGTTTCTGCTGAAAGCTCAGCTGTTAACCTTATGGGGATTCCCTTGTATGTTATTTGTTGCTTTTCCCTTGCTGCTTTCAATATTTTTTCTTTGTATTTAATTTTTGATAGTTTGATTAATATGTGTCTCGGTATGTTTCTCTTTGGGTTTATCCTGAGTGGTACTCTTTGTGCTTCCTGGACTTGATTGACTATTTCCTTTCCCATGTTAGGTTAGTTTTCGACTATAATCTCTTCAAATATTTTCTCAGATCCTTTCTTTTTCTCTTCTTCTTCTGGGACTCCTGTAATTTAAATGTTGGTGCATTTAATGTTGTCCCAGAGGTCTCTGAGATTGTCGTCAATTCTTTTCATTCCTTTTTCTTTATTCTGCTCCCTGGCAGTTATTTCCACCATTTTATCTTCCAGCCCACTACTCCGTTCTTCTGCCTCAGTTATTCTATTATTGATTCCTTCTAGAGTATTTTTAATTGCCGTAATTGTGTTGTTCATCACTGAACATTGTTTGTGCTTTAGTTCTTCTAGATCCTTGTTAAATGTTTCTTGTATTTTCTGCATTCTGTTTCTGAGATTTTGGATCATCTTTATTATCATTACTCTGAATTCTTTTTCAGGTAGGTTGCCTATTTTGTCTTCATTTATTTGTTCTTGTAGGTTTTTACCTTGCTCCATCGTTTGTTAAATTTTTTTGTCATTTCATTTTTGGTTTTTTTGGATGGGTATTCCTGTATTCCTGTCTTACTGGTTGTTTGGCCTGAGATGTCCAGCAGTGGAGTTTGCAGGCTGTTGGATAGAGCTGAGTCTTGGTGCTGAGATGAGGACCTCCGGGAGGCCTCACTCTGATTGATGTTCACTGGGACCTGAGGTTCTCTGTTAGTCCAGCTCTTCGGACTCGGAGCTCCCACCACTGGAGCTCAGGCCTGACCTCCAGCCTGGGAACGAAGATACTGCCAGCTTTGTGGTGTGGTTAAAAAAATAAAAATATTTTTAAAAAAGGAAGAAAGAAAGAAAAAAAGAGCAGTACAATATCAAAGAATAAAATACAAAATAAAATTAGAAAGATAAAAAATATATTAGGAAAAATAAAACTATAATTGAAACAACAGCAACAGGGTAAAATAAAACCACAACAGAAAAAAGAAAATAAGGGGGGGGTGGGGGGGGTGGGCAAACAAACCAAAAGGAGAGATCACTAACGAAGTATAAAGAATAAAATAAAATAAAATTAGAAAAATAAAAGAAATAAATATATAAAATAACCAACAACAATGAATCAACAAGGTAAAACAGAACCCCAATCTGTTACAGCCACTATGGAGAACAGTATGGAGGTTACTTAAAAAACTAAAAATAGAATTATCATATGATCCAGCAATCCCACTACTGGGCATATACCCAGAGAAAACCATAATTCAAAAAGAAACATGCACCCTAATGTTCATTGTAGCACTATTTACAATAGCCAGGTCACGGAAGCAGCCTAAATGCCCACTGACAGACGAATGGATAAAGAAGTTGTGGTACATGTATACAATGGAATATTACTCAGCCATAAAAAGGAACAAAATTGGGTCATTTGTCGAGACGTGGATGGATCTAGAGACTGTCATACAGAGTGAAGTAAGTCAGAAAGAGAAAAACAAATATCATCTATTAATGCATGTTTGTGGAATGTAGAAAAATGGTACAGATGAACCGGTTTGCAGGGCAGAAGTTCAGACACAGATGTAGAGAACAAACGTATGGATACCAAGGGGGGAAAGACATGGGAGGGTCGGGGGGGTGTGTGATGAATTGGGTGAGTGGAATTGACACGTATACACTGATGTGTATAAAACTGATGACTAATAAGAACCTGCTGCATAAAAAAATAAATAGATTAAAATTCTAAAATTCAAAAAAAAAAGAAAAGCCTTGGCTAAGGGGTGGAGTTTAGGCGGGGGTAGAACTTAGGGGCGGGGTTTTGGGTGGGTCAGGACTTAGGAGGGTGGGGGGGTGACGTTTGAGCGTGGGGCGGGGCCTAGGCTCAGGGCTCACGTAGTCGGAAAAGGCCCTGGGGGCGGGGTCTAGGCGGGGCCACGTTCAAGTGTGGGTTGGGGCCTCTGTTTAGGACCTGCGCGGAAGGGGAGAGGCAGCACGTGGAAAGGAGAGCCTCTGGAGTGTGCAGTTCTAGAATCTGGACGAAAGGCCCTGGGTTGGTGTGTGTGGGTGGGGTTTAGGCCCAGCTCGTTGGAGGGGGTATCAGAGGGGGTCTCTGAGTGTAGAGGTGAGGCCCTGGGTGGGGGGGGTAGGGGTGGGGATTGGGCTCAGCACGGTAGGAGGGAGGCCCCAAGGGCAGAGGATTAGGCTCCGGAGCCCAACAGGCTCCCCGGTACCTAAGTGGACAGGGAAAGTGTGGGCCCCGCTCCCTTCTGTTCCTTCGCACCCCTCCCCCACCACCTCCCCCAGGGTCTCCCCTGTTGCCACTGGACCCTAACCGTGGGTGGGTCCCTCGGAGGTCCCCACCTCCCCTCCCCTAGCCACCCCACAGGGGTGCTGGTCCCGGAGGTCCGGCCTTTACTTTTGCTCCCCCTTCCCTCCCTCCCTCTCCCTCAAGACCCTGAAGGGGGCCTCGGTTGGGCAGAGGATCAGGCCTGGGATCTCAGCAGGTTCCTGGGGTCCCAAGTGGGCAGGGCAAACCTGGCCACACTCCCTTTTGATCCTCTGCCCTCCCAATGGCTCCCCAATTTCCCCTTTTGGGCAAGGGATCCCTTCCCCTCCCCCAGCCACCCCTCAGGGGCACCAGTCCTGTCCCGCCTCCACTTCTCCCCGCTCACTCCCCCCACGCCCCCGTGTCCTACCCAGTCACTGGGGGTTCCTCGCATCCCCTTAGGTGTCCATGGTCCCCCACCGGTGCCTGGTTGTGAGGAAACACAAATTCCGCGTCTTCCTAGTACGCCATCTTTATTCAGAAAGCCGGCAGGCTGAGAAGATGGCAGACTAAAGTCTCAAAGTAACCATCTTACTGGGATTTGGATGCCAGTTTCTTTTATAGCACAGAGATGGGGAGGGGAGGAGGAAGTAAAGTAAGAAGGCCATAAGTTTTGCAAGTATCCCCGGGAATGGCCAGCCTCGGGGAGGGGATGTGTTACTTTCTTTCTTGTAGCCGTCCACAGGTGGACCGGGTCAGGATGCTTCCGTGAACAAAGGCACTTTGGTTTAACATTCAGGCAAAGGGGCAGGGTTCCCCAAGGCAGGCCATTATGTATAGACAGTATCCTTTTAGTGAACCAAAGCAGCAGAAAGCAAAGGTTAAAGTGAAAGAAACAGATCCAACTTGTAGTCAGATTTGGCTCTTCCCTGTTAAACCTAGACCAGTAGCACCTGCATCAACTGAGACCTTGTGAAGAAATGGAAGTTCTCTCCCTACCCTCGATCTGCTCCATCAGGAACTCTGGGGTGGGGCCCGGCAACCTGTAGTTTAGTAAGCCTTCCAGGTGATGCTATTTCATGCTAAAGTTTGAGAACCACCGAATATATGATTTTTTTTCCTATAATATTTAGGGACCTACCAGGAAGTCAAAACCCCGAAGCAGTTTTTGAATTCCTGATATATCCTTATTTTTTCACATGATTGCTAAGAAAGTGAATATTGCATGTTGAGATGCATTGGCTGAGGCATTTTAAGAGAGGCATTACATATAGCAGTGGCATTAATGATTAAGAACTCTATTCACTGCAGAAGGGATCATTAACTGATTTTATAACACTTATGAGGGCTAATATTTAGCTCATTGATTTATGACCATCACATCAATGTCCCTTTTAAAAGTTAAATCTCTTTAAATGAATTTTTGATCACAGTTGAGGAGAAGACATTGACTGATTACGTGTATTAGTGCTCTGTGATTACAAACAACTCCCTTGCTGTCCCAGGAGGCTGTGAACGAGTCTAATTTACAGATTCCTGTGTAAGGTATGAGAAAGGGAGGGAGATGGCTGTGCCCTTCTTGCCCGGGGTACGTGTGATACTGCCTCCGAGGTTGCTGACTCTTGCTCACTATTGCCATCCTCTAAAGAGGAAAAAAATCTGTATTTGGGAACACTGAGTTTCAATGTTTGAGATTTCCAAAATGCAGTCTACATGATGAAATTGAAGGGTAAGCACTGGGAAACTTTAGTCCATTGCTTGGAGTATGTTTCCCTGGTTACATGGATGAATGATGAGTGAAGGGCTTCCCTAGTGGCGCAGTGGTTGAGAGTCCGCCTGCCGATGCAGGGGACACGGGTTCGTGCCCCGGTCTGGGAGGATCCCACATGCCGCGGAGTGACTGGGCCCGTGAGCCATGGCCGCTGGGCTTGTGTGTCCAGAGCCTGTGCTCCGCAACAGGAGAGGCCACAGCGGTGAGAGGCCCGCGTACCGCAAAAAAAAAATGATGAGTGAAAATGTTGCAGGAAGGGGGACCCCTTCCAGGGCCCGAGAGTGGGCTCTTGTCTAACACTCAGAAATGAATTGTCTGAGGAGACACACGTGCTGACAAAGCAAGAGACTTTATTGGGAAGGGGCGGCCGGGCGGAGAGCAGCAGGGTAAGGGAACCCAGGAGAACCGCTC
>NW_006783957.1:842834-853498 GCF_000442215.2 Lipotes vexillifer
GCTCGCAGTCTCGGGTTTTATGGTGATGGGGTTAGTTTCCAGGTTGTCTCTGGCCAATCATTCTGACTCAGGGTCCTTCCTGGTGGCATGCATATCAGTCAGCCAAGATGGATTCCAGCGAGAAGGATTCTGGGAGGTTGGTGGGATATGTGGACTGGCACCTCCTCTCTCCTTTTGACCTTTCTCGAATTCTTGCAGTTGGTGGTAGCTTGTTAGTTCCATATTCCTTACCAGGACCTCCTGTTGTAAGATAACTCATGCAAGTGGTTACTATAGTGGCTGGCCAGGGTGGGCGTTTTCGGTCAGAGGTTCCCCTAACAAAAAGATTCCATCAAACTTCCTTGATATTGTGATGGTGGGCCTGACTCCTGTTTCCAGGTGCTCAGACTTAAAAAATCTCCATGACCAAGCCTCTTCCTCTGTCTTCACTTTAGGCTTAGTACTGTAATTATTATCACGAACTTTTTCTTTCATTTACATGTCCTGTATCCTCCAATCAGATGGGATTTTCACAGTCAGCAAAATCTTTCTTTTGTTGTATCATCAACTAAAAGAAATTAATGGTACTCCTGTTCTAGTTGATTGGTAGAAATTCATTATTAGGGTGGCAAAGGAAAAATATCAGGTAATTTCAGGCCTTCCTGCGCTCACCCTATTGATTCAATTGTCACACAACTTCTAACGTGATTGCAGGCAACAAGAATTCACAGGTCATGTGTCCGCTACTTGGCTGGTGATTACCAATATGGACTCAATATAATTTGCACGTGTTTGTGATGAAACATTTTATACGTGTGACCTGAAGGCCTTTGTTAGAAATAGTAACATACTAGTGCTACTGTACCTTTAGTGCTAATTTTTTTTTTTTTTTACGGTACGCGGGCCTCTCACTGTTGTGGCCTCTCCCGTTGCGGAGCACAGGCTCCGGACGTGCAGGCTCCGCAGCCATGGCTCACGGGCCTAGCCGCTCCGCGGCATGTGGGATCTTCCCGGACCAGGGCACGAACCCGTGTCCCCTGCATCGGCAGGCAGACTCTCAACCACTGTGCCACCAGGGAAGCCCAACATGTGTGCCATTTTTTATTTTATTTTATTGAAGTACAATTGATTTACAATGTTGCATTCATTTCAGGTGTATAGCATAGTGATTCAGTTATACATATACATATGTTCATTCTTTTTCTGATGCTTTTCCCATATAGGTTATTACAGAGGATTGAGTAGAGTTCCCTGTGTTATACAGTAGGTCCTTATTAGTTATCTATTTTATGTATAGTAGTTTGTGTATGTTAATCCCAAGCTCCTAATTTATCCCTCCCTCTTGTGTTTCCCCTTTGGTAATCATAAATTTGTTTTCGAAATCTGTAAGTCTATTTCTGTTTTGTAAATAGATTCATTTATATCATTTTTAAAAATTAGATTCCACATGTGAGTGATAGCATATGATATTTGTCTTTCTCTGTCTGACTTACTTCACTTAGTATGATAATTTCTAGGTCCATCCACGTTGCTGCAAATAGCATTATTTCATTCTTTTTTATGGCTGAGTAGTATTCCACTGTATATATGTACCACATCTTCTTTATCCATTTATCTGTCGATAAGCTGCTACATTTTGGGGGTAATTTGTTATGCAGCTATAGATAACCATTACACAGGAGAAAAAACCCAGACCTGAATGAAGGAATAATACAGCTTTCAGGCTGATAGAACTTGTTGAGTCTGCTTTATGTAAGTTAAATGAAATTGGAAAATACTACACAGCTGAAGTATCCCTCTTTGGAAGTAGACTGTTATTTGACACAAGTTCGGATGTCCCCACCTATTTTCAAACACGCGCCGGGCCTGTCTTCTCCTAGGTTCGCATACTGCTCGGGGGCTGGTTCTTCACCTGTCTTTATGCACAGACCTAATATCTTAGCTTATGTGGGAAAATGGTCTTTTATATCTGAGTTGGCTAATATTTATATAAAAGAAAATACCAGAAGATGCCCACTTTGTATTGAGCTGCTATTTCTTTCTTTGAAAATGAAACTATGGCACATCACAAAGACAAGTTTGGACTTTGCAAAAATTCCCCCTGTGCACTCGGTGGATCAGCCCTCGTGCTCAGGCAGCTCCGAGCACCTGCAGTGTGCAGAGGCGCCGTGAGCAGCTGCAGCTGCCCCAGCCGGATCTGCTCACCCCACTGCCCCTCGAACCCCCAACAGCTGCTGGGGTGGCCATCAGCCAGAACTGTGGAGGCAGCAGGAGGCATAACTCTGCTGCCAGGGCTGCTTGGACCGAGATGGGAGCTGCGTGTGGAAAAGGCAAATCAAATCAACTTGCATTCTTTACCTTTCTTCTCTCATTTTCTTCTCAAATGGAGATCCTTTCTGAACACGGGCATATGCTTTGAATGACCCAGACATGGACACGTGGACATACACGCAGACACATACATGTGCACACACACCTCCCTTCTCATATTTGCTTCACATGGACAGCAAACAGAGCTGAAGAATACTTTGAAGTTTGTCCATCCAGTGGCTTTAAACCAACCTTCACATGCTATACTTTAGGCATGTTTTTTAAATGCAGATTTGGGGTCCAGTCCAGACCTAGTTGAATTGGTCTCTGGTGGTGATGCCCAGGAGTCTCTCTTTATGATGGATGGTACATTGGTCATGACCATCTCCACCCCCACCAAGAGGCCACACGATTTTGGTGAGTGGGGACCCATTCTAGTTTGCTTGTGCTTCTGTAACAAGGTACCACAGACTTGGGGGTTTAAACAGCAGACTTTTATTGTCTCATAGCTCTGAAGGCCAGAAGTCCAAACTCAAGAGGCCTTCAGGGTTGGTTCCTTCTGAGGCTGTGAAGGAGAATCTTGTTCCAGGCCTCTCTCCTTGGCTTGTAGACGGCTGTCTTCTCCTGTGTCTCCTCACATTGTCTTCCCCCGATCTGTGTCCAAATGTCCCCTCTTTATGGGGACACTAGGCTTATTGGATTGGCACCCACCCTAATGACCTCATTTTAATTGGGTTACTGCTGTAAAAATCCTGTCTCCAAATAAAGTCACAGTCTGAGGTCCTGGGGGTTAGGACCCTAACATATCTTTTTCTGGGGACACAATTCAACCTGTAACAGGACTCCTTCATGTAATAGCTGGCTATGTCCTGAACCTTCTATAATAATAAAATGATCATAGCTAATGTTTATGGGGTACTTACTATCTGTGTTAACTGTTTTACATGAATTATTAAAACTTAACCTTCCCAGCAAACTTTGAAGAAGTTGTTGTCATGTTTCCCAATTTAGAGATGATAAAACTGAGGCTTAAAGAAATTGGGTAACTTGCCCAAGACCTTGCAATTAGTAGATGGTGGAGGAGGGCCCCAGTCCAGGTTAGAACATTCCAGAAGCCACGCTGCTCCCTATTGCACATTTAATTGTCGTAAACTTCTAATTGTTACCAAAGTCCACTTGCGTTTAGTCAGTCTCTGCTTTCCTATCTCATTGGTCTAACTTTTTTGTCTTCCATCTGTAGCCAGAGTAACTGTATTCTTTCCTCTTTGTCACACACTTCCCGAAGGTTTCTAGGAACTTTCGAGCCCTCATTTTTCCAGGGTACACACCCCTGTTCTTTCTTTGGGTGACATGCCTGGCGTCCTCGGACCACAGTGGCCCATCTTCTTGGACCCTCCAGTTTGCTGATGAGCATCTTAACATGCTGTCCCCAGTGTAGACTGGAACTGGGTTTGCACACAGTCTTGCTGTAAATGTGCTGGCTTATCATGCTCAGGGTAAACAAAAATCTCCCAGTTACCTGTGCTTGGTGTCCCATCAGGACGGACCACACAGTTTCGGTTCCTTCCACATAAGAACATCGGAATATGGGCTAAGCACAGATTGTAGGCCACAGACTGTAGACTCTATGTATATGTCACCCTAAAGAACTCATTCCCACTATCTTGACCAGGGCAAAGTTATAAACTGAGGCAAGTAATCCCCAGTGTTCCAGGGACAGGGCCCCTACTGTTGGGACCCTTCCCGGGGTTCCCAGCTCACTGGACGGGGCCAGCCCCAAACTCTCCTCTTACGTGGGCTTCTCACAGCAAGCAAGCCAGCAGCTAGGTTTTCTGTTGGCGTGTTTGTTTTTTCCCCTCCCCTCCTGTGCGTCTGGACCGGGAAAGACTTTCTTTCTCTCCATCTTATTCTCTTTAGCTCACGGAGCTGCCCTTTGGGTAACAGTAGAATTCAAGAGATGGTCATTATCCCAAATCCGTGGTTTCATACTTGGCCTGCTGACCGTGGAGGAGATGGACATGACCAGCTTGTGTGGGTCCGTTCAGCCTGGCTGGTTTCAGCATCTGTCATGGGACAAGTGCCCGGCTGCCTGCCCTCCCTCCTCGCCTCTCTTCCAAACAGTGATGAGCTCTGGTTCCAGGCACCGTTCTAGAGCCTGGGGACCCTAGAGTCGAACGAGACACACAAGGTTCCTGCCTTCAGGGGTGCTCTTATGGTGGGCTGACAGGTGCAAACAAGGAAATCCATGAAGTGTGTTCAGGTTGTGAGAACGGCAATGATGGAGATAAAACAGGATAACAAGGTGTGTGTATGTGTGTGTGCCCCCTTCTCCAGTTCCTCCAGTGCTAAACTCTCCAGCTTCCAATTTATGCTTTCTCAGCAGACCTACATTCTCTTGACACATCTCATGTCAGTACCAGCTCACACGTTTCAGCCCCCTTTATTTGCCAGGTGAGGTTCTGCAAGGTGATTTTTCAATTTACCCCAATGGTGGAATTAAGATGATTAAATATGCAATCAACCAACTTAAAACTACAAGTGTTTCCTGCCAGTGTGTTCACTGAGCCAGGCATGATTCTAAACGTTGGACATGATCTGACCTCCTTGAAACCACCTCTCTGTTTTGTGAGAGTCGGTGGAAGCAAAGCAGAGCCCTGGAGAAACTGCAGAGTCCAGCAAGATGGTCTTTGTTTCCTGTTCCTCTGCCCTCATCTCCTCAGCAGTGCCCCCGTCCACCTCTCAGGCCTTTTCACCTTGGGTCCTCTCCACTTATCAAAACAAGAAAAGAGTGGCTATCATTTATTCATGGTTAAATGGAAAATCAGGGTCAGGGGTACCAGGCCTGGGGCCCTCTATTCAGGAATAATGATGCTGTATTTTTCTGTGACCTCAGCAGTTCTCATCCCTGAGGACCCTGAGCTTGGCTGAGTGAGTTGTAGGTTGGGGACCCCAGTAAGTCCATTGCACAAGGAAAAAGGAGCTGTGAGGCTAGCCCTGGCCCTGCCTACGTCAGCGAGGCCTGGACGAGGCAGCCAGGGATGGGATCCATACCAGAATAAACACTGTCCTCCCAAGGCAGGCAGAAGGCTCTCAAATCCGGGGAAAGAGAGAAAGCACTTACCAGGCCTTTTTTTCCCTGAGGCTCAGTAGAACAAAGCTGGTAGCCGTACTGAATGTCCTAGACCTCTACTCACAGCTATAACTGAGTGGGAATCCTCTCAGGCTGTTGCTTTTCTCTTTAATGAACATTTTAGGCAACCATTTTCCTATTCTGGAGTGAGAGATCCTGCCCCCTTTAAATGATATTTCAGACATCAGCCAACTAACCTGCCTGTCTCCTGGGCAGTGAGTGGGGAGGAGGTCTGGGTGCCTCTGTGAACCCAGCCTCCAGGTCACTCTGAAATTCTGCTCTGGGCTGACGCAGTCCTCAGGGCGGCCTTCCAGCCTGCTCCTGAGCAGCCAGGCTAACCTGTGGGCCATCCCTGCTACTTGCAGGCCACTGACTGCATGGCCCAAGCATCAGCTGGGGCTTCTGGGCTGCCCCCACTGCAGCCCCAGGCCAGAGGCCACCACTTCCTCGGAGTTCTGCCCTGTGAAGTGGTCCCCCCTTCTTGGCTTTCCCCACTGGCTCCCTCCCTTTGCCGCCTTCACAGAGGCTGGAGCTTCCCCCTCCCGTCACCCCTCCCCTTTCTTTAGGCTGGATTCTTTCCTCCTGTGCAAAGATTTCCGACTCTGCAGAGTTCATCTCCTGAACGCCTTCTTCCATCTGTGGACCAAGCCTCTGCCTAGGTTCCTCCATGTATTCTGAGCCAGAGGCAGCAGGAGCCCATCATTCCCGCTGCATTGGCCAAAACTGGAAGCGGGAAGCAGGAAGCAGGAAGTAATTGTTTGTGCTGTTTCCGGATTCCTTCCTTTGGGGCCCAGGAAACCAGCCTGGCCGTGGCTGGTGAGGTAGGGATACAGAGGATCCCAGCCTTGGGGCTAACCTGTAGAGAATATTCAGAAAAATTGTTAACCAGGATGCTGATTTCAGCTGCATAACAAGGTGAGTTGAGACAAAATATTAGGGAGCTATTGCAGAAATAATTTCAATAACTATTATTTGAATGAACTATTTATCATCCATGCCTACTTGTCATGGGGTGGATAAACACTTATGCACATTAAAAAGATGTCTACTTAACTTTGAGGCAAGTTTTCTTCAATTACAAAGCCAAATCCAGCTCATGTATGTCCCATCTTCCTGGTGAGTTGCTCGGGTAGCATGGTCTAAAAAGGAGCTAGAGACACTGACCTGTAATGGACACGGCTTGGACACCCCACTATGGACATTTTATCAAGTACGCTCCTTGGGTTTCCTCCTTTCCAGGCTTGACATGTCACGGAAAAATTAACTTGCCAAGGATTGCACAGCTTTAAAATGGTGGAAGAAGAAATCAGCTTGAGGACCCCAGGACCCTCATACCTCAGCCTTTTGAGGAACACGTGGCTGCATCTTTCCCTGTTCTACCCACCCTGTTACATGCAAAAGCAGATTCACTTCTGTTCACTCAACGTATGCGTTTCTGGAAAAGTGTACAAAATAGAATGCTTGTATCTTTCAATTTCACGAGGGGGAAGTTTTTTTTTTTTTTTTTTTTTTCTTCCAGGTTAAAAAAAAAAAAATCACAGAAAAGGTCAATATACTTTTTTTCACTTGTCTTTTTATAAAAAGAAAAATGCATAATACTTTTAAGTACTTTGCCATGAGTTAACAATGAACCCCCGTATGGTACAATAGATTTTTAGGGTCACTCTGCCCTCTTATATGGAGCCTGTGTGTTAAGAAAGTAAGGCCATAAACCCACTTAACTGGGTGTATTCAATCTAAAAGTGAAGTGAAATTGTTAAAAGTGAAAGAGTGAGGATGTAAGTCTTCGAGACTGTGGATCACCAGCTATTCCCTTGGGATGCAATCATTACCTACCTGACACCTGAGGGACAGTGGTCATCTATATGTAAAATATTAGTAGAACTTAATTTGTTCTTTTAAAAATTTTTTTGGCCATGCCACGTGGCTTGCAGGGTCTTAGTTCCCCAACCAGGGATCAAACCCGTGCCCTCAGCAGTGAGAGCACAGAGTCCTAACCACTGGACCACCAGGGAATTCCCAATTTGTTCTTATTTTTATTTTTTATTTTTTTAATTTAATTTTATTTCTTTTGTGGTACGCAGGCCTCTCATTGCTGTGGCCTCTCCCATCGCGGAGCACAGGCTCTGGACGCGCAGGCTCAGCGGCCATGGCTCACGGGCCCAGCCGCTCCGCAGCATGTGGGATCTTCCAGGACCGGGGCACCAACCCGCGTCCCCCGCATCGGCAGGCGGACTCTCAACCACTGCGCCACCAGGGAAGCCCGGAAGTTATTTTTTAAAGGAATGTTATGGAAAGAATGCTTTGATAAGGTGGCACCCCCATGCCCTCCTGACCTAGTTCACCTTCCACGTCCCTGCAGTGGGATTGTGGCTGGACGTTCACCTTTCTGCGTCCTGGTGTCCGGGTGTCAGTTCTGAAGTCTGTGCTGCATAAATCCAGGCGCTGATAGTCTAACAGCTTCATTAATAAACTCCTGATGGGTGAGATGTTAAACCCACACTACTAATAGGTTTAGAGCTTTCCACCTGGGGTTACCGTCACGGGAAGGTGTTCTATGTTTATCTCTTTGCCTTTGCGCCGATTGCTGTTCTGTAAGGGATCTGGGCGACCCAGAGTATGTTTAGTTCATTTGGCTGGGACACTTTCTTAACGGTATAGAGATAGCCAATTGTGTAGTTTATATTGGAATTGAGGGTTTTGCCTCCCTCAAGAATATTATAATCTTAACTGATTGTTTGAGGCTCCATTTCCTTTAGATAAATACAGAAATGTGTTTTCTCTTCCCATTCTCTTCCCCTATTCCAGTGAGCAGTTTTTCAACAGACTGTAACAGAAAATGTCTCTGTCTGCATTGGGAGTCATCTCAGGTGTACGTTCAGAAAAGCTACTACAAATGTGAGGTGCAAACAACTGGGCAAAAGCAGAGGAATGAAAAGAAGTTGTTTGATGAGGATTTTGCAGAACAATGGGCCAAGGCTGTCACTTGCAGAAGGACTTCGCTTTTTCTTAGGAGGGGGGAGTTTGCTTCCACCCACCCCAGGCAGTCACTCCAGAGAGTTCACATGACCCTTCATCCTTCATGCAAGAGGATCCTACGCATCTGAGGCAGAGAATCCTTCCACGTGACCTCAGTTAGATTGGGGTGCCTTTCTAGTGAGTTCTTTTCTGACTTCATATGATATAAAGCTGTTTGAAGTTATTTGACACCAAAATAAACAAAAAATTCATAAGAGGTGATGTCTCCCTGAGCTTACACAGTAATGTTTATTCTGCCAATTTCTGGGCAGAAAAACATTCCACCTATGTTAACTATGCATTGTGGCAAAAGTCACAAGGACCTTTCTTCCCCTCAGTTTTTCTCCATGGTTTTCGCTTACTCAAGTAAATATTGTCAGTTGAACACGTCAACTTTAGCCAGCAGCTCGGCTGGTGTTTCAGTTCTGTTTCTTGCTGGGGTTGAGTACCATGGTCTTTTAACTGGGAAGCGTTCCTTGCATTCACACGACCTGTGATTCCCTGGTACCTGCGAGGTGTGCCACTCACCACAGCTGATCATAGTTGTGTCTTCCGAGTCACACTTTCGGTGACATTATGTCAGAGCTTGAAACCGGCCTCAATGGAGTATTTACACCATAGAAATTGGCAAGGCCTACAAATCATGGCCTCCCCGCCGCTCCCTGAGAGCCCGCTGTTAAATGTTTACAGCTCTCCAGTGGCTGTGGCCATCACGTCTCAGTGACTCAAGCCCTAGAAGACATGGTAAAGTGTTGGACAAAGAGTTGCTGTCTAGGAACTTGGTCTGGGGCTTCACCAACAGAGGAGAACACTGGAGGGTCCTGCTGCCACTGCCTCCGCCATCACTCAGCTGGAAGGTGGACCTGTGTGTGTGTGTGTGTGCGCCTCTGTGTGTCTGCACATGTGAACACACATGTGAGCCTCTTTGTGAGCAAGGGCCTGAACAGCCACTCCCCCCTGCACGGTTTCCTCCTCACCATCTTCCCCTCCTATCTGAGCCCATCAGACCCACCTGGGCACTCGTTAGCTGAGCAAAGAGCTGCTCAGAGCCGAACATGGCCTTGTGAGAGTGAAGAGTGGCTCCCCAGGGGAATATAAGGCTGGGGCGACGGTGATCATGTCCTTCCCCTTCTCTCGTCCAATCCTCCGTCCTGCCCTTTAAACTTAAGATTCGGGGCCCTTTAAAGAGAAGAGGATGCCCTGGCTGGGAAGCTGGTGGGGAATGAGGAGGGAGGGAGAGCTGATTTGGCCTGTTTGCTTGGCTGGTGGGGGGTGGAGGTGGGAGTCTGGACTGGCCACGTGTCAGAGCCTCCTGGCTTCCCTAGAATCCTCCGGCCTCCGGCTATGCCTCTTTTTCCTCACCACTAAAATCTGAGTCTGATCTCAGGGACCTGAACCTTTTTGCAGCTCTTGGCTCTTGTCTGACCTCTGTAGCTACTGCTTAAGCTGTTTGGGGTGGAGGCCTGAGTCACCACCCAGAGTGAGACATGTGGGCAGGAGCCCTGGCCTCCACCTTGTGCCCTGAGGCTGGGCTGCTCTGGCCGTTATATGGGCTTACCATTTGCCTGCATTGCTCTACAATCTTTACGCATCATAGAAGCCTTAGACCTCACAGGGATCCACTGGGGCAGGTAACTCCTATTCCCATTTCACTGGTGGGGAGACAGATTCCAAGACATGAAGTAACTTGTCCAAAATCTCACAGCCAGCAAGTGTCAGAAGCAGAACTGGAGGCCAAAGTTCCAGCCCCTCATCTCCATTCAGTCTCTCAAGGGCCAAAGGCAGCTGTTGAGTTTAGCTGCCAGTTTCTGAGACTTTCTCCTCCACCAATTTTCTATCTCAAATGTAACCGTAGCAATGCTGCCTTCCCAGGCCGGGTGAGGAATCCGTTTCTACAGGGGCCTTTAATTCTCGCTGCATGCCACGCCCTGACTTTTCTGCATCCAGGAGACAGCCCCTGTTCAGACTCAGCAGGCAAGGCCGGAGGAGGGGGTCAATCCCTGGACCCAGCCCCTGGCTCTGCTCTGGGCAGGAGCTAGAGCCCAGGGAGTAGAGATTCGCCCGAGGCAGGGTGTGGAATTCACCCTCAACCAGGCCAGCTCAGGCCCATCCTGGGTGCTTCCCTGCACCTGAGGGTGTCCCCTGGGCTCTGCTGGGGCTGGGGGTGGGTGCATGAGAACCCTTGGATGGTGGCGGGAGATCACTGCCCTCGGACACCGGGAAGAGC
>NW_006783957.1:853559-914515 GCF_000442215.2 Lipotes vexillifer
GAAGAGCGGCAGAAGGACAGGGCCCATCTCAGAAGAGACGCAAAAATGTCCCAGGTGCCTGGTGGGACCATGTAAGGCCACGTAAGTGTGGGCATTGGTGAAGTGACCCAAAAGCCCATGGCTGCTGGGGCCAGGCCTTTTGTCCCCCTGCCCTCCACCCCTCAAACCTCTCAGAACCATTGCAGGGCTAGACGGAGATTTTTACCTCTGAGGTGATGCCCTCCTAAAAGCAGGTGCTCAAAACGTCCGGTAATTGATGAATAAAGCAAAAGGGAATAAACAGCGGCGGTGTTGACGGTTCACCTGCTTGGCTGTCTTCTTTGGCTTCTTTTCCAGATCATGCTTCTAACGAGTTTAAACTCAGCCATGATCAAACAAAGCCTCAGTTATAGTCCTTTCCTTAACTGGAATTACTTGTTTAAGCACAGCTGTCATTTTGCTCTCTGCCTGTGAAAGGGAATATGTTTGAATTTTACAAGGTTATTAATTTCATATATTTTCGACTTTTAGCAGGGTCTCCAGACTGGTTCCACATGTCCTTTAGAACATGTCCACAGTTGCTCTAAAGGTAGCAGTTCTTATTTTTGAACCACTCTTTGTAATAGAACAAGGGCACTGACATGTCTGGGTTCATGGAGAGATACGCTTTTGTCCCACCTGTTTACTGTTGGTAGGTGTTAGATCAAGTCTGATCTTCAGCAGGCCATTAAAAATTTGACTACTGATATTTAGATAATTACAAAAACATATATCTCAGATGCTGTATTTTCCTAACAGTTAATTTTAGTTTCAAATAGAAGAATTCAAGCCTTAAAGTATTCCATAGCTCTGAGGGGCCTGGTTGGAAATAAGGATGTTGCTTTTGTGTAACACAAATTGTAGATGACAGATTCTTTTTTTCCTTTGCTTCCGTCAAAGAGGTGTTCTTGTCCACTACAGCTCAGATGAAACTGACATCTGCTGTCTGCCTCGGGGTTCTCAAAAGTGTGCTGAATAAAACTCAATAACAACTCTCAGAATATTCCTTACTTTTAGCTGCTGTGGGGCTGACACGTAACAATGTGCATAAAGCCCTCTTCACACGGCGAGCACGAGCCACATCTGGATGTGGTGAGCATTCCAAACTCCCCCAGTGGCACTGCCCCAGGAAGTGCTAATATCCCTGACCTTGACCAAAGATGCCGTCCTTGGACTCCTCTTTCGTCTTTTAGGTGCAGGGACTGCTACTCTCTCTCATGCAAAAATATTCCCTTGAGGGCTTACCCGGTGGCGCAGTGGTTGAGAGTCCACCTGCCGATGCAGGGGACACGGGTTTGTGCCCCAGTCCGGGAAGATCCCACATGCTGCGGAGCGGCTGGGCCCGTGAGCCATGGCCGCTGAGCCTGCGCGTCGGGAGCCTGTGCTCCGCAACGGGAGAGGCCACAACAGTGAGAGGCCCGCGTACAGCAAAAAAAAAAAAAAAAAAAAAAAATTCCCTTGACCTTGTAATCATCAAAGAAGCCTCAGCTTATGCTTTTCTAAGTGATCCTACACAGCGTGCACTAACAGGTCTTAGGATTGACCTGTAATTATTTTCCATGTTGAAGAACGGTCAATCTTACAGCTTTCTCTCAGCCCTCAAAATTCAACACATATAATGGGCCTCTATTTGGCACCCCTCCCTCTTTCAAAACCTCTTATCAGGTGACTTTGCATCTCTGCTTATCAAGAGGTGACATCTATTTCCCCAACTCTGCACGTGGGCTGACCTTGTGCCTTGCATTGGCTCAAAGAATGCAGTGGATGTGACCTTGCCATGGGGCAGGTCTGAGTCTGGGCCTCCAGAGACCCTGTGCACTTCTGGTCTCTCTCTCGTGCATCTCTGTTTTGCTATAAGAACATGGCCAGGCTGGCCTGTTTGAGGATGAAAGACCATGTGCGGTAAAGCCAAGTCGTCCCAGCCCAAGGCCATCGTAGACCAGCCCGTCCCCAGCCACCCTGCCCACTAATTGCAGACTCATGTACATGGCAGCCAGGGACACCCAAGCCCAGTCCAGCCAATTCAGAAACGATACATGGCTGTAGTTTTAAGGCACACGGTTTGGGGGGCTTTTTGTTACTCGTCAATAATGAATTGATACACCTGGAGCACAATAAGTGTTTGTAAACATAGCTAATATTTTTAGGTTATTATCCAGCTCATCAAATAAGTCCTGGCTCCACCATTGAGAGCCCCCTTCCTGTGGGACTCTCCTTTCCAGTGTCTGTTTGCCTCTGCTCGCTGTGCTAAGTACGTGCTTCGGTCAGCTTTGTAGATAATGGACATCCTCCACTCCCTGCATTTCATTTCCCAGTATAGCGTTGAAGAAAAAAAACAAACCAAAGTGCTTCTTCCTGGTGGGAGAAAGAGCAGAGTATATTAAATTCCTGGAACCATATTAAATTGACACAAAAGTTACAAAATGAGAGGCGACTTGATCCTAGGCACTGCTCTTTGGCATCAGTTTGACCTCCCTCTATCTCTTCTAAGATGTCTCAGGCAAGCCCCCAAATGCTGAACACAAAGAGAAGGCAGAGTAAATACACGTGGAATGGAATTGAATTAGATGGGGAGAAAGTGTCTAATTCTGGGTCTGATTTCTACTAGTGCCAGGTATCTGCCATTTGACCTCAGTCCAAGAAGTCATCCTCTCTAAATGTGGTTCTTCTGCGAAATAGGAATAATTCTGTCTGCTCTACTTAGCTCATACATCATTGCAAGGATGAAATTAGGTGGCATGTTGGAAATGCTTTGTAAACTGTTGAGAACTCTGTAATGCAATGTAAGGCATTGTTGTGGTTGTTACTATTTCAGGTCCAGCAAGGGAGATTGGATCTGGGGAAAATGGCAGACAGCCCAGGGTGGCGGGGCGGGGATGCTGACTTGTTTCTTTATCAGCAGATAACGTAGGCAAAGCATTGTGACTCATATCAGAAAAGAAGCCTGGCAAACACAAAAGAAATAGTCTGGAGAAAGTAGACGAACCCACAGTTGGAATTCTGCATTGGGGTTTAGGATGCTGAAAGCAATGGAAGGAGTCCAGGGAAAAGCAATGTGAGTCACTTCAGAACAGAAGGTCCAACTTGGGGGGGAGTCGGAGTGAAATGTGTGAGCTTTGGCTACCAGGAAATTGCACTTGTTTTCCCAGGTTCTTCCAAGAGGTGGCTGTTTCAGGGACGTGCGCCTTGCTGGTGTAGCGGATGCTGGTGTACAGAGCCCCACACAGGGACGCCCAAACTCCACCCCTAGTCTAGGTGAAGAAGACAGACATGCACCAGAGGAAAAGGAGTCGAACTTTTCCACGTGGACCAAAGGGAGTTATACTAATTAGGGTACTTTTGGCTGCAAGTAACAGACAGCTAACAAGGTTAAGGTCATTCATTATCCTTTTAAAAGAAGTCCCGAGATGGGCCAGTGCCAGGACTGGTTAAGTCAGCAGCTCAACAAAACCATCTAGGACTCAGTTTACTCTCCCTTCTCTCTCTGGTACCCTCGGTGGCTTGGTTTGTCCTTTTAGGCTGGCTTCCCTCATAGTCCAAACATTGCTGCTACAATTCCCATCACACCACACAGATGGCACCATCTCTACCCCTTTGTAAGAGCAGGAAATAATTTCGCAGGTATTTTCCAGCAGATTCCTCCTTCCATTGCACTTGACCATGACTGCATCCCTTTTCCAAACCTAAATCCATCACCCACAAGGAGAATAAAATGGCAGTGACTGGCTTAGACCAATCAAGATTCTCACTGGAACTATAGAGAGCCTGGTCCACAGAAGCACAAGGCCTTCCAGTCCCTGAACACAGTTGGGATTCTGATGGCAGGCAAGGAGGGAAGCTGCAAGGAAGGAGATGGTCAGGCATCAACCAAGAACCACTGCATCTGGTCCACGTGACTCATAGACGATGCTCTTCAAAATGGGATACATAACAGATAGGATGTTATCAGTGCCTTGATAATAGCTAACATATTGGGTAATTACTCTGCACCAGGTGGTGTGCTCAGCACTTTATAGGTGTCATCTCTTTCAATCATGTTAACAGCCTGAAGCCCCCTTGTAATGAGACTTTTGGAGGAAGAGGGGTAGAACTTGAGTAACTGAATCTCCTTGGAAGAGTCCAAGGTTAATCCTTCTTACATCAAATTGCTCTCTCTAAATAATTCTTTTGTTGTGGTTCTGGTGAACTTCGTCTTCTCTTTCTAGCAGCTGACCTCACCTTTGACTACTATAATTTCTCCCCTGGGTTGTTTTCTTGGATGATGTCCTCAACATACATGCCCAGGAGTCAGGGGTAGAGTCCAGTGATATAAAAAGCAAGCCCAGAAGGGCTTTGAAATTACACAGTTATTTATTTTTGTGTTTGATTTTTTGAATTGACATGTATGTTTTTTTTTTAAAGCCAATCAATACAAAAGTACTGTTAAAAGTAAATTTGATAAACAACAAGTTCCTACCGTAGAGCACAGGGAACTATATTCAATATCCTGTGATAAACCGTAATGGAAAAGAATATGAAAAATAATGTCTATATATATGTATAACTGAATCACTTTGCTGTATAGCAGAAATTAACACAACATCGTAAAGCAACTATATGTCGATAAAATAAATTTTAAAAATTACAGAAAGGGCTTCCCCGGTGGCACAGTGGTTGAGAGTCCGCCTGCCGATGCAGGGGATGCAGGTTCATGCCTCGGTCCGGGAAGATCCCACATGCCGCGGAGCGGCTGGGCCATGAGCCATGGCCACTGAGCCTGCGCGTCCGGAGTCTGTGCTCTGCAACGGGAAGAGGCCACAACAGCGAGAGGCCCGCGTACCGCAAAAAAAAAAAGAAAAAATTACAGAGAAAAAAAGCAAATATGCCTTCCACACTAGTCCCTGCCCAAATCTTCTCTCCCGCTATTCCATCCCTTCCTTCCTGTTTACTGATGAGCTATTTTACGCAAAGGTCCATGCCAATGTCAAGCCGGCCTATGGAGTTTCATGAAGCTATCTTTGATTCCTTCCCTCCCAACATTTCCAACATCCATCAGTGCCAAGTCCTAAGCATCCATCTTCACAAAACCTCCTCATTCCTGTCCATTCATTGTTTCTCCCTGGACCCGTAGCGCCAGCCTCCAATGGCCTCCCAGACTCCACTGCCTTCTTGCCCTTTCTGCCTCCATCCTCTTTGAGGGTATTTTTTACATACACTACATTATAGGCTGAATTGTGTCCCCCCACCCCCCATTCATATGGTGAAGTCCTGACCCCTAGTACCTCTGAATGCGACTGTATTTGGAGACAGGGCCTTTAAAGAGGTAAGTAAAAGATGAGGTCATTAAGGTAGGCCCTAATCCAGTATGACTGGTGTCCTTGTAGGAAGAGGAGATTAGGGCACAGAGATGTGCACACAGGGGAGACCATGTGAAGAAACCTAAGAGAAGATGACCATCTGGGGCTAGAGAGAGGCCCAGGGGAGAAGCCAACCCTGCTGCCACCTTGATCTTGGACTTCCAGCCTCCAGAAATGTGAGAAGATAAATTTCTTTTGTTTAAGCCATCCATCCAGTCTGTGGTACTTTGCTATGGAAGCCCTAGGAAATGAACACAGACCACTTATGATCAAGTCACTCATTTGTTCAAAAACTTTATAACGGATTCTAGTTTCTCAGCATTAAGCAGACTTCCTCCCCCAAGGCCTTCGCGGGACCTTACGATCTGGAGCTGATCTGCCTTTACTATCTTCACTGCTTATCTACTCACACTGGGCTGGTTTCCATGCAGTGAACGGGGCCTGACATTTCCTGCCTCTGTGCCTTGGCACACACAAGTTGTTCCTTTTATGGAAAATAGTTTTGCATTTCCATGCCATGCCCCTCCCATCTCTAGCTGTTGAAATCACATTTATTAAGCCGTGTGCTCTCCCAAACCCACAACTCAGTGGGATCACGCTTTCCCTTCCTCGCACCACTGTGTAAAATCCTCATGACAGGCACTGTATTCTGCCCTGTGATCAACTTAAGAGTATTTTTTATTGCCTTAATATATTTAAAAAATAAATTTATTTATTTATTTTATTTATCTTTGACCGCATTGGGTCTTCGTTGCCGCGCGCGGGCTGGGCTTTCTCTAGTTGTGGCGAGCAGGGGCTACTCTTCGTTGCAGCGCGCAGGCTTTTCATTGTGGTGGCTTCTCTTGCTGTGGAGCTCGGGCTCTAGGCACGTGGGCTTCAGCAGTTGTGGCGTGCAGGCTCAGTAGTTGTGGCGCACAGGCTTAGTTGCTCCGCGGCATGTGGAATCTTAGACCAGGGCTCGAACCCGTGTCCCTGGCATTGGCGGGCGGATTCTTAACCACTGTGCCACCAGGAAAATCCCTTGCCTTAATATTTGACTGTAAAATTCTTGAGCACAGCTTCTGCATCTCGCTCATCTTTCCATCTTCAATCCAGGATGAGTAGACAAATAGCATATTTTCACAAAGATGAGTGTGATAAAATAACATTGTTTTAAATTTTGTTGCTCTATATTTTGATCCTGTTTTTAAATTAGGAGCAAAAAATTAAAACAATGCCCATTAAAAAAATAAGAAATAGGAAACGCGAATTTGAATTGTGTCACTTCTGAGATGATCCAGAGGAAGATGTGAAACTCTAGGTGGGAGAAACCCTGAATAGAAGAAAGACTTAACTATTTGACCTGCTATTGCAGCTATATTTTAAAATATAGGCTACTTAGGGTAGAATTTTGCCTGAATATTCTGGAATTTTTTCTTAAAGAAAAACATTTGATCTCTGGAGACAATTTTACAGAAGATTTGCATCGGAAAGCTGGACGGAAGGTGCGCGGGAGCGGGGGGCGGGTGGGGACTCTGAATTATTTTTCCTCTGGAATTACCTTGCTTTTGAGATGCTTTGTAGCGTGTGGGAGCAGCAGTTTTCAGTAGCAAGCAGGCTCTGAGTGCAAACCAACACTCTTAACACCATCTGCTCTGTGTGCACATGGAAGCCATGTGTAAGTGTGGGTTGGCTTGGACGCCTGAAACATGATCAAAGGGAAAGTGATTTACATAATCTGTCCCTTCCTATTTGCTTTTTGGGCCGTCATTAGAGTGAGGAACCCAATTAGAGGTAAAAAAAAAAAAACCAAAAAAAACCAAAAAAAAACCCCAAAAATATTACCTCTCCTCCAAAATGCCTGCAAAATGAGGGGAAAAGTACATTCTTTTCATTACTGCAAGAGAAAGCTGAGAGATGAAACCATTAGCGACGTGAAATCTAGTGGGAAAACAGGTGGATTTTTTTCCCTTAGTGAATCTTAAAACAGTAAGATTTCCCTCTCTTTCTTTTTCTTTTCCCCTCGTCTGTCTGTCACATTGGGAGACCTGCTGACAAGGACTTGAATAGGCTCTGTAATGATCCACAGGCATCCCCAACACGGTGGCACATTAAATGCATTGAGAAGCCATGTACGTGGGGAAGGAGCCATGGAAACAGAGGAATAAAATGTGCTGGTCTCCCTGAGGCTCTGCGATGCTGCTCAGTGGAGGGGAGGGGTACTTGGTGTCCCTGGAGTCTCCCTGATGGAGTTGGATTTCTGGGGTGCCCCAGGGTCCTAGCTATCAGAGCCATGAGGTTTCAGGGAGGAAGGATATCAAGCTGGAGACGTGGAGATGGGGTAGGACCTGCCTCTGTGCTGAGAAGGGGTGGTGGGTACCACCCACCCAGATACTCTCTTCCTTAGATGCTGAGTGTCTTATATCAGGCTCCCAGAAGCAGGGACATTATGCAGGGGGTTCATTGAGGAAGTGCTCTCAGGACAAGGGCAGGAGGGGTCAGGAGAGGACGGGTAGGGGAGATGTGTTTTGGGGGAGAACCAGGTGAGAATGTGGGCTCCACTGGAGACCAGATCCCACAGGGAGCTCTGGAGCAGGAATCGTACCACACGGTTGGTCCCTTTAGAGGCAAGAAGGCTGGCCCTTGATATCACGTTTTGTCACTGGTCACTGGCCGTGGGGTGAGGTGCAGCAACTTCCACTAGGACAAGGAGAATGCTCAGGAGGTGGGGCCAGTAGTGCGTTACCAGCTGTATTAGTCCACGCAGGCTGAAGTGACAAAGTATTACAGATGGGGTGGGGGGGGAGCCTAAACAACAGAAATTTATTGACTCACAGTCTGGAGGCCAGAAGTCCAAAATCAAGATCCTTAATGTTCACTGCAGCACTATTTACAACAGTCAAGACATGGAAGCAAACTAAATGTCCATTGATGGACGAATGGATAAAAAAGATGTGGTACAGGGGCTTCCCTGGTGGTGCAGTGGTTGAGAGTCTGCCAGCCGATGCAGGGGACACGGGTTTGTGCCCCGGTCTGGGAAGATCCCACATGCCACAGAGCGGCTGGGCCTGTGAGCCATGGCCGCTGAGCCTGTGTGTCCGGAGCCTGTGCTCCGCAACGGGAGAGGCCACAACAGTGAGAGGCCCGTGTACCACAAAACACAGCAATTCAATAATTTTATAGATTATACTCCATTTAAAGTTACTGCAAACTAATGGCTATATTTCCTTATGCTGTACAATATATCTTCGTTGCTTAAAAAAAAAAAAAGAAGATGTGGTACATATATACAATGGAATATTACTCAGCCATAAAAAGGATGAAATAATGCATTTGCAGCAACATGGATGGACCTAGAGATAATCATACTAGGTGAAGTAAGTCAGAAAGAGAAAGACAAATATCATATGATGTCACTTATTGTGGAATCTAAAAAAATTATTCACACTGCTATATTTAAAATGGATAACCAACAAGGACCTACTGTATATAGCACAGGGAACTCTGCTCAGTATTCTGTAATAACCTAGTTGGGAAAAGAATTTGAAAAAGAATAGATATCTGTATATGTATGACTGAATCACTTTGTTGTACACCTGAAACTAACACAACATTGTTAATCAACTATACTCCAATATAAAATAAAAAGTTAAAAAAATGAAAACATAATAAAAAATTATAAAAATGATTTGAATGAACTTATTTACAAAACAGAAAGAGACTCACAGGTATAGAAATCAAACTTATGGTTACCAAAGGGGAAAGGTGATAAGGGAGGGATAAATTAGGAGTTTGGGATTAACAGATACAAGCTACTATATGTAAAACAGATAAACAACAAGCACCTACCGTGTAGCACAGGAACTCTATTCGATATAACAACCTATAATGGAAAAGAATTTGAAAAAGAATATTCTCCATGTATCTCCTCATGTTGTCTTCCCCCTGTAAGGGTCCAAATAAAAGGGGACTTTTGTATAAGGACACCAGTCATATTGGGTTAACTGCCCTTCCCATGACTTCATTAGCACAGACCCTATTTCGAATAAAGTCACAGTATAAGGTGCTGGGGGCTAGAACTTCAACACAGGAATTTTGGGGGTGGCACGACTCAATCCTTAACACCAGTCAACATTTTTCAGCAGCCCGGAGGTGGAGGCACCTACCCGATGGCACCTACCCAAGCCGGACACCACCAGACTCCCCGCCGTGTAGAACAGAAAAGCAAGTGCCCATGTTGGGTCATCTTAGTCGTCACCACTGGTTTCTTTTGGCACCTTCTCAGATGAAACAGCCTCTGGGGTAGACAGTTCTCAAAAAGCACTAAAGGCTGTTAAACACTAATTCGTTTGGAAGATTCGTTTTGGAAGAGCACTTTTCTCCACAATAACACTGTGCCACTGAGAAGAGTGGAAAAGCTGGGGAGAAGGCGAAAGCGGGGGGGAAGGGGGAAAGATTTTCTGGAATCCCTAGGGCCTCAGGCCGGGCCGGCAGGAAGGGAGCGTGGACAGGGCAGCGGCCCCGGCCAGAGATGCGCCCCTCCTCTGATGGGACGGGGACAGGAGAGCCTCTGATTAGCGAGAAGCACTGTCCTTGGGGGAACGGAAAGGTGAAGGAGGGCAATGTAGGATCAGCATTAGAAGTGGAAACGGGAAGTATGACTGCACAGAAGTCTGGAACAGCAACTTCTCCGTGTCATGGGGGAGGGGACAGGATTGGAGTGGCCTCCCCACCCCCAGCTGTCCCCGCTGCAGAGGACTCCCCCTTCCCTCTCGGGCCACCGTCCTGTGTCCAGCAATCTCAGACCCCAAGGGCAGGAGTGAAGGTCATTGCAGAGGTCCTTTCCATCCCCACTTAAGGACCAGCACACTTTCTGGAAGGCTTTGCACAGGGGACAGTTTGTAAAAGCGGGACCCCCAGAACTGCAGTCATTTCTGAGGTTCTGAGGGAGGTTCTTGGGAGGTAAATGGGTTTTCCCAACCTCCCTGTTTGATGTTGATGGGGGAGAAAGTGCTTTCCTCTTCATGAAGAATAAAAGGAAGCAGCATCTCTTTCGGACTGAAGGCGCTTTAGTCTTGGGGTTGGTTGGTAAAGACACCCGTGGGAGGCACCTTTCTCTGTTCCTATTTCGTGAAAAGGATGGAGGGACATGGACTCAGGTGCCAGGAGGCAAGCTAGAGATGAACGGAAAAAGAATAAGGTGGTATACTGGGTAGATTGCTACACAAGCTGGTTTTAGAGCAACTTTATTTAAAATAAAGTATATGTGTGTGTGTTATATATTATGTATCATCACATCCAAACAAAAGTAATAGGAATGCCTTCATTTTGTTAAATACCTAGGTGGGGCTTCCTTTTTTCTGGTTGTCTTGTACATTTCTATGGTTTTACTCCATCTGTTTGTTTGAATCAGGATGCAAACATGGCCCCGGCAGGGCATTGGATGACAACTCTCTTATGTCTGTCTTCATCCTTTGTTTTCCCTGCACTGGCCTGCGCACGTGACTGGGTGTTTATCCTGTAGGGTTTCCAGCAGTCTACATTTTGCTGATTTTTCCCGCTTGTGACATTTATCCTGTCCCTCTGTCTGCTGTCTTTCCTATGAAGTGATAGGTAGATGGATGATCAGATTCATATTTGGTTTATTTGGCAAGGCTGCTACTTGGGTGCTGGGTTCGATCCCTGGTCTTGGAGGACCCCACATGCCGCGGAGCAACTAAACCCGTGCACCACAACTACTGAGCCTGCACACTAGGGGCCGTGCTCCATAACAAGAAGCCACCGCAATGAGAAGCCCGCGCACCACAACAAAGAGTAGCCCCTGCTCACCGCAACTAGAGAAAGCCCGTGCACAACAATGAAAACCCAACGCACCCAAAAATAAATTTAAAAAAACATAGTGCTGTGAAGAATAGCCTTTTGAATACGGGTTTTCAAATCTTTGCCAGTATATCATTGGGTTAGATCCGGAAGTGGGATAGATAGGGTAAATGAGAAACACGTGTGTCAAATTTTAGATTTTTTTTTTTTTTTGCCAATCCATTAATTCATTAGGGGTTGCAAAATGGTGAAATATAAATTCCATAATTCCTCATTCATTAGCTGGAATGGTTCTGTTAAGCAAAAGTTCCCTTTATCACCTGTTTGACTAGACTGAAGGACAGTCACTTAAGGAAGGCAGGATAAATGCTTGATCCTTTCTCTTTGCTTACTCATTTTCACATTAATGAATTGGTTCACAGACATCTTCCAGAGAGAAGAATGAAAACATTTTTTTATATATATATCATTATGAACATAGGGATTTCATCATATTTGTGGTGTTTCAATTTGATGGCATGGCAGAATAATTTTTTTAATTGAAGTAAAGTTGATTTACAATGTTGTATTAATTTCTGGTGTACAGCAAAGTGATTCAGATGTATCTATCTACCTATATATATAGGTAGATAGATACCTTTTCAGATAATTTTTCAGATCCTTTTCCATTTTAGTTTATATTTTAGTTTATATTGAATTGAATATAGTTCTCTGTGCTATACAGTAGGACCTTGTTGTTTATCTATTTTATGTATAGTAGTTTGTATCTGCTAATCCTAAACTCCTAATTTATCCCTCCCCGCCCTTTCCCCTTTGGTAAACATAAGTCTGTTCTCTATGTCTGTGAGTCTGTTTCTGTTTTATAAATAAGTTCATTTTTATCATTTTTTAGATTCCACATATAAGTGATATCATATGATATTTGTCTTTCTCTGTCTCAGAATAATTTTAATTTGTATTTCCCTTACTGAAAGTAATCTTGAGCATCTTTTCATTTGTCTAAGAGTGAGCCCATTTATTTTCCCATAAACTGTCTATTCATATTTCTAGATTACTTTTTGGTGGAGTTTTTTCTTCTTTATTTGTAGAACCTCTTTATAAATTAGGTTTATTGACTGTCTGATGCATGAATTTTTCACTTAGTGTCATTTGTCTTTTTACTTTGCTTATGCTTTTGTTTTGGCTATAAAAAGTGTTTTTCTTATAATCAAATTAATCATTTTGCTTATGCTTTTAGATTTCAAGTCATAATTAGGAAAGTTTTACTCACACTAAGGTTAAAAAAGTACTCACCCATATTTTCTTCTAGTATCTTATTTTTTAAAAAATATTTAAACATACACCATTTGCAATGTATCCTGGTGTACAGCATGAGTAAAGATTTAAGTCTTAATTTTCCATATGGTTATGCAGTTATCCCAATACCACCTATGAAAAAGTTCTTTTCCCTACTGACTTAAGATGTAGTTTTTACTATATATGAAATTTTCATATTCATGTGAGTTTGTTTCTGGATTTTTAAAAATCCTGTATCATGTTTGCCTATTCAAGTACCAATACAAAACCTCTTAAATCATAGAAGCTTTATAGTGTGTTTTAATATCTGATAGGTCTACCCACCCTCCCTTCTCTCTCATTCCTTTTATTTTCCGGGGTGTTATGCTTTCTTGCTTGTTATTCCAAATGAGCTCTATAGTCAACCTCTCTGGCCCAGAGGGAAAAAAACTGATAAATTTTAAAATTTAGATCACATTAAATTCATACATTGGCTTAGCGAGAACTGATACCTTTTGGATCTTAAGTCTTCCAGCCCAAGAAAGTCCTCCCATTTGTTTGCCTATTTTTGTGTCTTTTCAGGAGTGTTTTACAGTTTTCTTCATATGGGTTTCAGACGCTCCTTTGTAAGACTGATGCTTAAAAGATGTATGTCTTCTCTTTGTCACTATCATAAATGTGATCTTTTTTTATATCTCACTAGTTTTTTATTTATTATATACATAACAGGTATTTATTTTTCTTTGTTAAAAAATTGCTACCTTATTAAATTCTTTTATTATCATAGTAGATTTTCCTGTGATTCATTTGGGTTTTCCAGATGTGTAATCATGAAGAGAAGATTTTTTTTATATTAGCAACTCTGAAAAAATGTTTGAAATCTGAATCTCTGAGAAAGTATGCCTCTTCGGAACCACTGAATGGAATCAGTGCAGTTGCCATGCTGGCAATGTGCTACGGAAAATATCTTCAAGGAAAGAATATAGAGCTTTTTAAATCCTCAAACTGGTATCTCAAAGTTATAAAGGTGGAGACAGTGTTGCAAAAATGTGTAATTAATAGTCTCTGTCTCTCTCTCCTTTCTCTGAGCCTCTTCCTTCTCTGCCTTCTTTACTTCATTTTCTTGTATATTAACTCTTCCCACTGCAGATCCTTACCTCTTTCTACTTTTTTTTTTTTTTTGCAGTACGTGGGCCTCTCACTGTTGTGGCCTCTCCTCTTGCGGAGCTCAGGCTCCAGACGCGCAGGCTCAACAGCCATGGCTCATGGGCCCAGGCGCTCCGCGGCATGTGGGATCTTCCCGGACCGGGGCACGAACCCGTGTCCCCTGTATCGGCAGGTGGACTCTCAACCACTGCGCCACCAGGGAAGCCCTACCTTTTAAGATTCTTCTTGCAGCTGCTCTTTACTCTGTGGTCTGTGTCTCCTATTCATTTTATTGAGTTTTTTTTTGTGGGGGGGGGTCTTAAAAATATTATATAAAAACATTTCGCTGTATATGTTTATGGTTTTGTTAGAAGACTGATTTTTGTGTCTAATGTCAAGCACACAGTACATAGCTTTAGTTCCTCCTGAGATCCTAGATAATAAGAATAGAGCTGTTCCTCGGTATCTGTGCAGGGGTTTGTTTCCAGGAGCCCTGAGAATACCAGAATCTCCAGATGCTCTAGTCCCTTGTGTAAAATGGTCCAGTGCAAAGAATACAGTTGGTTCTCCGTATGCTCGGGTTTCACATCTGCAGATTTAACAATCAGCAAGAGGGCCGACTCATGGTGAAAATCTCCATTTAGTGCTCCTATGTGCCAGATACTGTGCTAGAAACTCATCCATTCATCCAATACATATTTACTGAGTTCCAGGTACCATTCAAAGTGTTGTGGATAAAGTCTATGAATTCTCAGCCCTCACTGAGCTTACGTTCTAGGAGGAAAACAGGAAATACATGAAAGAAATCAACAAAATATATAGGATCTGTCTTAGTTCTTCTCCCACAGAAAGTCGAGGTTGAGGCCAGAGTAGGGAGAATGTTCTTGTCAGGACTTTGGCTTTTACCTGGCATGAGATGGGAAGCCACTGGAGGGAGGTCTTGGGGCAGAGGGGTGATATAATCTGACTTATGTCTTCACAGGATCATGACAACCCTGCAAAGTTAGTAATTCAGGCTCAAGAAATAAGATAATTTCTGTACGTATAGTTGAATCACTTTGCTGTACACCTGAATTATTGTAAATCAACTATACTTCAACTTCTTTAAAAGCAAAAAATTAAAAAGTTTGAAAAAGAAATGGGATCATATCCTGATGGTCACACAGAAGGTGGTGGAGCCAGGACTTGCCCTGGGTTCTCTTACCCTTAAGTCCTTGCTTTATCTACTAGGAGTATTTCCTTCCAAATATACTAGTTGCGGAAGTTTTTATTCTGTGTGTGTGTTTTTTATGTCTCCTTTCAGGCCTACACATTTCTGCCTGATGGAGATTTAAGGTCTGGTGAGTCTGTATTCTTTCATTCATTCCAAAAAGATTTCTTGACTCCCTGGCTTGGGCGTGGCACCATAAATTGTACTGTGGGACATAAAAGAGGTGGAAGACAAGGTCCCTACTCTCAAGAAGTTTATAGACAAGCTATTAAGAGAAGACAGGATTTGTATTTAAATTATTTAAATCCAATGACTTTTACTTCTTTTCGGGGCAGGCGGGGTTACTTGTTTCATTTAACTCACCTAAAAGAACACTGCTCTCTCTTTTGAAAGAATAGCCCCATCTGAGAACAGGAAGCAGACAAAATATGGGATTCCCTCTTCGATTTTATAGATTTGGACTTCCAGCCTGACTGTTCAGGTAGTGAATTAAAAGATGACTCTAGGGCTTCCCTGGTGGCGCAGTGGTTGGGAGTCCGCCTGCCGATGCAGGGGACACGGGTTCGTGCCCCGGTCCGGCAGGATCCCACGTGCCACGGAGCGGCTGGGCCCGTGAGCCATGGCTGCTGGGCCTGCGCGTCCGGAGCCTGTGCTCCGCAACAGGAGAGGCCACAACAGTGAGAGGCCTGTGTACCGCAAAACATAAACTTAAATTTGTTTATTCAGTAAAGGTCAAATCATTTTGGGCAGCTAATTTTGAATAAAGACCTGATCAAAGAGGCAGTGAGAAACATCAAAAAAAAAAAAAAAAAAAGATGACTCTCTCCCTCCCCAACCCTAAGCCTTGCAAACCCTACCTGTGATCATAAGATCCAGCTGTGCCTTTGCTATTTCTCGCCTCATTGCCAGAAATAAAGGTTCAGCAACGATCCCTGCTCAACTGACAGTGTTGCCAGTGACACCTGAGGCGAAGTAAAACCCAGCTCAGCAGTTCTGCTGCCACTGAGCTGCTGTGGTTTAGAATTAGTCAAAGCAAGGTGGCTCCTGGCTGCATTCTTCTCACTGGGGGATGGGGGAGGGGCTCTGCAGCAGATGGCAGAAATGTTCACCATCGGACTCTGCCCTCTTGCTTTGATTAGGACACGTGACAAGGCTAAACGGCAAGTATGGCGTCAAATGACTGTTCTGTTTACCTTTGGCCACCATATCAGTTATTTTCAGGACTCAAGAAGAGTCCATTCGTCAAACCGTTGGCCTTCTTGCTAGAGACTCAGGAAAGCATTATGTTTTAGAAGAGCCAGCTCTGGGTGCAGACTGAGAACTCAAGGATTTGGTATCTACCTCTGCTGCAATTCATCTATGGACTGTGCAATCTCCAAGAAATGATACACGAAATCATCTAATTTTCTAAATAACCCGCATGAACTTTATTTGGGTCTTGCAGAGTCCACAGTGGGAAGCCAACAGAGCAGTAACTGGGCTCTGAAGCTCTTAAAATATCCCACTTTAGAAAGCCTGTCCATATTCTGCTGGAGTTTGCCTCCCTGCTCTGTGTGAACACGCAGAATTTCTCTAGCCTTACAGGATAGAATAAATCCATGACTCATTCTGGGAATAAAGAACAACCTCCATCTTAGCTAACTTGATCTCAAATAATGCATCCTGTTAAGCCAGTGGATCCCCTCACTGGTTTCTTGTAGCTATTCTTTAATGCTCTATAGTCCCAGAACTATTATCCTTTGCTTATTATTGCTTCTTCTTACATGGTGAAGCAAGCCATTCATCCATCCATTCAACCATCCTTCTATCCATCCATTCATTCAAAAACTAAAACTTTATTAAAAGCCTATTATATGCCAGGTGCTATGAAACTCAGCACCCATCCTTTCCCTTTGGGTGGCTGTTGGCTCAGGGACTTCATATTTATGCCTTTTGCTTTTCTGTTTGAGTGTGTTTGCTGTGATAAATTTACAGAAGGGAATATTTCCAGGGAACTATGGTTACTTTGCTGATCAAGCGCTGTATACTAAAAATTCTTCAAGATTCAGCATTAGAAATCGTGATGATTAGGAAGTCTTGATTTATTTGTATGGAAAACTCTACTTAGTAATGGAAAACTCACCCTCTCCACCAAAGGAACTGGAAAGAGAAATGACTTTAAAGAAAATTACTGTTAATTTCTTTTTTAAAAAAGTAAGTTGTGTGGGCTTCCCTGGTGGCGCGGTGGTTGAGAGTCCGCCTGCCGATGCAGGGGGCATGGGTTCGTGCCCTGGTCCGGGAGGATCCCACATGCCGCGGAGCGGCTGGACCCATGAGCCATGGCCGCTGAGCCTGCACATCCGGAGCCTGTGCTCCACAACGGGAGAGGCCACAACAATGAGAGGCCCGCGTACCACAAAAAAAAACATAAGTTGTTTGGGCAAGTTCCTCTGGGCTACAAAAACATAAGATATTGGTGTCAGTTTCTGGAATGAGACTCAGGATATGTCTGTTATATGAACTCATTGAAAATTTCTACCGATATAAAGTACTTACAACATGCAGATTTTAGCCTGCCAAATCGTTTTACACTAATTATGAAAAAATTAGAATTCTTTTTTTATCAGTGGCAGTTGAATTTAAATATGGATCTACCAAAGAGTATACAAGCATAAGAATCTAGTTCTTTTCAATTCTTATATCACTTTACTTTGTCACTAAAAATGTATTTATAGTGTCAATTCCCATTTAGATTAAATTCTGTGTGCTTGGAAAATGTGTATTCAGATGTGATATAGTAGATTGTGGTAATAGAAGGACATTGAGGCTTGGAATAGAGTTCAATGGGTAGTCTATTTACTACAACATCTGTTACAATGAGAAGAGCCCCATTTCCACCCTAAACCATCATGCACTTTCAGATTTCTTCATTCCTATGTGTGGGTCAGTGGTAACACAATAGCGATAAAAGAAAGAACAGAGCAGAACTAAATGCAGGTAGAGGTAAAAATACCATTTTTCACATTATACCATCTCTGAAATCAAGATGTTTCGTACATTTAACATATCTTAGATTTGATGAAATATAGTTACCAGTGGGCTGGCATGCAGGAGTCTTAATGCTGGCCAGTTGGTCAACTGCGGCCATGTCTGTTTCAGTTTGTAAAACCCACCGTCCCTGGTAGAGTGTGTAACATTCACATAGCAGACTCTCAAGTATTTATTATTGAAGACAAATATTGAAGAAATACAGATGAAGAATACTGGATGACCAGTAATTTAGCAAACAGTGTTAGCTAATTTAATCAGTGAAGGTGAAGGGCCCCTTTCAAGATTAGATTGTCTCATTCAAATATTTTTATACACACGTGGTATTTCAGACACTATTCACTATGGCCTCTGCATTGAACAGTGAATCAAAGGTATCCATAAAAATGTTTCCAAGTTCTTTTAACTCTGAAAGTCTTGGAGTTACTACCTTCAAGCTTTCAGAGGATTCCTAGGTGTGATGACTGCTGAGAAGCCAGCTGGTTTCCCGGACCACCGACAGTGAGAAGATATTTACATTGGATTCTACCAAATATGGGTAGAAGGTGGAGATGACTCCTAGAAGGTAGAGGGTGGAGATGACTCCTAGGGGTCTTCAAATATTCTTTGAGTGCCTCTCATATGTACTGGGGATACAGTAGTGGGCAAGGCAGATGAGGTCTCTGGTCTGATGGAACCAATGTTCTAGACCACTGGCATTATGCTTGTAAAAGCATAAGTGCAATGCCCAGCATTCAGTAGGCGTGCCATGAGTGTTAGTTTTCTTTCTTTATGTGTAGATTTTACCAGCTAGAAATGGCAGTAAGGCCCTGCTTCTCCCCGTCCACACCCTCAGCTGGCTCTTCAATCCCCTGGTATTGTTTTCTTGCAACAAAGCTTTTGCCTTGGTGCACTAGGAAAAGACATGTGGTTGGTACAAATGGGAGCCTGGCTGAAAGAAGCTGGGGCAGATGTCCATGCATATTAGAGTCTAAGAAAGTGTTCCCAATCCTTTAAGAAAACCATTACTTGGCTCACTGCAAGCTAATTGCATTTGTTCAGTCATTGTGAAAATGGATGCAGATGGGATGCGGAAGCTAAGAAATACCCCACTGTTAAATGAGAAATAAAGCCACTTGCTCAGGAGAAACTATTACCTGGGATGAGGTTTTCACCAAGAAGTGGGAAATTGCTCAGTAAATTTCTCTTTTCTGCTTAAGTAGGTCTTTTAATTAATTTTTACTGACCTACTCCTCCTTTAACACAAAAAATGTGAACATAGAAAGTATTGGGCTTGTTGATGGTTCCTTCCAATGTCACAAAGCAAAAGTGAGGGAGACAAATTTGTTCTGGGACAAAGTTTTGTTGCCTTGGGATCTGCAACATTGACACTCAGCTGCAATGAATACAGTGTTGTCTTCTTATTTCTATGTTGGTGTGATAAGAGCTTACTTTTTAAATAAAATGCCATGATGGGGTTAATAACCTCAAAATGAGAATCAAATTGTAATGGGAAGAAGTATACAACATTATGATAAAGCTATGTATGATCTCTTTATTTTAAGGTTAAAACCCCAGCATAGTTATTCTATCACTTAAAGCTGTCATTTCTATTGTTTCGATTAACTGATGCCATATTGTTCTCTTTTCACTAGTAATTAAACACAAAGGTGTAGTGTCATTTAGTAACTAGCTTTCATGTGGTAGAAATTCTAATTGGTTTCAGAATTTGGGGAGAAATGTTAATCTTGATTATTAGAGGAGTAAATGTTCTAGAAAACTGTTGTTCCCTAACCTTATCATCCCTACGGAAACTTATTGGTAGCCTGAAGAAACATGTCCTGTTGAAGGTCTATATCTTTGCCTCAAGTTGCCCGATTGCTGGGACACACAAGCATATGGAGATTACTAGAGAGGGGCAGGGTTAATATCATGTAACTTGCAAGGGGTAACAATGAGAGTCAGATATCTGGGGAGAGGACCCCCAGCCCAACCTGCCAGCTGACTGGTCAACCAGTTGGTTAGTCAACCATGTAGGCGAAGAGACTTACTCAAGTTTACACAGCTAGTCAGAACAGCACCAGGTTAAGAACCTATAGGTCTCCTGAACTGGCCAGGGCTGCTTTTACCTTTTTGAGGGAATGTTACAGTCCCTCCTCTTAAATATCCTGCAGGGCTTGTGATGAAAGAACCCTTGGAAGTCTTGGTAACTCCTAGGTTTGTTTGCAGGACAGCCTTTACAAACTACATATTCTTTCTCCAATGATTTGGTTTCCAGCTCCAAATGGAAACTAGGGCAGATGCCAAGCTTCTTACGTTAGGATCGGGGTTTAAATGGGTTCTCACAGCTTCCTTAAGGTGCCAGGCCCTTCCATCAAGAAAAAGGCTCTTTGCTATGATTATCACAAAAGGTAAACAGGGGAGTGCAGGGACCTCAGATATCCTGTTTTCATTTCCTTTGGATATGTACCCAGAAGTGGGATTGCTGAATCATATGGCAGTTCCAGTTTTAATATTTTGAGGGCAGTATGGATGGTCTTAGAGGACATTATGCTGAGTGAAATAAATCAGACAGAGAAAGACAAACACTGTATGATTTTGTTTATATGTGGAATATAAAAAAAAAAACTCATAGAAATGGAATTGAATGGTGGTTACCAGAGGCTAGGGGATGGCAGAAACGGGGAGATGTTGGTCCAAAAGTGCAAACTTTCCTTTAGAAAATGAATAAGTTCTAGGGATCTCATGCACAGCTTTGTGATTATAGATAGCAATACTGTACCACACACTTGAAATTTACTAAGAGAGTCCATCTTAAATGTTCTCATCACAGGAAAAAAAAAAAAAGAAATAGCAATTATGTGATGTGATAGAGGTACGTATTAGCTAACACGCTGGTGGTGATCACATTGCAGTATATAAATGTGTCAAATCAACATGCTGTACACTTTAAACTTACACAATATTATGTATCAATTATATTTCAATAAAGTTGAAAAAGAAAGGAAAAAAGACTCTACAGCAATTTATAGTAGCATCTAATAGCACTGAGGTAAAGTCTCCTGTGACTAGGGTAAATGACAGTCCTGGTTTGCTTAGGATAGAGGAATTTCCCAGGAAACTGGAACTTTCCACGGCTAAAACTGGAAAAATTCTGGACATCCTGGAAGGAGATGCCCACCCTCTCTGTGGCAGGAAGGAAATCTATACCTTGCATAGCTGAAATACACACACACACACTCATGCATACACATGTGGGTGCACGTTTGTACGTGCACACACACATACAGTATTCATAGGTCTGACGTTGAAATATTAGCTATTTTGTTAGCATCCTGAATATTCGATCAGGAAAAAATAAAAAGCCTTTTTTCCATGACAACAGTGTTCACGTAAACATGGTGAACGTTCCTAAAAACCGTCAGACTTTCTGTAAGAAGTATGGCAGGCACCAATCCCTCAGAACAGGGAGGGCAAGGACTCTCTGTGTGCCAAGGGAAAGCAGCATTATAACAAGAAGCAGAGTGGCTACGGTGGGCAGACTAAACTGATTTTCCAGAAAAAGCCTAAAATTACCAAGAAGATTGTGCTGAGGCTTGAATGCATTGAGCCCAACTGCAGATCTAGGAGAACGCTAGCTCTTGAGAGATGCAAGCATCCTGAACTGGGAAAAGATAAGAAGACAAAGGACCAAGTGATCCAGTTCTCAGCTTCGTATCCTGTTTCATTCCAAAGACAATAAAGTCTTGAGATTATGTTATTTTTTTAAAAAAAAAAGATGAAAAGATTGTAAAAAAATACTTTAGCTATAATCCTATTCAAAGTTTGCAAATATATAACTGTCTGCTCTCTGTATAATAATGTGAAAATGATGATGGTTTTGTACTGTTGACCACATGAAACATACAGCACCAAAGTTTCTGGAGTGAGATGGAAATTGTATCATTATTTCTGCTTTTCAGAGTTTTAATGGTTCAGTAAAGGGCGATGACAGACTCTCCAAATCTCAGCACGTCGAAAAATTCTTTCTTCCTGAGTAGCAAAGCCCATCTGTTTTTAAACTGTGAGGGAGCTGCTGACACTTTATTAAGCTGTTGTTTTGCTTAAATTGCAGTTATTTAAAGTGACACTTCCCTCCACCCCTGCTTTCCAAAGTGCAGTAACCATAACTACTTCTTATTTGGGAAACTGCATGTGGCTATTCTTCCTTGATTAATACACAGAGTCAGTATTTTTGCTTTATTTTAAGGCATCACAGCATGTGGATGTTTTCTTGGATGTTCACTTTTTCTTCCTTTATTTTTCCCCCTCCTCTCCTGCTGTAAGAGTAGATGCACTGACTATTCAATTTCTAGCAGGAGGAAGAAACCCATGTTTGAAGGAAGACTTGTTTGCTGGTTATTTAAAATCTTCTGATCACAGCATCTGTGGACATTTGTGTTAAGCTGGATTTGATTACTTGACTTTTTAGTGAAGAAAGCTCCTTCCTGGAATTTCAGCTCCCTTCTCTTTTTTTTTTTTTTTTTTTTTTTTTTTTTTTTTGTGCGGAGCACAGGCTCCGGACGTGCAGGCTCAGCGGCCACGGATCACGGGCCCAGCCGCCCCGCGGCACGTGGGATCCTCGCGGACCGGGGCACGAACCCGCGTCCCCCGCATCGGCAGGCGGACGCTCAACCACTGCGCCACCAGGGAAGCCCATCAGCTCCCTTCTCTTTTTCCGGCTTCCTGGTTTTCCTGCAGATCAATCTACCTTGATCTGGGCTGTAACTTGCCTCCTCTCCTCCCCTCCCTGTGGGGATGAACATTTCATACACAGCGAGAGGTGCTTTAAATGTCACGGTGTGTCTGACCTTCTGGATCTTAAAGGAACATCGGTTAGAAACAGTTTTCCAAGGAATCATCAGATTCTAGAGTTGGAGTCCCAGTTTCATGTTCTTGGTACTTACTCATGTGTTTTTAATTTACATATTTTCTCAGTTTACTTCTAGCCACTGTATTCAGAAGAAAAATAAGAGATGTCAAAGTGGAGTGGCCTTGAGACGATCAGAGAAGATAAGCCCTCTGCATCTCTGAATGTTTGGAGACTTTGTTTCTCTCCCTTTCTTGAGCTTCCTTATTTCCTTTTCATTTATCTACTAGTCAAAGCCCGCACTCACTGTGCTGGTGGTGGAGACCTTACCCGAGGGGGCGATTAGGGATGCTACAGGTAAAAGGATGAAGAGGAAGGACATGAAGGCAGAGTTCTGGGAATCTGGGCATGTGAAGGGTGAAACTGGGGGTCTGGGACAGAACCCAGGAAACCTCATGGAGCAGAAGACACAGATTTCCAAGAGAATGAAACTCTTGTTGCACAGAGTTAAATCCCCTGAGTGTGTTTGGGGGTGTGAGGGTGAGCGCGAGCGAGGTACTAGAATTCAGTAGTACAAAAGAGCAGGGAAGACTGTCACCCGGAGAAACCAGGGGCCAGCAAAGTGAAAAGCCCCCAGACACAACTGTGTCGACTTGGAAAAAAAATGCACAACCTAAAAGTTGAGAACAGTGTTTTATTTGGCAGACAAAACTGAGGACTTAAGCCTGGGACCCAGCATCTCAGATCACTCTGAGGGACTGCTCCAAAGAGGTAAGAGAGGGAGCCAGGATACACAGGAGTTTCTGTAACAAAGACCAGGTAGTCAGAACATCAAAAAGTTACTGCTAATTAAGGAAAAACAGACATCTCAACTTAAGGAATTTAGCACTTTTCTGTGTATAGAAAGACAAGAGTCTGGGCTCACTGAAATCATTCCTTTGATAAGCACCTCAGCTCCCTGGGGCCAGTATCCCGTGCTTTCTCATCCCCAGTCTCCTCAGGGTGCACTATTGGGGGTGGCTGCAGCAGCTGACTGCTTTAGCTGCTGTGGGCATCCTGATTTCATCCTGAGTTCCCTCGGGGCTCACCATCGGGAAGGCTGTAATGTGATGGCTTGATGGCTGCAACATCCTTTGCTTACTGATATAGCAGGCAATAGATTTCATTCACAAACCAGACCAATGGACTTCTTATTGTTTATTCCTAATTATCATGAAGCCCCAATAACTCTTAGGTATAGTATGTCAGATCTACCTTGCCACAGGTTTTACTTGTCTGCAATTGAACATTCTACACACAATTGGCTCCTGCGTGTGTTGAGAGGTGCGCAGAGTCTCCCAAATGTGTGGACCCCAGGGATGATGTACTTTGCAGGCTCAGGGTCCAATGGCAAGAAGACCCCCAGACCTCTGCCCACATGTGCTATCCTACTGGGCCTCCCTCTGGGAAGAAATGGGATGAAGAGAAGGGAAAGACGGAGGTGGGGTGGGTGTGCGGTGGAGGAGGCAAGCCTCCACATTCCCTCTTTTGACCCAAACTCCCAGATTTCTGAAATGACTCTAGCCAGGTTATCCACAGGGCAAGGCTTAGCAAGAAAGGACATTCTTGTTACACATTCAATCTCTCCTCTTGGCTTTGGCTGCAACTCCATTCATCTGGGCTACTGTAGACTCAGAGACTTGTTATATAAATATAACGGGAGACAACAGGTTGGTATAAAATGCTTTCTGACAAAGTACAAATGCTGGAATCAGCTCTACTCTATTTTAATGGGGAAATGAGAACTGAAGACACTGCTTGGACAGAAATGGGGAGAAAAGAAAAGCTAGAGATTCTAGGGATCTCAGTTAAACTTCAGGGATTTAACTATTTTCTCTTCATCTGGACTGGCTTATTGAAGTTCAAGGCAAAAAGTGACATTAAAGTTCTGCTAGTTCAATACAGTCATTCCACAAGGGAGAATCGCTGCCCCCAGGGGTTTTAACACCTTGTCAAGGGTCATCAAGCTTGTCAATAGTGGAAGTGGGTCTAGGACTAGGTCTCCTGATTTCCAATCCTGACTGTTTTTAAATTGCAACAGGTTATTTCCAATGTCCACAAGGGCAAAATGAAAACTGTGGGCCAGGTTCCCTGCCAAAGCTCTGTACAGAGAGTAACTTAGCAGAGATGAGAGGGTGGAGGGTAATGATTTGGGAAGCTTTAAACAAGGATTGGAGATCATCATCTGTCATCAGCTGCCTCCTAGTTCTACCTTGCCCTGTGAATCCTCCCCAGGATCCTGCATCTGCAACTCCGCAGGGGGCTTAATGGGACCTTATTTGCAAACTTTCAAGTTTTCATTGCTTTAATTCAGGTCTAAATTTGATTAATTCTAGTTGGATTTAAAAAAAATTCTGATTTTGTATGAACAATTGTATTCTGCCTTGTCTTCCCCATTCCTCTTTTTTCCAAGTTTCCTCTGTTAGGTTCCATTTTTCAAATTCAGATGGAGTCCATTGCTTTTGAACTTTTCCCAAGCCTTTTATTTTCTCCTATCTCTGTTGAGTTGCAGAGCCTCAAAACTTGACATAAAATGAATGGGGACCAGACTGCCATGGAATGTGTGGGGAAGTTGCCCTTTCGGGTCAACATGTGTTCTTTGTTGGGGAATGGACACCGCTGAAGTGAGAACATCAATGACAGAATACCCCAGTATTCTGTCATGTAATCTGTGGAAATTAGCTGTCTGTGCCTAAGTCTCTTCATCTAAGAATGGTAATAGCTGCAAATTTGATATTGAACTCACAGTGTTGTGAAAATAAAAAGTAGGTACTAAAACATGGTCATAGGTTTAAAAGTGCTATACAGATATTAGATACTGTGTAACTGGACCCTGCATTTTCATTCTTTGAGAATCTCAAAGTTCTGCTGAAAAACAGGTAAATTTAGATTTTATTTTAGAAAACAAGTTAATTTTTTCAAAAGAACTCATGTTCTTTAAAAATGAGATATCTACTCATTTCAGGCAGAGGAGAATGGTTCTACTTTAGAATTCTTTAGTAATTCTGTGCTCCCTCAGAGAAGAATCACGTGTTGCAATACTGTTTATTGCTCTGTGTCCCTCTGGATGCTGCAGCGTATTGAGTAAATTGGTAGAGTGTCATGGAACAGATACATGGCCGATTGACTGGACTACAAATGAGAGGATAAACAAGCTGCTCTCAGTCTTCACTGGCCATTCCTTCCGGGGGCTCCCATTATGGGGCCATTTTAATGAGTCGCTCAAACCAGGGGGCACGGTAGAGTAGGCAGCTGCAATTTGTGCCTCAGAAACATACCACTATTTTTAAATCAAAGTACAGTTGATTTACAGCATTGTGTTAGTTTCAGGTGTACAGCAAAGTGATTCAGTTATATTTATATTCTTTTTCAGATTCTTTTCCATTATAGTTCATTACAAGATTTTGAATATAGTTCCCTGTGGTATACAGTAGGTCCTTGTTATTTATCTGTTTTATATACAGTGGTGTATATCTGTTAATCCCAAACTCCTAATTTGTCTCTCCCTCCTACCTTTCCCCTTCTGTAACCATAAATTTGTTTTCTATATCTGTGAGTCTGATTCTGTTTTGTAAATAAGTTCATTAATATCACTTTTTAAGATTCCACATATAAGTGATATCATATGGTATTTGTCTTTGCCTGACTTACTTCACTTAGTATGGTAATCTCTAGGTCCATCCATGTTGCTGCAAGTGGCATTATTTCATTATTTTTTATGGCTGAGTAATATTTCACTGTACATGTATACCACATCTTCTTTATCCATTCATCTGTCAACAAACACTTAGGTTGCTTCCATGTCTTGGACATTGTAAATAGTGCTGCTATGAACATGGCGGTGCATGTATCTTTTCGAATTAGAGTGGGTTTTTTTTTCTGGATATATGTGGAGGAGTGGGATTGCTAGATCATATGGTAATTCTATTTTTAGTTTTTAAAGAACCTCCATACTGTTCTCCATAGTGGCTGTACCAATTTACATTCCCACCAAGGGTGTAAGAGGGTTCCCTTTTCTCCACACCCTCTCCAGCATTTATTATTTGTAGACGTTTTGATGATGGCCATTCTGACTGGTAAAAACATACCACTTTTGGATCACCACACTCAAAAATATTTCCAGGTTGTATGGGGATCATGTGATTTCAGAGGTGATAGAATCCTCAGCTCACATCCAATCCACTTTCATTTTAAAGTGGAGAAGACTGAGGTGTGGAGAGACTCAGAGCCCCATGTAGACAACAGAGCTTGTTGTCCTGACACCTGAACCCATTTCCTGAGCTCTGTTCTGCTGATTTAAGGAGATGGCTGTAGCCTCTAGTCTGGGGATACAGGAAGATGATCCAGAGCAGTGGCTCTTAACCAGGGGATTGTTCACCTTCAGCGGATATTTGGTAACGTCTGAAGACAGTTTATTTGTCATGATTGGATGGGGGAGCTAGTGGTTCAGGGCCAGGGACGCTGCTCAACATCCTACAATGCACAGGACAGCCCCACAACAAAGCATTATCCAGCTCAGGGTGCCAGTAGTGCTGAGGTTGAGAAACTCTTTTCTAGAGAAGTTAACTTTGGAGCTGGGAATACTTGGATTCAAACCCTGGATCTGCTATTCTCTATCTTTCGGGGGAGGTTAATCAACCTCCCTGTGCCTTGGGTTCCTCATCTGTAAAATGGGCATCCTGATAGTGCCCATTGCATAGGATTGTCACGAGGGTTAAATAAGATGCTGCATGTAAAATACAGGGAGTCACACACAGTTGGCCCTCAATAAATGGTACCTACTGATGTTATTACACCTGCAAAACTAAATTGTCAGACTTAGATAACTACATGCATATGAGTAAAATCTAATAAGGCTTTTGTGGTGCCCTTTAAGGCATTACAGTTTGGTAGGGCACATGGACCCCTCAATTCTTCTTCCAGGACCCTGAGGATCCTGGAATGTTGTCTCAATTGCATATTAAGAAATAGTGATACTGACATATAGTGAGAGCTTATTCTGTGACAGGGCTTATTCTAATCCTGTCATAAGTATTAGCTCATTTAACCTACATAACAGTTTCATCAAGCAGGCACAGCTTGAGACTTGAAGAGCTTCCTTAATCCGAACAGTATGTATTTCTTTAAAAATGCAAAGTTCTTAGCCAATATCTTTTAAAATATTGTATCCCTCCCATTTTCTCTATTTCTCCTTCTGAAACGATATTTTAGACATACGTTGGATCTTCTCATTTTATGCTATGTGATTCCTATGCATGCACACACAGGTATATGTATACATATATAGTTTTGTTTTGTTTTGGTTTGTTTTACATCTTAATTGGAGTATAATTGCTTTACAATGGTGTGTTAGTTTCTGCTTTAAAACAAAGTGAATCAGTTATACATATACATATGTTCCCATATCTCTTCTCTCTTGCATCTCCCTCCCTCCCACCCTCCCTCTCCCACCCCTCTACATGGTCACAAAGCACCGAGCTGATCTGCCTGTGTTATGCGGCTGCTTCCCATTAACTATCTATTTTACGTTTGGTAGTGTATATATGTCCATGCCACTCTCTCACTTTGTCACAGCTTACCCTTCCCCCTCGCCATATCCTCAAGTCCATTCTCTAGTAGGTCTGTGTCTCTATTCCTGTCTTCAGAACCATTTTTGTTTGTTTGGTTTTTTAGATTCCATATATATGTGTTAGCATACAGTATTTGTTTTTCTCTTCCTGACTTACTTCACTCTGTATGACAGTCTCTGGGTCCATCCACCTCACTACAAATAAATCAATTTCATTTCTTTTTATGGCTGAGTAATATTCCATTGTATATATGTGCCACATCTTCTTTATCCATTCATCTGATGATGGACATTTAGGTTGTTTCCATCTCCTGGCTATTGTAAATAGAGCTGCAGTGAACATTTTGGTACATGACTCTTTCTGAATTATGGTTTTCTCAGGGGATATGCCCAGTGGTGGGATTGCTGGGTCATATGGTAGTTCTCTTTGTAGTTTTTTAAGGAACCTCCATACTATTCTCCATAGTGGCTGTACCAGTTCACATTCCCACCAGCAATCCAAGAGTGTTCCCTTTTCTCCACACCCTCTCCAGCATTTATTGTTTCTAGATTTTTTGATGATGGCCATTCTGACTGGTGTGAGATGATATCTCATTGTAGTTTTGATTTGCATTTCTCTAATGATTAATGATGATGAGCACTTTTTCATGTGTTTGTTGGCAGCCTGTATATCTTCTTTGGAGAAATGTCTATTTAGGTCTTCTGCCCATTTTTGGATTGGGTTGTTTGTTTTTTTGTTATTGAGCTGCATGAGCTGCTTAAATGTCTATTGGTCTTCTGCCCATTTTTGGATTGGGTTGTTTGTTTTTTTTTTATTGAGCTGCATGAGCTGCTTGTAAATTTTGGAGATTAATCCTTTGTAAGTTTCTTCATTTGCAAATGTTGTCTCCCATTCTGACGGTTGTCTTTTGGTCTTGTTTATGGTTTCCTTTGCTGTGCAAAAGCTTTGAAGTTTCCTTAGGTCCCATTTGTTTATTTTTGTTTTTATTTCCATTTCTCTAGGAAGTGGGTCAAAAAGGATCTTGCTGTGATTTATGTCATAGAGTGTTCTGCCTGTGTTTTCCTCTAAGAGTCTTATAGTTTATGGCCTTACATTGAGGTCTTTAATCCATTTTGAGCTTATTTTTGTGTATGGTGTTAGGGAGTGATGTATCTCATACTTTTACATGTACCTGTCCAGTTTTCCCAGCACCACTTATTGAAGAGGCTGTCCTTTCTCCACTGTATATTCCTGCCACCTTTATCAAAGATAAGGTGACCATATGTGTGTGGGTTTATCTCTGGGCTTTCTATCCTGTTCGATTGATCTATCTTTCTGTTTTTGTGCCAGTACCATACTGTCTTGATTACTGTAGCTCGGTAGTATAGTCTGAAGTCAGGGAGCCTGATTCCTCCAGCTCCAGTTTTCTTTCTCAAGATTGCTTTGGCTATTCGGGGTCTTTTGTGTTTCCATACAAATTGTGAAATTTTTTGTTCTAGTTCTGTGAAAAATGCCAGTGAAAGTTTGATAGGGATTGCGTTGGATCTGTAGATTGCTTTGGTTAGTAGAGTCATTTTCACATTGTTGATTCTTCCAATCCAAGAACATGGTATATCTCTCCATCTATTTGTATCATCTTTAATTTCTTTCATCAGTGTCTTATAATTTTCTGCATACAGGTCTTTTGTCTCCTTAGGTAGGCTTATTCCTAGATATTTTATTCTTTTTGTTGCAATGGTAAATGGGAGTGTTTTCTTGATTTCACTTTCAGATTTTTCATCATTAGTGTATAGGAATGCAAGAGATTTCTGTGCATTAATTTTGTATCCTGCTACCTTACCAAATTCATTGATTAGCTCTAGTAGTTTTCTGGTAGCATCTTTAGGATTCTCTATGTATAGTATCATGTCATCTGCAAACAGTGACAACTTTACTTCTTCTTTTCTGATTTGGATTCCTTTCATTTCCTTTTCTTCTCCACTTGCTGTGGCTAAAACTTCTAAAACTATGTTGAATAAAAATGGTGAGAGTGGGCAACCTTGTCTTGTTCCTGATCTTAGTGGAAATGGTTTCAGTTTTTCACCATTGAGGATGATGTTGGCTGTGGGTTTGTCATATATGGCCTTATTATGTTGAGGAAAGTTCCCTCTATGCCTACTTTCTGCAGGGTTTTTATCATAAAAGGGTGTTGAATTTTGTTGAAAGCTTTCTCTGCATCAATTGAATGACCATATCGTTTTTCTCTTTCAATTTGTTAATATGGTGTATCACAATGATTGATTTGCACATATTGAAGAATCCTTGCATTCCTGGGATAAACCCCACTTGATCATGGAGTATAATCCTTTTAAAGTGCTGTTGGATTCTGTTTGCTAGTATTTTGTTGAGGATTTCTGCATCTATGTTCATCAGTGCTATTGGCCTGAAGTTTTCTTTCTTTGTGACATCCTTGCCTGGTTTTGGTATCAGGGTGATGGTGGCCTCGTAGAATGAGTTTGGGAGTGTTCCTCCCTCTGCTATATTTTGGAAGAGTTTGAGAAGGATAGGTGTTAGCTCTTCTCTAAATGTTTGATAGAATTTGCCTGTGAAGCCATCTGGTCCTGGACTTTTGTTTGTTGGAATATTTTTAATCACAGTTTCAATTTCAGTGTTTGTGATTGGTTTGTTCATATTTTCTATTTCTTCCTGATTCAGCCTTGGCAGTTGTGCATTTCTAAGAATTTGTCCATTTCTTCCAGGTTGTCCATTTTATTGGCATAGAGGTGCTTGTAGTAATCTCTCATGATCTTTTGTATTTCTGCAGTGTCAGTTGTTACTTCTCCTTTTTCATTTCTAATTCTATTGATTTGGGTCTTCTCCCTTTTTTTCTTGATGAGTCTGGCTAATGGTTTATCAATTTTGTTTATCTTCTCAAAGAACCAGCTTTTAGTTTTATTGATCTTTGCTATCGTTTCCTTCATTTCTTTTTCATTTATTTCTGATCTGATCTTTATGATATCTTCCTTCTGCTGACTTTAGGATATTTTGTTCTTCTTTCTCTAATTGTTTTAGGTGCAAGGTTAGGTTGTTTATTCGAGATGTTTCCTGTTTCTTAAGGTAGGATTGTATTGCTATAAACTTCCCTCTTAGAACCGCTTTTGCTGCATCCCATAGGTTTTGGGTCGTCGTGTCTCCATTGTCATTTTTTTCTAGGTATTTTTTGATTTCCTCTTTGATTTCTTCAGTGATCACTTCGTTATTAAGTAGTGTATTGTTTAGCCTCCATTTGTTTGTATTTTTTACAGATCTCTTCCTGTAATTGATATCTAGTCTCATAGCGTTGTGGTTGGAAAAGATACTTGATACAATTTCAATTTTCTTAAATTTACCAAGGCTTGATTTATGACCCAAGATATTATCTATCCTGGAGAACGTTCCATGAACACTTGAGAAAAATGTGTATTCTGTTGTTTTTGGATGGAATGTCCAATAAATATCAATTAAGTCCATCTTGTTTAATGTATCATTTAAAGCTTGTGTTTCCTTATTTATTTTCATTTTGGATGATCTGTCCATTGGTGAAAGTGGGGTGTTAAAGTCCCCTACTATGAATGTGTTACTGTCAATTTCCCCTTTTATGGCTGTTAGTATTTGCCTTATGTATTGAGGTGCTCCTATGTTGGGTGCATACATATTTACAATTGTTATATCTTCTTCTTGGATCGATCCTTTGATCATTATGTAGTGTCCTTCTTTGTCTCTTCTAATAGTCTTTATTTTAAAGTCTATTTTGTCTGATATGAGAATTGCTACTCCAGCTTTCTTTTGGTTTCCATTTGCATGGAATACCTTTATCCATCCCCTCACTTTCAGTCTGTATGTGTCTCTAGGTCTGAAGTGAGTCTCTTGTAGGCAGCATATATATGGGTCTTGTTTTTGTATCCATTCAGCCAGTCTGTGTCTTTTGGTGGGAGCATTTAATCTATTTACATTTAAGGTAATTATCGATATATCTGTTCCTATTCCCATTTTCTTAATTGTTTTGGGTTTGTTATTATACGTCTTTTCCTTCTCTTGTGTTTCTTGCCTTGAGAAGATCCTTTAGCATTTGTTGTAAAGCTGGTTTGGTGGTGCTGGACTCTCTCAGCTTTTGCTTATCTGTAAAGTTTTTAATTTCTCCATCAAATCTGAATGAGATCCTTGCTGGGTAGAGTAATCTCGGTTGTAGGTTTTTCTCCTTCATCACTTTAAATATGTCCTGTCTGTCCCTTCTGGCTTGCAGAGTTTCTGCTGAAAGATCAGCTGTTAACCTTATAAGGATTCCCTTGTGTGTTATTTGTTGTTTTTCCCTTGCTTCTTTTAACATGTTTTCTTTGCATTTAATTTTTGACAGTTTGATTAATATGTGTCTTGGCATGTTTATCCTTGGATTTATCCTGTATGGGACTCTCTGTGCTTCCTGGACTTGATTAACTATTTCCTTTCCCATATTAGGGAAGTTTTCAACTATAATCTCTTCAAACATTTTCTCAGTCCCTTTCTTTTTCTCTTCTTCTCCTTCTTCTGGGACCCCTATTATTCAAATGTTGGTGCGTTTAATGTTGTCCCAGAGGTCTCTGAGAGTGTCCTCAGTTCTTTTCATTCTTTTTTCTTTATTCTGCTCTGCAGTAGTTATTTCTGTTATTTTATCTTCCAGGTCACTTATCCGTTCTTCTGTCTCAGTTATTCTGCTATTGATCCCTTCTAGAGTATTTTTAATTTCATTTATTGTGTTGTTCATCATTGCTTGTTTCATCTTTAGTTCTTCTAGGTCCTTGTTAAATGTTTCTTTCATTTTCTCTATTCTAATTCCAAGATTTTGGATCATCTTCCCTATCATTATTCTGAATTCTTTTTCAGGTAGACTGCCTATTTCCTCTTCATTTGTTAGGTCTGGTGGGTTTTTATCTTGCTCCTTCATCTGCTGTGTGTTTTTCTGTTTTCTCATTTTGCTTATCTGACTGTGTTTGGGGTCTCCTTTTTGCAGGCTGCAGGTTCATAGTTCCCATTGTTTTTGGTGTCAGTCCCCAGTGGCTAAAGTTGATTCAGTGGGTTGTGTAGCCTTCCTGGTGAAGTGGACTAGTGCCTGTGTTCGGGTGGATGAAGCTGGATCTTGTCTTTCTGGTGGGCAGGTTCACGTCTGGTGGTGTGTTTTGTGGTGTCTGTGGCCTTATTATGATTTTAGGAAGCCTCTCTGCTAATGGGTGGGGTTGTGTTCTTGTCTTGCTAGTTGTTTGGCATAGGATGTCCAGCACTGTAGCTTGCTGGTTTTTGAGTGAGAAGCTGGGTGTTGGTGTTGAGATGGAGATCTCTGGGAGATTTTCGCCATTTGATATCACGTGGAGCTGGGACGTCTCTTGTGGACCAATGTCCTGAAGTTGGCTCTCCCACCTCAAAGGCATAGCACTGAGTGCTGGCGGCAGCACCAAGAGCCTTTCATCCACAGAGCTCAGAATAAAAGAAAAAGCAGAAAGAAAGAAAGAAAGAAAGAAAGAAAGAAAGAAAGAAAGAAAGAAAGAAAGAAGAAAGAAGAAGAAAGAAAGAAAGAGAACAAAATAAAATAAAATAAAGTAAGGTAAAATAAAATAAAGTTATTAAAATAAAAAAATAATTATTAAGAAAAAAACTTAAAAAAAATGAAAAACAAAAAACAGATGGATAGAACCCCAGGACAAATGGTGAAAGCAAAGCTATACAGACAGAATCTCACACAGAAGCATACACATACACACTCAAAAAAAGAGGAAAAGGGGAAAAAATAATAAATCTTGCTCTTAAAGTCCACCTCCTCAATTTGGGATGATTCGTTGTCTATTCATGTATTCCACAGATGCAGAGTACATCAAGTTGATTGTGGAGATTTAATCCGCTGCTCCTGAGGCTGCTGGGAGAGATTTCCCTTTCTCTTCTTTGTTCTCACAGCTCCCAGGGGCTCAGCTTTGGATTTGGCCCTGCCTCTGCGCGTAGGTCACCGGAGGGCGTCTGTTCTTTGCTCAGACAGGACAGGGTTAAAGGAGCCACTGATTCAGGGTCTCTGGCTCACTCAGGCTGGGGGGAGGGAGGGGCACGGAGTGCGGGGCGGGCCTGCGGCGGCAGAGGCCGGCGTGACTTTGCACCGGCCTGAGGCGCACTGTGCGTTCTCTCGGGGGAGTTGTCCCTGGATCCCAGGACCCTGGCAGTGGTAGGCTGCACAGGTTCTCCAGAAGTGGGGTGTGGATAGTGACCTGTTCTCGCACACAGGCTTCTTGTTGGCGGCAGCAGCAGCCTTAGCGTCTCCTGCCCGTCTCTGGGGTAAGTGCTTTTAGCCGCAGCTCATGCCCTTCTCTGGAGCTCCTTTAAGCAGCGCTCTGAATCCCCTCTCCTCGCGCACCAGGAAACAAAGATGGAAGAAAAAGTCTCTTGCCTCTTCGGCAGGTGCAGACTTTTCCCTGGACTCCCTCCCGGCTAGCCGTGGCGCACTAGCCCCCTGCAGGCTGTGTTCACGCCGCCCACCCCCATCCCTTCCCTGCGCTCCAACCAAAGCCCGAGCCTCAGCTCCCAGCCCCGCCCGCCCCGGCGGGTGAGCACACAAGCCTCTCGGGCTGGTGAGTGCCGGTCGGCGCCGATCCTCTGTGCGGGAATCTCCCCGCTTTGCCCTCCGCACCCCCATTGCTGCGCTGTCCCCCGTGGCTCCGAAGCTCCCCGCTCCGCCACCTGCAATCTCCGCCCGCGAAGGGGCTCCTAGGGTGTGGAGACCTTTCCTCCTTCACAGCTCCCTCCCACTGGTGCAGGTCCCGTCCCTGTTCTTCTGTCTCTGTTTTTTCTTTTGCCCTACCCAGGTACGTGGGGAGTTTCTTGCCTTTTGGGAGGTCTGAGGTCTTCTGCCAGTGTTCAGTAGGTGTTCTGTAGGAGTTGTTCCACGTGTAGATGTATTTCTGATGTATCTGTGGGGAGGAAGGTGATCTCCACGTCTTACTCTTCCGCCATCTTCTACATATATAGTTTTAACTTTATTTTTGTTGAAGTAGTACATATGCAATGCTTAAAAGTCAAGTGGTTCTAAAAGACTTATGACCAGATAAGAGTAGTCCCTGCCTCACACTAGATTCCAACTTCCAGACACAACCATTTTCAACTCTTTTGTTTGCTTTTTCTGATATTCACCTCTGTATTACTACAACATGGTGATGTTATTGATTTTTCAGATTTGGATATCATCTACTGATTTTTTACTACAGAAGATGAGGAATTAGCTCTCATTTACACCTTCTTTATCATCACTCCCCTTTCTTCCATTATTTTTCAGCCTCATCATGGAAAATTTTCTTTTTACCATCATATTTTTATTTTTGAAGAGATTATTTTTGTTCTTCAGTTGTTCCTTTTTTAATTGTCTCCTGTTTTTGTTTAATGTACATGCTGTCTTCTCTTATAACTCTGAAGATATTATACTTTTTTTTTGCTTCTTTTTTCTGTTTCTTCTAAGTATTGCCTATGTTTCCTCAGAGCCTCTTTACTTTTCTTTTCACTTCTTTCTTTCCTTTTTCTTTTCAGTACAGACAGCTTCCAATGAACTTTTTTTTTTTTTTTTTTTTTTTTGTCTGCGTCAGGTCTTAGTTGTGGTACTCTGTATCTATCGATGTGGTACGGACTCTTCATTGTGGCACGCAGGCTTCTCTCTAGTGGTGACATGGAGGCTTCTCTCTCTAGTTGTGGCGCATGGGTTCCAGAGCTCATGGGCTCTGTAGTTTGTAGCCTGCTGGCTCTCTCATTGAGGTGCACAAGCTCAGTATTGTGGCCAGTGGGCTTAGCTGCCCCGCAGCAATGTGGGATCTTAGTTCCCCAACCAGGGATTGAACCCACGTCCCCTGCATTGGAAGACGGATTCTTTACCACTGGACCACCAGGAAGTCCCCCAATCAACTTATTAATCCTTATTCTTAATATGAAGCTAGGTAAAAAATTACCAGGCATTGGAGGAAAGTATTTTATATTAAAAATAGATGTTTTCTTTGGAGCTGCTCGGTCTCCCAAAGGTGATGTCCTGCACTTGCCTCTCTGAGGGGTAGACGGTGGCTGCCAACGTTCTCAAACTCAAATGCAGGAGGTGTCCAGGGCTCATCTTGCAATTTGCAGAATTTTGCTGACTCATCAGTTTTTAGCATGGTCCTTGTCTATGATAGAGGTGAATTTTGCTGAGTCCACAGTCTGTCTAGTTCAACTTCTCCTCAGAGTTTTCTGCTAGGGAATGAGAGGGGAACTGGTCCCAACCTTTTCTCATTCAGTCTTTCAGCCAGTTCTGTTTGGAGTTCTACATGCACCCCTGCTCTCAGAGGTACCAGATCTTTGCAGCATGAATCAGCCTGCTTTCCAGGTTTGCCAGTTTAGGTTTTAGCTTTTTCTGGGCTAAATGTTAACTACTAACATTTTATTACTGCATATCTCTCCCATTCTGTCTGTCCTTTGAGTTTCTGCTTTCTTTTCTTTTTTTTTTTTTTTTGGCTGCACCTTGTGACATGTGGGATCTTAGTTCCTTGATCAGGGATTGAACCCATGTCCCCTCCAGTGGAAGTACTGAGTCTTCACTGGACACCCAGGGAAGTCCCTCTGCATTCCTTTTACCACCACCACTTTAGGGGAAATTTCATGAAGGAGGGTGATAAATATTTATATTGAAGGTGCCATGTTTAACTAGAAATGCCCTTTAAGAAATAACTCTTTGTCTCTGTCTGTGCTACATTCTGGATAATTTGTTTAGATCTAGAGCTTTCAGTTGGCTAATTCTCCCTTCAGTTTTGTCTAATCTGCTATTTAACCTGACCACTGAGTTTTAAGTTTTAATCGACATATTTTTCTCCTCTAGATGTCCTATTTTAACTGTTAGAAAAATCTGCCTCTTTTTCCTCATGTTTTCTTGTTCTTTATGATTATTTTTTGATCTTTGTTATTCTTTTTAACAGATGAACTTTAAATCTCTTAAAGATTCTTCTAACCTCTCAAGCCCTTGACTGGGCTACTTCTATTTTCTTTCTTTTTTTCTTCTGTTTTTGTGATCATTGAATCCCATTATGGTGAACTATTTCCTCTTCGGTTTTTAAATTTTGATAATGAGCTCATCTTTAGTGGAGATTTCTTTCTTTCTGTGGGAAGCCCATATTCCTTGAGTTATGTAAACGTCCCTACAGAGGGTTTTTGTATCTGCTTCTGCTGGGAACCACAGGGGTTCACTTACCTGGGATTTTTTGTTGTTATTTGTTGAGATCCCTGTATTATGTGGATAGCGTAAATTCATACTCCACGTCTATGCTATGTACAAAATTACTGTTTTGATATCTCATTGGAGATGTTAATATTGTTTTCCATACAGATCCCCAGGCAGAGAGAAGCCTCTTCCACCTTCTTGGGCCATTAGGAAGATAGTCCTTTTTGCTGTTTGTGCTGGTCATTCAGCTGCGGGCTCTCAGCCTTCTCCCTGCTCCTTCTACACTGTATTTTCTGATGCCAGGGCTGGGATTCTGCAAATCATATTTCCCTTCTGCCATCTTCCTCTCTTTCAGCTTTTGTCAATAAGGGGCTCAGAGTGAGAGTGGGAGGCAGAAGGAGAGAGAACAGACTTCCTGTTTGCTCACTACTCCTGAAGCATCACCTTGGCAGTGGTTCATCATCCCAGTGATGGCAGTGGTTCTAGCTTCTTCTCACACCCAATACCAGCTGAGTTGCACACCTTAGAGCTCTGAATCTTAGGTCTGCAAGATCTCTCCTCCAAAGTTCTACATTCTAATAACCCATTCCTGGGCAAGAGTATATGGGTCCAGATCAATAACCATGTGTTAAACAGCTTCTAAGATGGTTCCCAATCATCTCTGTCTCCTGGTCATCACAGCCTCATGTAAATCCCACCCATGTAAATCCCACCCCTTGAGCATGACCTGCAGCTAATAAACAGACAGAATGTAGCAAAAATGATGGGATGCCTCTTCTGAGGTTGGTTACAAAAGGTTCTGGCTTTTATCATGCCTACCCTCTCTCACTGTCTTGCTTGCTTGTTCTGATGGAAGCTTGTTGCCATGTTGCGAGCTGCCTTTTAGGGAGACTCAGTGGCAAAGATCTGAGAGAGACCTCTGACCAGTATTCAGCAATGAACTGAGGTCTTCAGGCCAACAGCTTCTGAGGAATGAAATATTCCCAACAGCCACATGAGTGAGCTTGGAAGCGAACCCACCCCGGGTTGACCCTGATTTCAGCCTGGTGAGGGACCCTGAGTCTGAGGGCTCTGCTAAGCCACATCCATTTGCCTGACTCACAGAAACTGTGAGGTAAACAACTGTGTTGTTTTAAGCTGAGAGCCTTTGGGGTAATTTTGGGTAATTTGTTACACAGCCATATATAACTAATCCTACTCCATTTCCAATAACAGAATGACTTTATGATGGAGGCAGAAGGCCTACAAAGGTGCTGGGTTTATGTAGGGCTAGCAATTCCAGCTACTTCTAGCTCCCCAGGGTCTAAGACCCCACCAATGTCTCCCCACATGGGCATTAAAACTCTGGCCCTCAGCTGGTAGGGCCCTTGTCCAAACCTGCATTTCTTTGTGTGAGCGCCCTAACAGTTTCTGGCAGCACCAGAAAATTTCCCTTACGTTTGAACTTGACTATGTACTTTTAAAACATTTTGTAATATTTCCCCAGGATTTCTCTGCTTTTGAGGAAGAAATGGACGTCCCCAGGTCTCTCCGCTGCCAGAAATCCAAAGTCAAGCAGAAGACTCTGGATATTCATAAAATCAGGAAATCTCTGTATTTTAATTCTCAATATTTAAACAGATTGGTCTTTACCAGTTGTTGAAACACAAACTCTAATTCATAATATGAATGATCTCCCAGGTTGAATGCTATTAGGGCAATCTGGTAGTTTAATTGCTTCTTCCCTGATGACTTATGACTTGGAACAGCTAGGAAAGTAGGGTATCGAAACAAATACTTGAAGGCCAAGGATAAAAATATGTTAATAATTAGTAATAGCTAGAAGCAAAGTTAATTCTCAGTGGGCCCATAATGCCAGCCATTTAATGCAAATGAACAAATGGCATTTTAATGTAAAGGAATTGAAAGCTAATATTCTAATTTTCCAAATAAGATCAATAATTCAACAAACAATAATGTTTTGGAGGAAGGAATTTAGAACTAGAGCGATAACTTTAATTCGGAGATAAGTGAAATGCTATGTGAAGTTTATATCTGTGGATCCCAAATTAGGCCAAATTAGAGTTAGGTGCACAAACACTGGAAGGAAGGGCTCATAAACATGAAAAGTGCAAGCCATAGCTGATCACAAAGTGATAAAATTGGTCTTAGAACACTGGATAATGGAACAATCTTTTATTTCTTTTGAAGGATTATGAGAGATAATTCAGAATTTAAATGGTGTTGTTTTGGGAGTTCCCTGGTCGTTCAGTGGTTAGGACTCAGCGCTTTCAGTGCCGGGGCCCCGGGTTCAATCCCTGGTCAGGGAACTGCAATCCTGCAAGCCATGCAACTCAGCCAAAAACAAAAAAAATTATTTTAAATAAAAAATAAATAAAATGGTGTTGTTTTGAATTATTAGATCTTGTGTTTTAGATAAAAGTTTAATAAATGAATAGTGAAACAGCATTCCAATTTCTGGTATTGGGTTACTCTGGATGAATCATTTTGACCTGAAGTATAAAAACACACCCCTATGTTCAGACTGTAGCCTCACTGTGCCCAGGAGTGACAGTATTTTGTGCCTGGTTTGTACAGGATGCTGAAAGAAAACCGCTCTAGCCTGGTAACTTCCATGTGTATAGTACCTTGCAGTCAACAAATGTTTCTCACACTTTCTCTCATTTGATCCTTTAAACAAGCTTGTATGGTAGGTATTCTTAGCCTCATTTGACAGGTGGGGGAATTGAGAAATTATGATTTGCCTGGGGTCGTGCAACTTGCAAATGCAGAATTTACCCCTGGACCTCAAGCGCATCACCATGTCCAGGGCGATTTCTATTGCCCTCCACGCTCAGCTCCTTCAGGTGTGTCTGCATTTTTAACTCCATAGTGCCTGGCAAAGCCAGATGAGCAGTCTCTTCATTCTGCAGTGGTTTTTGTTGTTGTTGTTTTGGTATTTTTTGTATTTTATTGAAGTATAGTTGATTTACAATGTTGCATTAGTTTAAGGTGTACAGCACAGTGATTCAGTTATACAGATATAGATTCTTTTTCAGATTCTTTTCCATTATAGGTTATTACAAGATATTGAGTAGAGTTCCCTGTGCTATATAGTAGGTCCTTGTTGGTTACCTATTTTGTATATAGTAGTGTGTGTATGTTAATCCCAAACTCCTAATTTACCTGCCACCACACACACACACACACACACACACACACACACACACACACACACACAGTGTTTTAAAGTGTGTTGGATCCTCCGGCAGTTCTAGCGTCTGTTTGTAGTGTTTTATTTTGAATTTGTTCTTTATCAGACAGAATTCTAATGCAATTTCAATGACAGTGGACTTCAAACACCTTCTTCTCTGGCAGGTTCTGTACTCCTCTGATCTGGGTATTATTTTTTCACTCCAATTTAGAAAACACTTCTCTTGATGTACACCATGGTACAGAAAAATTCCACCCAGTAGATGTTCAGCAATGAAACACATCCCTATATTCAGTGTTCTGAGCAAGAAACAAAGTTTCCAACACTCCAGAAACCCCTCATGTCCCCTTTCAGTCACCACTCCCTCCAAGGGTAATCCCTGGGCTGACTTCTAACGGCATACATGGGCTTTGCCTGTCTTCATCCTTCTTATACATGAAGTCTCTTGTGTTCTCTTGCTGAAAAATATGTTTGGGAGGCTCATCCATGTTGTAGAATGCAGTAGTAGGGTGTTCATTTTCAGTGCTGCACAATATTCCACTGTGTGGAATTTGTTATCTTATTATAATACTGTTATGATTATATATAAAATACTATATTGTAATAGAGCATATCTTATTACAATGTTATTATATATAAAATAATATATTGTGATAGACTAGACAACTAATAGAATAGGCAAATATTCTAGAATAGCTCTGTTTAACTATTCTACAGTTGATGGGCATTTGGGTGGTTTCCAGTTTGGGGCTATTACTAATAGGCCCTCTGTGGACATTCTAGAACAGCTTTTTTGATGAATATAGGTACACAGTTTTGGGGGGAAATACGACCCAATTTTTGGATGATTTTTTTATATTCTTCCACTGGCAGAAGATAAAATATAGAAAGAGTATAATTTTCCATCTATATATTTTATGTTGCTAATCTAAATCATAATTTATGGAAAGTCAAGACCTCTGATAGCAAACATACCTCATTCATTTAGGCTTCATCAGTTTAAAATTTGTAATCATTTAGACTGGAACTCAAGTGATATTTCTTTCATTTAGCAAACACTTTCTTTAAAGCTAATGTCAATATTTCAATATAAGGGGCAAATTTCAAATTCAAGATCCAGTCACCAAACATTTTAGGCACTACATTTACATGTATAACTCATAAGGTAGTTGCAAGTTGATCTTATCTGTAGATAAAAACAAGGTATCCCAGGAAATGTATTTTGCAATAATAAGCTTTGTTAGTAGGTCTGAGTTGGTGATACTTTAATATAACAGACAATTTCTTTTACCAGTAATACTACATTCTGTCATTCCAAATTATTGGATTTAGATGTGGCACTGTCCTAGATGAATGACTCTAGTGCACATATAAGCACAGAACACTTATCAGTATATAGAACTGTTCCCCCAATTAATCAAGAAGGACACAGGTAATAAGGTAGTTCTAATCATGTTTAAATATTCCTTGAGCAGTTTGTGCCTAGAAGCCATGGTGCAAACTGTAAAGCGCTTCGCCTGGGACAGTTATTAGTGATGGTTACATTCAGGTCCTCTCCCCTCCCTCCACCTCCTTCTTTCCTAAATGTTTCTTCTGCAGAGTAACAAACACAGAGTTGGGTCATTTCTAACCATTCTCACTAAACCCCCCTTCTGTTTTTTGCCTTTCTTTATTATCCAGCCTCTTGACTTAGCAGAATCCTTTTCTGAGTAAGCCAGACTCTCAATACTCCCACCACCTCCTAAGAATAAAGCTTTTCTCCATCTTCTACACATGAATTGGGAGAAGTGCTTATTGGGAAAAGTATCTGGGGCCCTGGGAGGACAGGAGAGGAGCATTAAAGCTGCTCTGAGGGGGAACTGGAGGGAACTTGGGAGGGGAGGGCACCAGGGAAGATGTTTCCAGATGGCATGACCTTTAGACCAAGAACCTGAAGGGTGGGTATGTGTAGTGCCATGGTGGGGTATGAATTAGCCAGTGTGTTGGGGGCAGAAGGAACTGTGTTTAGGACACTTGAGATGAACCAGGTAATGATTCTCCCCATTGGCTGCATGTTGGAACGCCCTGGTATAGCAGTTATCTCTTGCCCCAGTGATGCTGTGCACCAAGTAACCACACAACCACAGTGGTGCACAGCACCTCGTGTTTGTTGCCTGTGCGTCTGAGGTGGTTGGAGAGACGATTCTGTGAGATGTGATTTAGTAAAGTTAACCATATTCTTACAAACCCATGTGCACAGCCAGGGACTGCAAACCCTGCAGGAAGCACAGCGGGGGAGACGGCTGGCTCTGGACGCACACACCTGAGGGCAAAAAGCCTGGCTCCCACATCCAAGATGCGTGGTCCTGGGTGGGGTATTTGTACACTTCATCTGTAAAATGGGAATAGCAATCATGCCCACTTTGTAGCATTGTTCTGAAGGTTAGATCGAGATAATGCATGAAAAAGCTGGGCTCAGAGTTTGGCCCATAGCTAGCACTTAGTAAGTGGCGGTCTGTATTAGATGTCAAGTTGGAGAGTGAAACTATTCACTGCTCTTTATTAAGTTTTCCTCTGTAAGTTCTTTAGAGAATTGGTCATTTAGAGCAATACCAATAACATTCATATAGTGTATTAAAATTCACCAAGCGCCTTCATACACCTTTTTTGATCAACGTAATAATCTGGGTGGTAAATAAGGATAAGAAAATTGAGGTTCTGAAATGTTGAAAGTTTCACACAAGGTTCTTCAGCTAATATAGCTTCCAGATGGAATCTCCTGGCTGGATTATAATCATGCTCCAGAAGTTCCAGCTGGCAGTTTCAAGAGTGAGGCTCCAGAAATTCACGTGCTGACTTTCCCTTCAAAATTCTCCACAAGAAAGTGTGGGGTGTAGAAAGAGACAAGCTAGGCTCACACCCTGACTGCCACCAGGAGTTCTGGAGGCTCAAAAGAGATAATACATGGAAAGTATTTCTACCTTGGAATGTTCCATGTATATTCATTGTAAAAATATAGTCCTATTTTGTTTAGTAGAGCCTTAGCCGATCGGTATGATATGGCTTACATCACAACTTTTCTTAAAGTTCTGCAAAGAAAATTTGAAGTTTCCTATGTAAAGAAAGGTAGACATTTTAAATGAAATAAGTCAACAAACATTTTAAAGGAGTAGTTTTTCTGGCTCAAAGTGTCCTTGCTTAACTCTGACAAGTGTTCATCACAGTAATTGCACTTCATGCCATTTTAGGCTGGGGCCAGGGTAAGGTCAGTTAAAGATTCACATTTTAATAGAAGATTTATTTTATTTCTCAAATTACTGAAAGAGAGTGAGAGAGCATGTGTATCCCTTCCACATCTCTGAATTCTAACCTCCCGGCTGGTGGAAGCCCCTGTCCTGCCAGCTCTGTCTCACCTTCTCCATTCACCAGAGCCAGTAGGGGTCTTTTCTTCCTACCAATGCCTTTAATTTCCTAGTTGAACAGCACTTGTGGCACTTGACTGCTAGCACCAGGCCATCAGCATGCATTGTATTTGTAGGCAATAACAGTTTACAGCAGCCAACTTGCATCGGGTACTTACTTTGTGCCAAGTATTGTCCTAAGCACCTTACTCAAAATAGTTCATTTAAACCTCAAAGCACTCCATCAAGTAAGCAAAAATTTGAAAATATAAACGGAAATGTTTTCACTTCCCAACAATATTTCCAAGGGCTTTAAGCCTTACTATGTTCTTTTGGGGTGTAGAGGGGATGTGATGAGTTGAACCTTGGATGTGTGGATATAGGATGTTTTAATTGACACATTTATCAGAAGAAGAAAACTTTTCCCATTGTCACCATCTCTTTTCCTTCACAACATTTTGTTATAAAAATTGCCAAATATACAGAAAGTGGGAAAATAGCATAATAGGATCTAAATTCTAAGCTCAACAATTGCAAATTTTAAATATGTGTAAATATATATTATGGTTTTTACTGAATCTTTTGAAAGTTAGTTGCCAATGTCTTGACATTTCATCCCTAAGTACTACAGCATGCACTTCCTTAAAATGAGGGCAATCTCTTATATAACCACCATACTGTTGGTGTGATAACCATACTGTTATCACACCCCAGAAAATTAACAATCATATTGAATGTGGCTTGTCTTTTCTCTCCATCCCTATCTGACCGATAAAAGGACAATAGAGGAAAGCCTTTTGAATTTGAATTCCAGCAACCTAGTATTCTGTATCGTCCCTAAATATTGTAGCCTTTCTTCTTACTTGGAAAGTGTTTGATACTTTGATGGGGAGAAAGACTATTTGTTAATACTTTGAAAATTGGAATTCACTCTCTTAATAAGGTAAATACGGGCATGCCCATGGAATGACTGGAAAAATTAAGGCTGAAAGTTATAAATAGTTTTGTCCTCTATGGATTAGAGCTCTGTTTTTTCCCCCCAAAAGTCCAGGTAAACTTAAGGCTAATCAATAATTCACAGATGTAGCCTCTAACCAAGGGATTTACCAGTTTAATGAACAAGAAACCATACGCAAGTCCAGACTTTAACAGTTAATAGAGGGGACTTCAACCTCCATTTTCGAGACTATACACCAGCTAAGGATCCAATTACAAAGGTGAGCTAGTGAAAGATTATAGCTTCCTTTTTCCACTTATGAAATAAATCATTATTTTTTGCTGACTACAGAAAAATGTAGCTTTAAACAATCATGAAAAAAATGACATATAAAATTTGCCTCATACTTATTTCCTCCAAGCCAATGAGTACTCCAAGACTTTTCGTGCTGATATAGTTTTCTAACACTCTAGAATTTCCTCCAAATATTTGATTGTACTTGACTAAGTTGCCTGACCAGTTTGCTTTGAATGACAGGACATTTCTTCTTACTTTGGCAATAATGATTAATATTAGCTTGTCTCTGACAGAGGTAATGTTTGCTTCTTTGGTTTCAGGTATGGAACTGTGTTCGGCCATTCCTAGTTCTTGTGGACAGAGGAAAATGTTATGTAATATCTTATACAAGAATACCCAAGTAAGCAAGAAATATTCAATAATCATATTGTGTTAATATTTGAGGAAGTATTAGCTTTTGCTTTCATGGAAAGATGACTATTAATGATAGCAGAAGTGTTCCCAAAGGAAATAATGTTCTTTGCTAAGAGGATTCCATAAGATGTGAATTTTAGGGAGTAGCAAGTAGATTTTAAGTGTACTTAAAATATTTGTCATGAAACCAGGCTTATATGGGTTGAAGTATGTCCCCCACCCACCTGTGTCAAAAAAAATGATATGCTGAAGTCCTAAGCCCCAGTACTTTAGAATATGGACTTTTTTGGAAATTGGGACTTTACAGAGATAATCAAGTGAAAATGAGGTCATTAGGACAGACCCTAATAAATTATAACTGGTGTCCTTATAATAAGAGGAACTTAGGAAACAGAGACACACACAGGGAGAAGGCCATGTGAAGATGAAGGCGGAGATCGAGGTGATGCTTCTGCAAGCCAAGGGACACCAAAGATTCCCAGTAAACCACCAGAAGCCAGGAGAAAGGCATGGTCAGATTCTCCCTCACAGCCTCCGAAGGAACTAACCCCGCTGACACCTTGATCTCAGACTTCTGGCCTCCAGAACTGTGAGACAATAAGTCTGTTGTTTAAGCTGCCCGGTCTATGGTACTCTGTTAATGCAGAGTAATACCCAGGCCAAGTTTTTGAGCTGATGCCTGGGGTTGTGAGGTGTGATGTTTCTGCACTGACTAGGTTACATCTAATGTTAGTGTAAAATTTCCCTCGTGATACTTAATAGTATTCCATACATTTACTTAAGGAGTATTTTCCCTTGAGTTCCTTTGGAGTTAAACTGATTGGCTATTTTATTTTACAGTGAATCATCTGGATATCCACATAAAAATTTAATCAGAAAATATGAGTGATTAGCTATTGATGACTGAAATATTAGCGTGATTACATCTTTCTCCTTTGGGTGGTGAAATGAAATAATTTTGGTCTGCTCCACATCTCCCCATCTTGGAGACATTCCTGAACCTCAGTAAAATCCCTGCTCTGTCCGTGTGTGGGGTTGAATCTGACTATGACACCAGCCTGCCCCAGGAGGCACCAATAAGAGTTCTCCATTTCCCTGGTCACTGTGATTGGTTCAGCGATGAGCACATGACCCAAACTAGACCAATCAGAGTGTTCCCCAGGAACTTGCCAGCATGATCAGGAAAAATGCTCTTCTTTACCAGGCATTAGAAGTCCTAAGGTCAGTGCAGACTTCTGTTTTGGGATAGAAGCCTTACTGAAAATTAGGGAGCCAAGCCGGGAGAGGAGATACAGGGTAAGTCAGAATTCTCACTCCCTGGATCAAACAAAATGACACTGGGATGGTTTTCCCTGTAATGTGGGATGATCACATTGGCACATGTAGAATGGCAGCTTGTGTTTCCAACAACACTTGCATGTATACACATATGTCACCCCACAGTCTCTTATTAAAATGCAAGTGTCTATCTTCCCACTCAGGGGTGGGGTCTGTGTTTCCTCCCAGTGAACCTGGGCGAGGCTTGGGACTGCTCCAACCAAGACAAATTGGGGAAGGTGATACTATGTTAGTGCCAAGACTAGGTCATAAAAACGATGTGGCTTCCACTTGGCGCTCTGTAAGATGTTTGCCCTGGGAGCCCAGTCCCCATTCTGTGAGGGAGGCCAAACATGGAGAATCCTGCATGGAGAGGAGCTGGGAACCCAGCCTCAGCCAGCATCACCCACTAGACCTGTGGGTAAACAGTCTTCAGATCATTCCAACCCCTAGCCTTCAAGACCACAGACATTATGGAGCAGAGGTGAGCCGTGGTCGCTGTGCCCCATCCAATTCCTGACCCTCTGAATACATGAGGATAACAAATGGTTGTTTTACAACACTGAGTTTTAGGGTAATTTATTACACAGTCATAGTAAGGTGGTTTGCAATGTGTCAGAATCTCTTCCCTATGTGGTTCCAGTCAGGATGGGCCATAAGAGGGCAACTCCTGGGAGATTTTGAGGGTGGAAACCAAGTGGCAGCCATTTGTAGCTTACGTGCGTTGTCGCTGATGTGTTGGTGTGTTGGCATAAGGCAGCCATGGGACCTGTGTCTGCTCTTCTGGGCTCAGGTGTGCTTAGCATCGTGACAAAGGACCAGACTTCTTCAGCACACCTGTATCACAAAGGTTAGAGGCAACAAGACCCGACACATGATGGGTACCAGCTTGTCCTTGTCCCCCTTCCAGTTTATAACCATCTTTTCTTCCTGACTGCCTGCCCTGTAGATATCAAACTCCAGCGTCAGGCTCTGGGACCACAGGTTCCATAATTGCATAATGTCAAATCTTTGTCTATAGCACAAAATTCATGTAATGCATGATATATAATATAATATTTAATAATATAACATAATACACAATGTAAAATGTGTAATATATAATATACGACATGACTTATGATATGTATATAATATGTAATATATAATATATATGCTCGCACACATCTACAGATATGTATGTATACACATGTCCTAGGTTCTGCTTCTTTGACTGAGCCCTGACTGATGCCCATAGTAATTGGATACTCATAGTATTCAATAGCCAGCCTTTCTTCTTCTGTTTCATTTGATCCTTCTCCCATTAGTCACTCAATGCCATGCAGACACTTCCCTCTGGTTGTCACTCACAGCATCCTGCACCTGTTCCCTGTTTACATTAGTACTGCCACAGTCCTCACTGATTTGAAAATCTGAGTACATTCTGATGATGTAAAGAACCTTTGAATGCAAGCTGTGTCTGAGAAAAACTTCCCCAAGTATCTAAGAATAGATTTATATCAGCAAATATCCACATTAAGAAGAAGGCTTGCTTCCTTCTCTTCATCCCTTGGATGTTTTTTCATCCAATTTTTTAGGCGAGATATCTTCTAATCAGGCTGCTATAACAAAATGTCATAGACTGGGTGGCTTAAACAACAAGCTGCATTTCTCACAGTTCTGGAAGCTGGGAAATCCAAGATGAGGGTGCCAGCATGGTCGGATCCCGCTGAAAACCCTCTTCCTAGCTTGTACTGTTACCCTCTTGCTGTGTCCTCACATGACAGAGAGAGGGTTCTGGTCTCTTCCCCTTCTTCTAAGGACACAAATCCTGGCTTAGTGGCCCCACCCTCATGACCTCATTTAAATCTAATTACCTCCCAAAGGCCTCACATCCCAATACCATCACATTGGGCATTAGGGCTTTACCATAGGAATTTGGGGGTAGGGGCACAAACATTCAGTCCATAACACAAGATGAGAAACAAATCCAATTAACCTATGAGAACTTCTGCTGAAGGATCTACATGTTTACTCATGGTGGAGTGTGTTTGGAACCTGACCATTGAAAGGCCCACTCTGCACAGTAGACCTGTACTGGGAGGGGCAAACTTGAGGGAGACTCTAGTCCCTCCACAATTCCTGAGGCTGATGTAAGAGGCCCCTCCATCAGTAGTATTTAGTTGCACGTAACTGGGATCCCATCATGTGCTAACTGAAAAGCTTCCTCACCAAGGAGGAGGCCGAGGAAGCCAGGGACACTGGTGGACAACATGCTAATGATTCAGAGTAAAACATGGCAACCCTTCAAAGAATGACAACCATATTCTCTGCTAGTGGAGGTGCCTTTAAAGAGAGATGGCCTTACACAACCTAATAAATTATATTCTTAGTCCTAGACCTAGCAAGACTCATCAATACGCTGAGAACATAGACCAAGTAGGTAAAAGTACTCTTTACCCCAGGTGCAGGGAAGACATCTAAACATTGGTGCATTGGGACAAATTGCATATGGCATACATCTGCCTGGCTTCCAATTGTGCCCTCTTTTGCTAGAAGTGCCCACACCCATGATGGCACTACAAAACTCTCCAGCAACAGTTGGATGGGCCAGGTATGGATACATGACCCAAGCTGGGCTACTAAGATTCTTTTCCTTGGAGCTTTGATCTTACTAAGAGATACTCATTCTACGTATGCTATTAGAATGGTGTTATGGATTGAATTGTGTCCCCCTAAAATATATATGTTGAAGCCCTAATTCCCCATGTGATAGTATTTGGAGATAGAGGCTTTTTTTTTTTTCTTCTTTTGCGGTACGCGGGCCTCTCACTGTTGTGGCCTCTCCCATTGTGGAGCACAGGCTCCAGATGCTCAGGCTCAGCGGCCATGGCTCACGGGCCCAGCTGTTCCGCAGCATGTGGGATCTTCCCAGACCGGGGCACGAACCCGTGTTCTCAGCATCGGCAGGCAGACTCTCAACCACTGCGCCACCAGGGAAGCCCGAGATAGAGCCTTTAAAGGGGGTAATGAAGGTTAAATGAGGTCATAAGGGTACGGCCCTAATCCAATAGAACTGGAGTCCTTATAAGAAAAGGGAGAGACACCAGGTATTTCTCTCCTTCTGCATGCAGACACAGAGAAAAGGCCATGTGAGGCAAGAGTGAGAAAGGCCATCTGCAAGCCCAGGAGAGAGAGAGGTCTCACCAGAAACCAACGCCTTGATCTTGGGCTTCTAGCCTCCACAACTGTGAGAAAATAAATGTCTGTTGTTTAAACCATCCAGTCTGTGGTATTTCATTATGCCAGCCGGAACAGACTAATACAAACAGTAACATATGGATACTGTATATCAGAATTATTTCAGGTGCAAGTGGCTGGAATCTAGCTCAACTGACTTAAGCAGAAGGGGATCTATTGACTCTATAACTGAAAAGTCTAAAGCTAGGACTCAATAGAGGTTTAGTTTGATCCAGGACCCTGAACATCATCACAGGACCCAGATTCTGTCTCCATTACTTGACTCTGTTTTCTCTGGATGGTGCAATCCCAGAGTACGTCACCAAGAAAGCTGCCGCAGCTCCAGCTTACAACTCCCAAGTTCAAGTCTGTGGGGAAGAGTGCACTCTTCTCCCCCTGAAGCCTCATCAGCATTGGCTTTGCTTGAATCACGTGCTTGCAGCTGAGTCAATCCCTGTGGCCGGGAAAATGTGATGCTCTGACCGTGGCTCACCTGGAACCAGGTGTGGAGTCAAGGATTTAGAATAAGAGGGGAAAGACGCCCCAGCTACCAAATATCCTCTACCACTGGGGCTGGGGCTGTTTTCACAGTGCAGACAGAAGCGGACAAAGCTCTGATGGAAATGAGAAAAGAGACTGCCTTAGGCATGCAGAAAGAAAGAGGGACAGAAAACAGAGGGGGAACCTCCTGCGTTCCTGGTTTTCCAGGGCCTGCTTTCATCTCTTTCTGAGGCTGGATGCAAATCCGTTTTTTCTTAGGGTCTATGAGACCCCTCTGTGTCTTGATAGTATGTTTCTTTGTTTCCTCTGAAGGTAACTTGCACCCAATATTTTTGTCTGAAAATTTGTGTCCCCCAGAATACATATATTAAAATCCTAACCCCCGAGGTGATGGTGTTAGGAGGTGGGGGCTTTAGGGAAGTGATTAGGCCATGAGGGTGGGACCCCAATGAATGGGATTAGTGCCCTTATAAAAGAGACCTCAGAGTGATCCTTTGCCCTTCCACCATGTGAGGACATAGAGAGAAGACACAGAGAGGAGCAGATCCTCACCAGACACCACATCTGCTGGTAACTTGATTTTGAACTTCCAGCCTCCAGAACTGTGAGTGAAAAATGTCTGTTGTTTATAAGCCACCCAGTCTACAGTATTTGTTACAGCAGCCCAAACGGACAGACATTGGTATACATTATTTGAAGTCAATGACATTAACTAATCCAAAGAGCCCATCGAGCTCACGATTCTGTGACTCTGTGATGGGTAAACAAGCAGAATGTTTCCCAGCCTCAGGAACAGTCTGTCTGCATTGGAAGGGAAAGCAGCCAAACTGTGTGCCACAATCGGAGACAGGATGCTGGACCTTTATTGTTTTGGCCCCCAGCTGTCTCTCCTTGCCCTGTGGGAACCTTTGCTCCCATTCTCTGATGATGCATTTTGAGACAAGCTTATTCCATGTGTTACCAATCAGCACTTTCCAGCCTTCTGACCAGAGTGATTGACTTCCTCATGGTCATATGGCACAAATCCCACCCAGCAGCTAAGGGTATTCAGTTCCCAGGCCTTTGTTGTTATCAGGGAAGCATACTTCCTTTTCCTGTGGGCATAAAATGGGACTGGAACTGTGGCAGACAGCTTGTGAGCACATGGGGCCTGAGCATGAACTCAACATCAAGGAAGGAGAACTGAGAAATCCAGAGACAGAGCTCTATCCCAAAGAAATCATTTGATTTCAGCCTGGATCAAACCATACCTGAAGCAAGGGCTCCCTCTGGATTCTTCAGTTTTGAGAACAAATAAAGTCCTTTTCCTTTTCTTAAGCTGGTTTGAGTTAGGGTTTCTGTCACTTGCAGCAGAAAGAATCATAACTAACATAGTTTTGGGAATTTGGGTTTGAGGAAAGGTGTCAGGCAATCTATAAAATGAACAGGCTGAGTTACAAACAAAGACAGGTTCTAAAACTCCAGTAGGTATGCTTTTTCCTTTCTTTGAAATCATAAAACACTTTGCTTCTACAATTGATACAGCATATATCACATACTGCTTTGCATTGCAATTACAGTTCTCGTATGGTGGGTACAAATTTCACAATCATAAAAACTCCAGCGTACAGATATGAAACTTTCTTTATTGTTTTATAATTGAGCTTAATTTAGCTCACAAGGCTTCATTTCTGTCAGAGGCAGAGAACTTACTCTTGCCGATTCCCGGCAATTCTTTCAGCCCTGGTTGAAAATTCAGTATCTTTTTTTTTGGGGGGGGAAATACATAGTTAATTCAGGATTTCTAATCCATTCACCCCTATCCTTTTCCCCTGGGGTGATCTGTGTCCTAGCAAACACGGCCAGGAGGCAAAAGGTCTGGTCTGGGAGCCTGCCTCTGACCGCAGTGGGACCCTCTGACCACAGTGGGACCCTCTGACCACAGTGGGACCGTCTGACTGCAGTGGGACCTCTGACCGCAGTGGGACCTCTGACCGCAGTGGGACCCTCTGACCGCAGTGGGACCTCTGACCGCAGTGGGACCTCTGACCGCAGTGGGGCCCCTCTGACCGCAGTGGGACCTCTGACCGCAGTGGGACCTCTGACCACAGTGGGACCTCTGACCGCAGCGGGACCTCTGACCGCAGTGGGACCCTCTGTGATTGATCCAGTGGAGCTGAGCTGTCATCACTGTTGGATCTGTTCACACTCAGGTCTTGGCTTAGCTTCTGCAGACTCTGCCTCACCCTTCATCTAGTCCCCAGCTCAGGCTGCCCACATGGCCCCTGATCTCAGAACACAGTCGCCTACCCTCCTCACACGCCCACTCTCAACAACCAGCTCTTCTGACACCCCACTCCAGCCTGGGGGGCTTCCTCTTCTGTGTTCCATGAACCATCCCATGTAGCTCAGGACATCTGAGGAGTCAGCTCCCCTCTAGACACTCAGCCTGTGCCGCTCTTGGGTCATGACCCTACTGGGGAGGGGGGAGTTTGGTCTCAAGACGGGGCTGAGCCTCACCCTCCCCTTCCCTGCTGGCTGTCCTATCCTGAGCCTCACGGTTCCCACCCAGGAAGGGCTCTCTGTCCACATTCTGTGCTGTGGATGAGCTCTCTACTCTGGGTCCCCCCAGGCTGGGCTCTTGATATTACTTGGAATAATGACAACAATCCTTTCCTCCCTCACCTGTCTGGACCATATGATGGAAAACTGTGATTTCCAAGACCATGCCTCTGCTCTGGATTCCCAGAAGTTCACCCCAGAGTTCCCCAAAGTGGAGTCTGGTGACTTGATCTGGCTGCCTCTTTGTGGCCGTCTCTTCCCCGCGACCTCACAGTCTGGTGTTGGTAGAGGAAAGACAAAAAGAAAAAAATGGTTCTGAAGAGCCTAGGGTCAGGACAGGAATAAAGACTCAGACGACTTGAGGACATGGGGAAGGGGAAGGGGAAGCTGGGACGAACTGAAAGAGTGGCATGGATATACATATATACACTTCCAAATATGAAATAGATAGCTAGTGGGAAGCAGCCACGTAGCACAGGGAGATCAGCTCGGTGCTTTGTGTCCACCTAGAGGGGTGGGATAGGGAGGGTGGGAGGGAGGGAGATGCAAGAGGGAGGGGATATGGGGATATATGTATATGTATAGCTGATTCACTTTGTTATAAAGCAGAAACTAACACACCATTGTAAAGCAATTATACTCCAATAAAGATATTTAAAAATAAATAAATAAAAATAAAGTTCCCATTACATTTAAAAAAAAAAAAGGAAAACGACGAAGCATAATTATTGAGTAGGAAAAGCGCCTGGGGGTTACTTCACAGTGTATCTGGCTCAGCGAGCACCAGGTGCCCGGACTGGCTCCCTGTGTGGGACAGTCATTGGATGCCGCCCTTGCTGGCACTTTGGCACTTTTGCAAGGGCCAAACTCTACCCACTGTACTGAGAAGCAGAACCAGTACAAGGAATTTCCCTGGCTGTTCGAATGCACTTTTTCTTTAGGCAATTGGCCCCTGGGTGATGACTGTTCTTTTAGCCTCTCAGAGTTGGCTTTAGCGTTGTCTGTTAGGAGCTTCCCGCTCAAGGGACCAATACAGGGTTCCCTGGAGGTTGGTTTGGGGTGTGACGGACTCTGTGGCACGTTAAGTCCTCTGTGGCCCAATTCTAAGGGTTGAAGGTTCAATTGTGTCCCCCGAAAAGCTATGTTGAAGTCCTAGCCATTGGTACCTACAAAAATGACCTTGTTGGACATCGAGTCCTTGCAGGTATAAGTAGTTAAGGGTTGAGATGAGATGATGCTGGATTAAGGTGGCCTCTAAACTCAGTGACTGGTGTCCTTATAGGGAAGGGAAAGGAAAGGACATTCAGAAACACAGGCACGCAGGGAGAAGGCCATGAGATGAAGGTGGCAGAGATTGGAGTGTTGTATCTACAAGCCAGGGAATGCCAAGGGCTGCTGGGACAGGAACCTAGGAAGAGGCAAGGAAGGATTCTCCCTGAAAACCTTGGGTGGGAGCATGGCCCTGCCGACACCTTGATCTCTGGCTTCTAGCCTCCAGAATTGTGAGAGAGTAGGTTTCTGCTGTTGAAACCACCCAGTCTGTGCTACTTTGTTACAGCAGACCTGGGAAAGCAATCCACCCAGGAACCTCACTCCAGACCCTCTGCCCTCTCCTCAGTCCTTGGGTCAGATATCTTGAAGGCTTGTGACATTGCAGGGATCCAGGGGGGCTAAATAGAAGTGACCCCACCCAGGTCACCTCTACGGCACCGGTTCCTCCGCTGCTCTAGTCTGGGCTGCTGGTGGCTCAGAGCCACTCTCCGCTCTAGGAATTGCCCCCCGGGAACTGGAAGCAGCCGTACCCAGAAGGGTTGGCGTCACCCTTGGTGGGGAGGCAGCTCATAGCCTCCCGATGACATGGGGACAAATCCACTCTCCTTGCCTCAAATGGGACCGGCTCTGGGACCCTGCTGTTCATGCTCCGGAGCTTTCCGTGGGGTCCGGCTGAGGGCCACCCCTGTGGAGACCACGTCCCTGTTTGCTTCCCTTGCCCCTTCTCCGGGATGTAGTGCTCCTTCCTCCGAGAGCTGCTCCCTGTCTCAGGCTTGGCTTCCGGGGAAGCTGACCCAAGACCCAAGATCACTCCTGGAGGGCGGAGACTTTGTCCTCTGAGGGTGCATCCATGGCTGTGGAAGGCACACATGAAGGCAGCGATTCTCACGTGTGAGCATAGGGACCACCTGAAGAACTCCTGTAATCGCAGCTTCCTGGGCCTGACTCCAGAGATGCTGATAGTACATCTGGGGTGGAGCCTGAGAACCGGCATTTCTAACAAGCTCCCAGGTGCTGCCCCTGCTGGTCAAGGACCACACGAGACCCCCTGGCCTAGGATCTCCATGCATCTGGGCAAGACTGATGGCCTGAGAGCGCAAGCAAGCCCGGAGGGGTCTGTAGAAATTAATTTACACGTGGGATTTTCAAGGTTGGGCACAGAATGGAGAGAGGCTGTGTGCTGGGTTGAGGGTTGAAAAAAACAACCTGGAGTGTTTTGGAAGGTTGGTTTCCCCACCCAGGCCCTTGGCCTGTGCCTAAGCTCAGAGGAATGAGCTGTGGGCAGAAGCCCTCGGAGCTCCTTACCTGGAGGTCTTTATGGGACAGAGGGGCCCCCAAAGCCATTCTCTTGGGGAGAAGAGACAAAGCTTGACTCAGAAAAGAGGAGGGGGGCCATTCTCGTGTGTGTGTGTGTGTGTGTGTGTGTACGTCCATGTGTGCCCACCTGCGTGTGTACGTGTGTGATACACGTGCAGTCACGGCTTACTGAGTGCTTTCCGCTTTCCCTGACAAAGACGGAGTCAGCGGCAGCAGTTCCCAGCACAGAGGCCGAGGGAGCCCTACCCGACACACACGCGATCATCGTTTCTATTTGGATTCTTCCTTCTTCCGTGCGGCAATCTATTTTTCTGCGAGAGCCCTTGCCGCGTCATTTGAGGTTCCTGGCAATTTGGGGTTTGCTGTTTCCAGCCTTGCTCTCCCGCCCGGCGAAGTCCGGTGTTTCATCTCTTTTTACCTCTTCGTGTCAATTACACAGAGGGAAGTTTTGCATCTTCTCTGCTTTCGCTGTTCCACTCACCTCTTTGATCATTTGTTTCGTGGCTATAGATATTCTACTTTGCACACAGGGGATTTGAATTCTTCCGATTCTTTTTTTTTTTTTTTTTTTTTTGCAGTACGCAGGCCTCTCACTGTTGTGGCCTCTCCCGTTGCAGAGCACAGGCTCCGGACGCGCAGGCTCAGCGGCCATGGCTCACGGGCCCAGCCGCTCCGCGGCACGTGGGATCCTCCCGGACCGGGGCACGAACCCGTGTACCCTGCATCGGCAGAATTCTTCTGATTCTTTGTTCACAGACAAACCCGGGCCCGGAGCCGTTACCTCTCTGCAGCCTACACATCGTTTGTGCTGCACCATTGACCAGCAGGTGGCAGGATGTCCACCCTTCTCATTTCATCACAGATTCTAGGAGGGCTGTCAGCACTGACCCCTCCCGCATGCCTTCCTCTCTGAGAGTCACAAAGAGATGCTTTGGGTCGGGGGCTGAGTTCATCTGTTCCTCCTTCTGGAGAATTCTCATCACTGAGATGCTGCTCCTTCATCACCAGCCGTCTCTCCATTTTTCCTGCCTCAGTAGGTACTTTACTCTATAGGTGTTTATGTCTGCACTGGATGTTAACGGTGCCCCACCTGGACCTCTCCCAGGTGGTGTACCTGACTCCCTCCTGCTGTGAGTGTTGGCTGCTGACAGCTCCAGCTGCCCTGTCTCTGGATGGTGATACTTGGCTTTTGCTGCAGGAGGCCCCCTGGTGGGGAATTTTCAGACCCCTAGCGTGGGGGGGCCCCAGCCAAAGACTATCTGCTGAAGGGTACAGAAAGCTAGCTCCTTGCCTCAAAGCGGGGTCCGTCCTAGGATGTGCTGTGTACCCCACAGCCGCAGGGATCTCTCTAGACTTTCTCTAAGCCCACGTCCTACCTGAGCTTTCCCTGCCCTATCCTGCTTTTCTTCCCCTCTGTGACTTGCTTTATTGCAATATTAGCTTTATTGCAGTGGCCCGGAACCAAACTTGCAAAATCTGTGAGGTGTGCCTATACTCTGCTTATTAGCCTTCCTTTGGGATCATGATCATTTTATTATTGTTATTTTTTAAAAATTGAAGTGTAGGTGATTTACAGTAATATATTAGTTTCAGGTGTACAGCATAGTGATTCAGTATTCTTACAGTTTATACCCCATTAAAAGTTATTACGAGATAATGACTATAATGCCTTGTGCTGTACAATATATCTTTTTTGCTTTCTACTTTATTTATTTATTTTTGGCTGTGTTGGGTCTTTGCTGCTGCTTGCGGGCTTTCTCTAGTTGCGGTGAGCGGGGGCTACTCTTTGTTGTGGTGTGCAGCCTTCTCATTGCAGTGGCTTCTCTTATTGCAGAACATGGGCTCAGTAGTTGTGGCGCACGGGCTTAGTTGTTCCACGGCATGTGGGACCTTCCCAGACCAGGGCTCAAATCCATGTCCCCTGCATTGGCAGGTGGATTCTTAACCACTGCACCACCAGGGAAGCACACTTATCTATTTTATACATAGTAGTTTGTATCTCTTAATCCCATACCCCTAGCATGCCCCTCCTCACTTCCCTCTCCACACTGGTAACCACTAGTTTGTTACAGACTAGTTTGTGAGTCTGTTTCTGTTTTGCTATATATATTCATTTTTTTAGATTCCCTGTATAAGTGATAACATACAGTATTTGTTTTTCAATGTTTGACTTATTTCACTAAGCATAATATTTTCTAGGCCCATCCACATTGCTGCAAATGGCAGAATTTCATTCTTTTTTATGGCTAATATTCCATTGTATATGTATACCATATCTTCTTTATCCACTCATCTGTTAATGGACATGGGTGCTTCCATATCTTGGCTATTATAAATAGTGCTGCTATGAACATTGGGGTGCATGAATATTTTTGACTTATTCGTTTCTTCAGATATATGCCCAAGAGTGGGATTGCTGCATCATATGGTAGTTCTATTTTTAGTTTTTTGAGGAATCTCCATACTGTTTTCTATAGTGGCTGCACCAATTTACATCCCCACTGAGTGTACAAGAGTTCCCTTTTCTCCATACCCTCTCCAACATTTGTTATTTGTAGACTTTTGGATGACGGCCATTCTGACAGGTGTGAGGTGATATCTCATTGTGGTTTTGATTTGGACTTCTCTAATAATTAGCAATGTTGAGCATCTTTTCATGTGCCATCTGTATATCTTCTTTAGAAAAATGTCTATTTAGGTCTTCTGCTCATTTTTTGATTGGGCTGTTTTTTGATTTGGTGTTGTATGAGCTGTTTATGTATTTTGGGTATTAACCCCTTGTCAGTTATATCATTTGCAAATATTTTCTTCCATTCTGTAGGTTGTCTTTTTGTTTTGTTGATTGTTTCCTTTGCTGTGCCAAAGCTTATGCTTTTAATTAGATCCCATTTGTTTATTTTTGTTTTTATTTCTTTTGCCTTAGGAGACAGGTGCAAAAATATATTGTTCTGATTTATGTCTAAGAGTGCTCTGCCTATGTTCTCTTCTAGTTTTATGGTTTCAGGTCTTACATTTAGGTCTTTAATCCATTTTGAGTTTATTTTTTTATATGGTGTGAGGAAATGTTCTAATCCCATTGTTTTACATATAGCTATCCAGTTTTACCAGCTCCACTTACTGAAGAGGCTGTCTTTTCTCCACTGTATACTTTGCCTTCTTTAATTGGTCATATGTGTGTGGGTTTACTTCTAGGCTCTTGATTCTGTTCCATTGATCTATGTATTGGTTTTTGCTCCAGTACCATACTGTTTTGATTACTGTAGCTTTGTGGTATAGTCTGAAGTCTTAGAGGGTCATACCTCCAGCTTTGTTCTTTTATTCTCCAAATTGCTCTGCAAATTTGGGTCTTTTGTTTCCATATGAGTTTTAGGATTATTCTAGTTCTGTGAAAAATGTTGTGGGTATTTTGACAGGGATTTCATTAAATCTGTGGATGGCTTTGTGTAGTGTGACCATTTAACAATATTAATTATTCCAATTCAAGAACATGGGATATCTTTACATTTGTTTGTATCATCTCCAATTTCCTTTATCAATGTTTTATAGTTTTCAGAGTTTAGGTCTTTCACCTCCTTGGTTAAGTTTATTCCTGGGTATTTTGTTCTTTTTGATGTGATTTTTAAACAGGATTGTTTTTCACTTTCTCTTTCTGATATTTTATTGTTAGTATATAGAAAAGAAACTGATTTCTGTATATTAATCTTGTATCTGCAAATTTGCTAAATTCATTTATTAGTTCTAATAGTTTTTGGGTGGAGACTTTAGGGTTTTCTATATAAAGTATCATGTCATCTGCAAACAGTGACAGTTTTACTTCTTCCCTTCCAGTTTGGATGCCTTTTATTTCTTCTTCTTATCTGATTGCTGTGTCTAGGACTTTCAATACTATGTTAAATAGAAGTGGCAAGGATTGGGCCCGAGCTGGCTCTGTTGCCTTTTAGTGTGTGTTTTTCCCTCTCTCCACACTGGGAGTCTTGCCCCAGAAGTGGGGAGTACTGAAGCAAGTGGAGCCCATGTAAGCTCTTGGCTCCTGTCAGCTGCAGAGGTCCAATGCATTGCCTGTGCAGGCATCCACAGCTCTGCTCAGACACAACTTTGGGTGAAAGTCCCCTTTGTTGCTCACAGCCTCTCAGACCACAGCCTCCACTACCCCCATCCTGTTGTGCAATTACTCTGCAGGACAGATGGGGCCCATGTGGCCTCTCAGCATGTATCAGAGGGTGAGCTGTGACAGAGCAGATGCCATGAGAGATCTGGGTGGCTTCTGAAACACTGCTCAAGTACGTGCCAACAGTGACCACTGCTGCCCCACCTACGCCCCACCCTGGGACTGGGTCACCTGTTTCCCACAGTAGGGTATTTTCCCAAGTCGTGGCTGCCTCAGATCCAGTGCTGTACTGTGACATGGAGTGAGCAGTGCTGGAGCATTCTCTCGGCTAGGGCTGGGATGCATGGAGAGGTTGCTGCGGGAAACCCGGCAGCCACTAGAGCAGACCTCTCTCTGCCCTGCCTTGGAGGCAAGCCTGTGTGCATGTGTTCCTTATGAGTGGAGTCCAGGCTTCCCACAGCCCTTATGTTAGTCCCAGCAGTCCTCCAACCAGCCAAGGGGGCTTGTCTCCCCACATAGGATGCAGGACTGGGGCACATCCCATCTGTGGCTCAAACTGCTTATTCTTCGTGTTGGATCTCTACCTGTGTAATCTCCCTTTTCCTCTGCGTCCCCTCTCAGGGGAACAGGTCCCAACCTAATGGCTTTTCTTCCCTTCACACCTGATTATGTTTGTATCTTTCTTGCAGCCTTGGTTGTACAGAAGTCTTTCTGTCATTCTCCAGTTAGTTTTCAGTGAGAAGTTTTCTACAAGTAGATACGTTTTTGAGGCGTTCATGGGGGGGGGGGAGGTGAGCTCCACATCCTCTTTCTCCACCATCTTGATCCAAACCTCTGCCGTTTTCTGCTTTCTCACCCTCCTTCTCCTGAAAGCCTTCCCTCAAAGTGTCATATACACCTGGCTCTGATCTCAAGCTCTGCTTCTAGGGGCCCAAGTTAAGATGGTATCTGCACAGAATGTGTAGTGTTGTTTTGTGAGTGTGTGTGTGTGTGTAGCTGACTTGAAGAGTGTTCCACTATGAACTCACACTCTT
>NW_006783957.1:914525-953967 GCF_000442215.2 Lipotes vexillifer
TGGGATCTGTCCCTGCTGCTGTCCATTCATGTAGTCTGCTGCCTCTTCCTCCAGTGTACATATTCTGCAGTGTGTGCCACCACGTTTTACCTGGTCACTTCCTAGTTGAGAATGCTTTGATTGCCTCTTCCTCCACGTGGCCATAGGCGAGACCTCAATGGACATCCTTGTACATGGTCCCTGGGACTGGTGTGGCCATTTCTCTGGATGGACAGATGGGAACGAATTCTGAGCCCCTGGGCACATGCAGACTTAACTTCACAGAGTCCTACACATGGCTGCCCTGAGGTCTCTCTAGTTCCCCAGGAGCTGAGTGTGCCCAACGGCAGCACACAAGAGTTCCCATCTCCTCATATCTCCAACATAGGGGAGCATCTTCCCTTCCATTTTTGCTATTCTGATGTTGGTTTTCCATCACTGTTTTGTTTTCCTCTCCATTGCCAGCAGCTTTCAGCACCTCTGCATGTGCCAGCCCCCCTCCCCGGCAGCCTTTTGCAAAACACCTACTTTTTGTTTTTTAATTTAACAAACTTTGTTGTTTTATACAGTTAAACTACCTTCTCTGAGGGGGCCATCTGTCTCTTTTCCTTGTTTATGACATCCTTCACTGAGTGGAAATCCTTAAGTGCTACCACCTTATGCTCTCATTGTCACATGGAGATTTCGATGAAATAGCTCATTTATATTTCACTTGCCCTTTACTGCAGTCCCCCGACCAGGATGCAGGGATGAGTCCACAGGGAGCTGGGTTAAGGGACACAGAATTACAGAGACCATTTTCACACAAAATCACACTCACTTCTCATTCTGACCCATAAATCCAGCCTTTGCACCTTGGTCCTCTCTTCCATAGGCTTGAGTTCTTTTTCTGAAGCTTTTCAGTCCCTCATGTACAATTACCCACCGTGGGCCACCCCCTGGACCATAGAGGTGCCTCAACGCCCTTGAGCTGCATAGAAAATGTGTCAGCATACCAACCTGGTCCCCCAGATTACAATGTAAACAGTAGGAGTTTGAGTCCTCCGCAGACCCTCCTGCGAGGAATTGTTCATATTTGTGCATCTCAGTAGGTCCCCAGTCATACATTGTTGTTCTTATAGTAAGCAAACAATATTATAGAAAATGCCCAGGTGGATGCAAAATGTTGAAAGTCATGATCTCCATTCTGTGGGCTGAGAAGGAAGGTGTTTTATTTAGTGGGGTCCTTTGAGGTCTCCTGGTAGGATCTCAGTAGACGATTGAGCACGTTGGTAGATTGATGCTCTGAAGAAGGAGAATTGAAGGAATGCCCAGGGGTATATGCAGAGCGGGTTCTCAAGGGAGTGGGCATGGATACTGGGGACTCTTTTTTCTCTGAGAAAAAAGTAGTTCTTCTAAGTCCAAAATGTCTCTGAGCTCTGTACTCCTGAGTTATACGTTGTAAGGAAAGTCTCTACAAGTAGGATATCTGAGGTCATAGAGAGGAGTCTCCTGCAGTCAGTCTTGACTGAAATGGCAGATGAAATGTGATGACTCCAAGCTAACGGCAAGAAAATCAAGCTTTCTTCTCTTCCTTCAATAGCATTTCTCTGTCACTTACATTGGTGTCTCTGGTCCCACATTTTCGATATCCAACTAACTCTTATTTTCATACCCCCTCTTCCCAGGTTGCTGCCCCCATGCCTCAACATGTACTGATTATTATGGTGAATCCAAGTAGATAGTTCTTATCCTCTTTATATATTCAAGGTGTGTTTGTTAGAATGAAGGTAAGAGCTTGATTACGCATGTTAGAATAAGATTCGTGTGACACTCAATAAGGAAAGTCCACAGATTCTGGGATGCCCCTTTGCTGCTCAGATTCATTGGAATGTTCATTCTCCTCATTGAAAAGAGGTAATTTTGTACCAGCATGATGCTCCAAATAATTGGGTACCGACCTATTTGTTGTGTGGTCATGTTTCATGGGTTTCTTAGTAAGAATGTGAATTTTTACCCGACTAAGCCACACTTTGCTAATCTCAGAAATTTTTAATCTACCTTTACTTTAAATACAGTAAGATTGGTAAGGGATGATAACCTGGCAGAACTCTTTTGTTTTCCAAAGCCACATTGTTTTTTCCTTCTACTTTTTTTAGCTTTTTGCAGACTGACTTGAAATTGATTCTCCTCCCAGGGTTATTCTTAGCAAAGTAAGTATATTCACATATACAACAAGAACCCAGGGCTTCTTAAGGGAAGGGTCCTCTGCAAAACCCAGGACCTTGGCTAAAATGCAGACTGCTGGGTCCTTGATCTCCTGAGGTGGGGATGATATGGAGATCTGTAAGTTTTTTTTATTTTTTTAAATTTTTTTATTTTTTGTAAGTTTTTTTCAAATCTGTGTCTGTCCATCTACAAAGACTTCAGCCTTAAGAATAAAATCTATAGGAGAGTCAGGAAGGAGAGAAGAAGCAGTTTGCTGTCTTAAGGCAAGAAGGAGTTTCAGGTGGAAAACTGGATGTTAAGGGCAGTTTTGTTTCTTTCACCTGAAAAAAGTGTGGATTCCCATAGTGAGAGCCTGGCTGATAATCTTTGTCTGTCAGGAGAGGCTTGGTTAGCTGCTGTGACAAACATCTCCCAGAATACTGAAATCACAAAAGTTTAGTCCTCTCTCGTGCTCCATGTCTGTTGTGGGTTTGGAGGGAGGTTTTACTCAACGTTAGTCATTCAGGGACCTGGCAACACAGCATTGCTACTATGGAAAAGTCCCATTAGCTGTGAGGGAGAGAAAAAAGCACCCAGGAAGGTCTTGAGGTGGCACTTGCCACTTCTGTTCAGAACCTTTAATCAGAGCCAGTCACCCTGCCCACCCACATCCACGTGGGAGCCAGGAAGCACATCTTACTATGTTCCCAGAAGCACTACTGACCTATTTGGGTAGGGACTAGGATGAGGCAATGGGGCTAAGTTGTTAAAATTTTAATATTTTATTCATCCCGAGTTCTTTTTTTTCAGTACCATTTTTATTTTTAAAAGATTGCATTGACATTATTTATCTTGATGACTGGGTTTTTTGTACCCCTTTACATTTTATAGAAGGTGCCATCCTCGATGCAAATAGAGGATACAGAATATCAGAATTCTGACTGAAATTTTGTTTCTATGTTAGAATCCTAGAGAAAAGCAATATTTATCACTAAATTAAAAATTTAGCAGTATTTATAGTTAAGAATATAGCTGACATCTACATAAATATTGACAGAAAAAAAAAATAGTGAGAAACACACTCTTAGAAACAAGGCATGGAGGTCAGTTGGAGATCAAGGTTCCTGAGGTCCAGGATGCTCAGATTCCCTATTTTGTCCGCATCGTGTGGAAAATTTTTGTGTTCAATTTCCCCAGTGACCTTCCATGTACATTATGAAGACAATTAAAACCCGTATCCCAGAACCACAAAGTTTTCAGTGACTGGGCCAAGGTTAATCGGTGTGAATTGAATGAAACAGCTTGTTCAAGTAAAATCGATTGAAATCTTCATGAACAAAAATGGTAATTTTGGCCACCAGTCTTTATTTTCTTTCCTGAGGAATAGTGTTATGTACGATTTTTTTTAAAAAATACTACTAGAATCCCATGAAAGCTTCTGTAAGGCACCAAAGAAATTGATTTTGGTACAGACCCAGGATATTTTCCATTTATGTAACTGTAAACATATAGCAATTTAACTTATTTTGTTACTTGGCGTGATTTTTCCTTTAACCAGTATCTTCCAGATTCTGTCCCTCTGTGGATTTCATGTGGGTGTGAATCTATAAAATTGACCCAGATTCTCTCTCAGCAGTAGAATTGATCTCCTTTCCCCCATGTGCCTCTTGTAAAACACATCTGTGAACTTTCTGAAGAAGCTGAAAAGAGAACTTCCTCAAAGACCTGAACTATTTGCTAAATGTGTTTCTACTTTGAACATCGGTAGAATGAGCACCTAAATGTGGGGTGAAAGTGAGAGAATCTTCTTGACCATGACATTGCTTTAATCTTCAGTATTTCATATGCTGCAGAAAACCCCTTCATCCCTAGAGTATCTCCACAATGGATATGATCACTCCATAATTACCTAGGAAAATAAGAAAAGCCCAGGTTTTTGAGAAATTCTATGAGATTCTTGATGAACAATGTGTTATTCTCTGAAGAACGGTCTTTGTTATTTGAAATCAAGTTTTCTTAGGAAAAGAAAACGTAGGAAGGGAACTCCTGCGTTCTCTTCTGTATCTTCAGAAGAATGACTTGGCAAACAAACTTTCCTATAGCTGGAAGCCATTTAGCGCTACATTAGTAACTCACAGCCAGTGGGCTAGCTTTTCCCCATTGTCTCCCTGGGGATAATTAGGGTCGTGGAGAGATTCACTAATATCTGTTCCCTAGGATCAAACTTACTAACAGGGAGTCCTGTTGGCTCATGGGAAAGAGTCACTAGAATTGTGATGAGGAGTGTTATTCTAGAAGGATACTCCTTCCAGGTGAAGGAAGAGCATAGAACAGGAGGCTCCCCACTTGGTTAACCAGTAATCAGAGAATGTGCCACTAACCCCTGGACAGGGTTTTGAAGGATGAGCAGGAGTTCTTCAGGAGAGAGGACCCTTTTTCTGAGCTCTGTGAGCCCATCATCAGCAACCTGGCATTTCACAGCTAAGGCTTATCTGTGACCTTCAGATGACTGTCCCGGGCCCCTATCCTCTCTTGTCCTTAAACAGAGACAGAAATGCCTGGATGTTTAAGTCACCCCCACCTCCCACAAGCATGGGTTCTAGTACAAAAGCCAGCCTCCTTTGCTGGTCAGTGGGACAAACCCCAAGGTAGAATGTGCACTTCAGAGCCCCCCTTGGAATTAGGTGGAGTCTGGGACTCCACCTGAAATTGCACCTTTGCTTGGCTTCTGAGGCTCCCTGATTGGCTCCGCCTACCCCATGATGGGCACCTCGCCTCAGTGAACCACCTGTGCCTGAATCCTTGGTCAGTGTGTCCTAGGAGGACCGTGCCTTAGGTGGTGTGTATCAGAACAGGGTCTCAGCAGCTGAATGTTTCAGAAATCATAAATATTAGATCAAATGAATTTGTACTGCACGTGAAGATAACTCATGAACCATAAAGTGCTTTACTATGTTAGTGATTATATCATATTCTCAATTTACAATTGTTTTCCAAAGCTGGCCTTGAGAAAACGTCATCAACGTTGCTTTATCCTCCTCCTGCTGGCTCACCAGTGCCCTTAATAATCTTCTATGTGGCCTGATCGAGGGGGCACATGTGGATAGATTGCTTAAATCTACACGACAAACTATCCCTCTGCTCTCTTTGAGTCACAGTTTTCACTTGGCCCATTGGAGCTTTTCTAGGGCTTGTATCTTAGTATTTTGCTTATGATTGCTGGGTTATTTATTTCATAAACCCACCTCCTAACCCCAATAAAACACTGTTTCTTCAAAGCAGGTTTTTTCATTCTGTGAATATGAAAAAAAGGTGATAGATCATGAACTTCGCATATCAGAGAGTTATTTTATCTTTTCGGCACTGGCTGTTAGAGATCAGGGGCCAGAATCGGATAGAGCCTCTTTGCTCTTTCTGGAGTCTTCCACCACTCCTGTTAACATCCTGGCTGTTATTGAATGTAGTTGGAGGCCGGCCATGGCTGGATTTACTGCTACCCTTTGCGGGAGTCCATTTGCCCCACGCTCAATGAGCCATAAAAAATGGATCCTCTGCCAATTTGACAGCCTCTGCTGCAGAGATGCAAAGTCAAGGGGAAAACCTACAACAGGATGATTCTCCTTTTATTCAGTTCATTTGGAGGAATAATCATCAGAATTAGCGATCCATTTTAGAGGAAGGTGGGTAGAAACTCAGGGCATTTATAGGATTTCCCTAGGTTTAAAATAACAATTACCCTACACTTTCCTCCCCCTCCCCTCCCCTTTCTTTCCTATCTTGAATTTGACTATAGCTTCGTATTTTGTAGGAAGTTTAGTGTGAATTCAAGAGTGAACTTACAAACAGCTAAAAAATCAATGGGCCTCACAACTCTGTAAACTTTTTCATCAAAGCTGTTCTGTGCTGCTGTTCATCTCCTGGGATGCAAGAGCACCAAAGGCTCTTGTTTTCAGGAGAGGACAAGTGCTGGCCTTTCAACTGCAAACTCTCTGACCTTGGGCCAATTGAACCCTATGAATCTCAGTTTTCTCAGATGCAAATAGGAGCCTAGTTTGTCTCCCATGCTGGGGGGTGGAAAGAGATTGCCTTCTAGTGTGGATACTAGTATATAACAGGAGCTTAATAAATGATGGGCATGATTATCATCATCATTAGATAAACTTGCATAAACAAAGAAGCTAGGGTTGGGAAAATGAAAGAAAAAGAAAACCTTTGGGGGAAAATAGGATTTAAAAAAGAATAATCTTGGAAGAGGCACTGAAATGGTTTCTTTGAGTCTATAGTAGGGGAGAACTGTCCGTGTGGATGTGAGTGAGTGGGAGAGGTGGGGTGACCAGAAAGAGCAAGATCAGAGGGTCATGATTATTCTGATAGCCTCTCCCAGGAAGGTGTCTTGGGTCAACAGCTTTCTCCCCAGTTCAGTTCCTCCTCTTCTTCCTTCTCCCCCCTCTCTCTTTGTATAACCCTCTAGTTCAGGGAACTACTGCCCCTGTAAAAAATAGAGTCAACAAATACTCCTTAGACCATGTTAAGCAGACAGTCTTCTGGGGGCCAAGGATACAAGTTTGCTGTTGTTTTGTTTCTTTTTTTAATGATCCAGTTCCATCCTGTCTGCAGTCAGAGATTGGTACCTGAGAATGCAGGTGATGTTATGTGACCATGTCTGGGGATTTAAGGTGAGTTTTGATGTCTTGAGCTGGAGGCAAGAATAAAGACCTGGGAAGATGAAAGGATACAGGAGAAGGAGCTTTGTTCTGTGTACGGAAGCCACATTGAAAATAAAACTCGAGCACAAACATCGTTGACATACACGTGTTCTGATTCTCATGGTGGATGTCAGAAGTGAGTTATTGGTGGAGTGAATTTCTTGGCAAATTTCTCTCTCTTTAACCCTGCCTAACACATACCTCCATGCTTCCCTTTTATAAAAATCAGAGCTTTTCCAGAAGGGGATGTGCTGGAAACACATATGTCCTCATTCCTTAGGGAGAAATTTTCAAATACTAAAATACCTGGTGGTGGGGAGAGAGAGAGAGGGATTTGACTTGAAAATTTGTCACCAAGAAAATGGTGACAATTCACCACTGGAGGTGAGCCTTTTTAAGCCTCTCCTTTTCCTAGATTCAACCTTTAAAACAGAGAGATTAAAATGTGGTTCTTTGAATCTATAGACTAAATTTAGAGGGAAGTCCTAGAACATTTATGCATCCCCCTCTTTGCACCTGAGAAAATGTTTTGAATAAATGTGGGCACTGCATCTCTGGATACCTGTATGTTAGGGTAAAAGATCAATGAGGGTTACTCTCACCACTGGACAATTATTAGCACTCTTTAAATGGATCTATTCTATGAAATGAAGAGTCATTTCAGTGAAGGTACAACTGCTTAATTCACACAGATTTGAAAATTTTGACACTTATTTCTCATTAACTTATAGTGAAAGGTAATAAACCGAGGAGATCTCAGTCTGAACCCAGAGGTGATTTTAGCTGATATGAAAAAATAGCCTCATTTAGACCCACACTTATTAATGACCTACTCCATCACAGGCGTTGGCAGAAGTTTGATCTGGAGTTGTAGCATGTGTATATTGATTTATTGGATTGTTTTCTGAGCAGAGAATTTGTATGCAGGTGAGGAATTCAATCTTTGAATTCTGAAACTTTCTACCCAGAGTCCAGTAAATGTCAGTGGTGAAGGTAATAGGCTATACAAATAAAATCCTCGTCGTGGAAACACAGGCAAACCTGGCCTCATGAGTTTCGTTTACATGAGATGCTCAGATTCTCTACGTGGTAAGGCTCTGTTAACTAGTCCTGTCTAGCAAGAGTGGACTTTTTCTTTCCAGCATTTGAAAATCTTATGTGTTAATTTCCTACAAGTGTTGTTTATACCACAAATTTGGTGGCTTAAAATGATGTAAATTTATTCTCTGACAGGTCTAGAGGCCAGAAGTCTGAAATGGGCTTCAGGGGGCTGAAATTAAGGCACTGGCAGGACCACACTCCCTCTGGGGCTCTTGGGGAGGATCTGCTTCTTTGCCTCTTTCAACTTCTAGTGGCCAATTAGAGTCCCTCTGCTTGTGGCCTTGTGGCTCCTTTATCTTCAAAGTGCATCACTCTAATCCCTGCTTCTGCCAAATCTCCCTCTGCCTTTCTCTTATAAGGAGCACACTCAGCTAATCCAGATAACATCCCCATCTCAAGATCCTTAACTATCATTTTTGCCATAGAAGGTAACATTCACAGGCTCCAGGCTTAGAAGTTGTATATCTATGAGGGCCATTTTTCAGCCTCCCATTTTAGGATGCAAATTATTAAATTTGACCAGGATCGCCACTGTATCCTTTTTTTAGGTAATTACGGAACATTTTACAATTTATTTAATTCAATCTTTTAAACTAAGAAAATAATATGATTGTGATAAAAAAAAAAAAAAACAAAAACTCAAGCAGTACAAAATGTCTGCAATGAAATGTCAGTGGGTCTCTCACTCCAGGCTAGGTTGGTTTTGGTGGCCCAGTGTTCACTTTACTTTAGCCCCAGACCCTTCCCCAGAGCTAACCATAGTTACCTATTTCCTGGGTGTCCATCCAGAAAATTTCCACACATGTATTATATATTTTTAACACACAAATGGGAAATGCCATACATGTTGCTCTGAACCTGAACTTTCCAGCTCCTTTATCTTGGCACTCTTTCTTTATCAACACATCAAATTTTATTTTATTTCTTTTAATTGTTACACAACACTCTCTTGAGTGGAGGTATCATAATTCATTGAAACATCTCTTTTAAAAAATATAAACATTTAGATTATTTCCAGGATTCTCTTTGCCATTACAGGGTCATCTACACCATTGTATGTGTATTTCTTTCCCTCTCTATATATCAGTAGTTTGTTTATTGCTGAGTAGCATCCCGTTGTATAAACAGATCACAGTCAGCTTATTTTTTTCTTGTGGATAGACATTTGATTTTTTCCAGTTTTTGGTTATTATGAATAAAGCTGTGATAAAAATTTGAATGTAAATCTTTGTGTGAATATATTTGCATTTCTCTTTGGTAAATACTAGGAGTATTGGAACGGTTGGGTCATGGGTTTGTGTACGGTCAGCTTTAGTAAATCGTGCTGATGGAAGAATTGTTCACATATTAAGGTATGGGGAAGTCATTCAGGCTTATACATGATTTAACTTGAATTTTAGGCTAACCAAAACAGCCTGTTTGTGGCCTATTAAACATGCATTGTATATATGCTTTAACCATTGAAGAGAAGAATGCATTTATAAATCAAAATGGAGTAACTGTGGTTCAGGCATTCAAAATGGAGCTGGGCGGTCTTTGTAGACATTCCTATATCACTGAGAACGTGAGTTTTCTGAACTGTATCAGACTCAAGGACACCACCAGCCATTCTCCAAACAGTATTTGCTAGCAGCTGCCAGTGGCCATCATATGGCCTCAAGGTCTTCCCTTGTAATCGCAACCATTTTGGACCCTAAGTAATCCTTGCTTAACAAGCACCCTTACTTCCTGCCAGCTCCAATCCTAACTCTTGACAAACAACTTATGTAACTTTGTGTTTTATTTGCCTATATAAGCCTCCCCCATTCTTCAGTCTGGCAGAACACAATTCAAGTGCTTCACTGAATCTGTGTCTCCCGGGCTATAGTCCTCAGTTTGGCTCAGATAAAATCCTTTTCTATCCCTATTATAGATTGTTTATTGGTTATTCCTGTCAACACTGTCAAATCGTTTTCAAAGGTGGTCGTAATAAGTTCGCTCACCTTCCAGCACTGTGTGAGTCTCAGTTGTTCTACATTCTTGGCCACATGTGGCATGGCCTCTCTTCCATATTAGCCATTCTGGTGGATGTGCAATAGTATTTCATCACACTTTCAGTTAGCATTTCCCTAATCAATAGCGAGTTTTGCATGACTTTTCTGTATTCCTTGGCCATTTGGTTACCCTCTTAATGAATGAGTTGCCTGTTCAGAACTTTTTCTTATTGTTCTTTGCTTTGTTTGTCTGGTCCTTACTGATTTGAAGGTGTTCTTTACATACCCTGGATACAACTTCCTAATCAGATATATGCATTGAAAATATTACCTCCCTTTCTGTGAATTCTTATTCAGTCTCTTAATGATGACTTTTCATGAACAAAAATTCTTAATTCTAATCTATTCCACTTTCTCAAAATTTTCCTTGATGGTCAGTGTGCTTTTGTGTTATCTTATGAAATCTTTGCTATTCCGAGTGCAGATGGATATTCTCTTATGTGATTTTCCAGGTATATAACCACCTGAAATTGTTTTTTTTTATATAGTGTGAGGGCCCAAGATTCATTTTTTTTTTTTTTTTTTTTTTTTTTTTGGGATGGAACACTCCCAAACTCTTTCTATGAGGCCTCTATCACGCTGTTACCAAAACCAGACAAAGATACTACAAAAAAAGAAAATTTCTTGCGTTATGCGGGCCTCTCACTGTTGTGGCCTCTCCCATTTGCGGAGCACAGGCTCCGGACGCGCAGGCTCAGTGGCCATGGCTCACGGGCCCAGCCGCTCCGCGGCATGTGGGATCCTCCCGAAACGGGGCACGAACCCGCGTCTCCTGCATCGGCAGGCGGACTCTCAAGCACTGCGCCACCAGGGAAGCCCCCCAAGATTCATTTTTTAAAAATATGACTGTTCAACTGACCGAGCACCAATTATGGAAAGGATCATCTTTTCCTTATGGCTCTGTAGTTCACCTCGGTCATACATCGAATGCACATCTGTGGGTCTGTTTCTGTCCCCTCTATTCTATTTCACTGTATGTAATTTGATTTAGGAAAAATGAAGGATTGTGACCTTTTTTGCATCTGATTGCCTTGGAGCAAATTTGTACTATTAGGCTAATTCTGTTTTGGTCAGAATATACATAAAGAGTATTTTGTGTGCTTTAACTTGGTCCCTTCAGTAAGATAAAGTGTTTAAGTTCATCTTACTTAGATCCCCTATCCTTTTCCCAGGTCTTAGGAGGCAATAAGCCAGTAACAGCTTGTGGATATAATGTTCCATGATCCTGGGCAGAGAGTCTGCTGGAGAGAAATGGTGGGGGACTGCTTCAGGAGGTGGTTTCTCCAGTGAGGGATGGCTTGTTTCCACAGCATTCCTCTTCCTACTGGGTCTCATCCTCTCTCTCTCCCTGGCCCAAGATAACCTTGATGTTTCTCCAAGCCACCATCAAACCCCATCTGCTCATTTCCATCTTGGCTCATTCTGGGTGTCTCTCCTGGGATGGCCTCTCCCCTGCTTTTGGTCTCTACAAAGTTTACCCCCAGTCTGATGTCTTATAGAAAACCTCTCTTAATCCTGTCAAACCTTATGGATCTTCCTCTCCACTGAAGCCTACAGCTGCTATTATTTCTGAATCACTTGTTTTGGCCTTTGTATCATTACTAAGTATTTCAAAGATGCTTGTCTTGTTTCTCAAGCTAGAAGCCCAGTTCTGCAGGAGGTCAAAGCTTCTCTCTTAGTCAAAGCAGTTTCTCAATAAATATTGTATCTTGTATGGAAGGAAGAGGGGGCCTGGAGGCAGCCTAGCGGAGGGGAACTGGGAGTGACCTGCTTCAGGATGCCAAGAAACAGAGGGCCTACTGCTGGTAGGGGATTCAGAATCCCCTGCCCCCTGTTGGATTCCTGGTGGTCTTATGCCCCTGACATTGGTGTCAGCTTGCTGAGAACTGTCCTAAACCCTCCCTTCATACTTCCAAATTTTGAATCAGAAAAGATGCCAGCTCTCACACGGGGCAGAGCAAGGCATGATCAAGGTGAGGAGAGGACCAGTCCGTTCATTCTGAGTCAGAACTTTCTGTTTTTTAGCTGAAAATGGAAGCATAGCTGATATTCTCCTTGCAGGTGAGAGCAAGCAAGCCTATGACCAAGGAAGCTGTCAGAACACGGGGGACGGGCCGACGCCACCATCTCCAGGTGGCTCACAGTCCTGTCATCCGCGTAGACAAACCTGCACACCTGCTGGCTGGGACGTCCTTTAAATAGATGTGAAACAGCATGGCTGGGACGTGCCTTCAGTGTACTGTCATGATGAACTGCGTGCGCTGGCTGACGCACTGGAAAGAGCTGTTGAATTGCAGGTAAAGTGAGACAAATATGGAAAGACGTTATAGTTGTTCGGGGATTTTTGTCACTTGCGCGTGACAGATGCTTTTGGAATTTTGTCCCTGGATCTTGACAGATGTTCTCCACTTAACTTCCCCGGGGTTTCTGGCAGAATGGGAGGAGCGATCTGTAGTCTGTTTTCCCTTTTAAAAAACATCTTCCGAGACTTGAAAAGTTGAGAAAATAAATATTGCCACCCCAGTCTCCTCTTATTTGGTGATTTCTGACAAGTGTGCAGTGTAAACATAAAGTCCCTGCTCTGGTTCTCGGGAGCCATTGGGGTCATCTGTAGTCATCCGTCTGCTAATGATGGGTTTGCTGTTTGCTGTAGGACCATTCCAAGAAATCCATCCATCATTCCCTCCTGCATGTCCCTTAGGTCCCAAACAGAAACACAGCAGTAAAGTTATGTGGCATCATGCATTTCTGACAAGGTAAACCTCAGGACTCAGTGGTGTGAGCCTTAAATTCTTCCCAGTGTTCTCTGCATAGAGAGGTATTTCACCCCACGGGGATACCAGGCTATGCATGGCTTCTTTTTTTTAGTTTTCTTTTTAGTTTTTTTTTTTTTTGCGGTACGCGGGCCCCTCACTGCTGCGGCCTCTCCCGTTGCAGAGCACAGGCTCGGGACGTGCAGGCTCAGCGGCCACGGCCCACGGGCCCAGCCGCTCCGCGGCATGTGGATCCTCCCGGACCGGGGCACGAACCCGCGTCCCCTGCATGGGCAGGCGGACTCCCAACCACTGCGCCACCAGGGAAGCCCCTATGCATGGTTTCTTGACCTGTCCAGACAGAGTGCTTTGCTCAGGGGGACTGATGAGGACAGGTGTGCCAAGAAGTGGTATGAATATGTAAATAGGAAAAGTGGGCTCTCAGAGAATGCTGCATGGCCTTAAAAGCCAAAAAAGGCGTCTTTCTGGGAAGGGAAAGGCTGATTGGGATGGGTAAAATTCGTGGTATCGGGCTTCCCTGGTGGCGCAGTGGTTGAGAGTCTGCCTGCCGATACAGGGAACACGGGTTCGTGCCCCGGTCTGGGAAGATCCCACATGACGCGGAGCGGCTAGGCCCGTGAGCCATGGCCGCTGAGCCTGCGCGTCTAGATCCTGTGCTCCGCAATCGGAGAGGCCACAACAGTGAGAGGCCCGCGTACCGCAAAAAAAAAAAAAAAAAATTCGTGGTATCACAGTTCAGGCCCGGTGGATACAGCAAGGCAAGAGTTGTGAAGCCAGCTGGGAGAGTAAACAGACATTCTGTAAGCCCAACAGATCATCTGTTTCTCTGAGAAAAGGGTTCCTACCTTGGTGACGGCTAGCTGAGTCGACCACTGTTAGGATTTATGGGTTTTCAGGAAGTTCCCGAAACAACAATAAAGTAACTTCACAAACTGGTCTTTCTGGGCAAGAATTCCCTGCAAAAGTAAAGTCCTGTTGATGCAGAGTGTCGAATAGTAAAATCGTGTCAAATCAGTGGGACGCTTTGGGCTAAAAATGGTTCCATTTCTCATGCTCTTTTCTTACAATTCTAGGATCTATAGGGAGGGAGGGGATATTTATCTGGTTCTTAGTTACTTAAGAAATATGGAGGAAGGGAGGAAGGGCATTTCTCAGATGGGATAAGCCAAGGAAGATTGTGGCCCAGTGCTGATGAAAACAGATACCCCATAGAGGGATACGGGAAAGTAGAGCAGGAAAAGAATCTCTCCTGGATATCTACCATGGACAGGACTCTGCCCGGTGCCTTACAATCATTTTCTCATTTTAATGTTCACAGTAATCTCCTAAAATAGTTATTATTCCCATTAATTGGCTGGGAAGACTGAGGCTTGGAGACTTGCAGAGCTAGAAGTGATGGGGCCGGGACAGGAACCCAAGTCTGTAGGTGTAAAATCCTGTGCTGGGTGCCGTGCTGCCCTGAGGGAGACATAACAGCAGCCACCCCATGGGGCCACCCTCCTGCCCTGCGTCCCCAAAACCGTCCTCTGTGCTACCTGCCTTTGGCCATTCCTGGGGGGTGTTGAGTGTCAGGCCTGGAATGCCTTGCTCTCTGGAACACTGGTCTTCCCTGAGGCTGGAGTTCTTTCAAAAATTCAGATTTCAACAAGTTACGCTGCTTTAAAACTTTTCAGAGATCCCCTCACCACTGGACAAAGCCCAAAGTGCTTAGAAGGGTTTTGGAATGGTGGACAAGCCGGATGAAGGACATGGAAGCAAAGAGACCAGCAGAGTGGTATTAAGTTACTTGACACTTGAAAAGTTTGGGTTACAGCCCATGCAGAAAGAAATCTTATCCGAACTTCCCTTATTTGATTAAATCATAGCCTCTTGAGAATTCAGCGGCTATAAACCCTCTTCTGATGGAGTCTTCAGTTAGGTAGGCAACTGACCCTTAACGCCGTGGTATTCCGAGAAAATTGTGTGAATGAGCCTGGTCAGGACCTTCCATACTCTCCCACTGAAGCTGTACCCTCCTCTCCCCTCCTGCACCCCCATGAAGCTGGCATGTAAACCCTTACTCCTGGCTGTTCAGGGAACCACTCTTTACAGCGTGCTCCTGCATGCAAGTGAAGCAAACTTTTCTCCTATTAATCTGTCTGGTGGCATTTAATTTGCAGACCCCAGGTCACTTGAACATCAGTTGATACAGGAAAAGTTTTCCTCTCCACAGAAGGAAATGCAAAATCCAGTTGGATACTATAACAATGACAATATGGTTGTGCTGAGGGGTTAAAAACCCCACAAAATTCATTCAAGGAGTGATAGGAGTCACTTGTAAATCATCTTTTCTTATATTAAGCCTCATCTGCTGTTACCCTTTTTCTTTGCCACCATGGACCACTCATCACTCCTTGACTCTACCTTAAACTCTGCTCTTCCTCACACTGGTCCCCCTTCTTTAAAAGCTCCAAACCTTTCTCTCTGCTAAGAGATCTCCTTCCAATAACATTTAAAGGCTTTTTTCTTGAATTCTTCTGCATCTGTACCACCTTCTGCCAGCCAGAATTAAGCACTCTGGACTGTGTGCCCTTAACAATATAACTGTATACTTACTTGCCCCAGCGTTGTATACGGTTACCCATCGACACCCATCCATTTAGCCGTCTCTCCATTTTTTTCATGGATCCGTTGGCCCATCCATTCCGTTTGCCTAGGCTTCTGTTCATCCAACATTCCTTCCATTATCCATGGAAGAAATATTTATTTAAAGCCCTGGACTTCCCTGGTGGCACAGTGGTTAGGAATCCGCCTGCCAATGCAGGGGACACGGGTTCGAGCCCTGGTCCGGGAAGATCCCATGTGCCGCGGAGCAGCTAAGCCCGTGCGCCACAACTACTGAACCTGCGTGCCACAGCTACTGAAGCCCGCACACCTAGAGCCCGTGCTCCACAACAAGAGAAGCCACCGCGATGAAAAGCCCGCGCACCGCAACAAAGAGTAGCCCCCGCTCGCCACAACTAGAGAAAGCCCGTGCACAGCAACAAAGACCCAACGCAGCCAAAAATAAAAATTAATTGGCTAATTAATTTAAAAAACAATGAATAAAATTAAAACTAAACCCCTATACATGCCTAACCCTGGTTTAATCCTTGTATGGAGCACATGGATTTCATTCTGTTCCAAGGCCACAGCATAGAGAGCCAACTCCAAAAAACACCTCGAGAGTATGCTTCCTACTCCCTTGTTGGGTTTTCCATTGGATCGATGTAAGCTCTTCTCATTACCACCTCTGGTTACTTGCCTTCTTGACCAAGGGGGAGCTGAGAGAGAAATGTTCAGTTTGAATTTTGGGTTAAGAATCTAGGAAATCTGGGTCCTGCTTTCTCTGACCTAGAGAACACTCAGAATAAGTGCAGTGGAATCAGAGACAGAAGGTTGTAAGTGTGGCAAATCATGTACAGTATATTTCAATGCCAGGCTAATATTCAATGACCCTTTTTTTGTATTCTCTAGAACAAATGGACTCTGGTAAGATGGAACTTTAGAAGTGACACCAAGCAATCAGACACAGAAAAAACCAACCCGACCTTTGGATATTTCTAACTTGTAGTCCTTCCTTAGATGTGTTCCATCGTGGAGATAAAAAGCACATAGCACAGGGAGATCAGGTCGGTGCCTTGTGACCACCTAGAGGGGTGGGATAGGGAGGGTGGGAGGGAGGGAGATGCAAGAGGGAGGGGATATGGGGACATATGTATATGTATAACTGATTCACTTTGTTATACAGCAGAAACTAACACACCATTGTAAAGCAATTATACTTCAATAAAGATGTAAAAAAAAAAAAGTGCATGCATGACATGGTTTTCGCCTCTGCTTTAAATTGTTCTTTCTAGGAAGGAGCTCCCACTCTAACTCAAAAGTGACACCTTGATGACTGTGCCCCTCATAAAACACTCGCCGGCTCCTGTTAGCGCTGGTCAAACCAGGAAGGTCCCGCCTCACAAGAGAACCTGTTTCTTTTCCACTCATTTTCAGGCTCCCGGTGGGAATTGGATGTCTGTGGTTATTGTGAATTAAAGGCCTCATCTTCACAGCAACAAGTTCAGCTTGTATTAACAGACATCAACATTTCTCTAAAAGGCAGGCCTTTTTATTTGTCGAGGAATCAGGATCCTCTCCCCTGGTCTGGCACCCGTTACTGACCGCCTGCAGAAGCAGTGATAGCTCATTTTCCCCTCCTCAATGGAGGCGGACTGGTCTGACGCTTCCATTCATTACATGTGGAGTGAGAGAAATGCACACTTCATTTTCTTTGTGTCCACTACCTTATTTTCCCTCCTTTGGTTTGAAGAGAATCGATAAACCTTCTATCTTCAGATTTTCAGAGGACCGCTTTCCATCTAGCTGCTGCTTTTAAATGGAAAGAAGAATTGAGAACGGGCTGCTGTTTGGGTGATTTGCAAGCTCTCTGAAATGACTGTTTTTCTGCTTCGCAGGCTCAGTGATTGACAGTACCTTCCCCCGATAGTCAACAGGTTGGCGTTGGCCAGGATGGCGCCGTTCAAAATTACTTGAGTCATTTTCTTTTTCTGGTCAGTTACTATGGAATGAAAACTATAATTAATTTTTCATGGGCTAATGGTCTTGGCACAGTGATGGTGTACCTGCAGCATTTATGGACTTTGCAAACAGCATTTATACTCTCTCACTTCTTTTTTTTTTTTTTTTTTTGGCCTTCCCTGGTCTCTCTGGAATTTTAGGTTTTCATGCTTTTAGTCCTTTCTCATATCTGGCTTATTTTGATAAGAGCAGATTGACTATAGCCAACCTGGAATTCGAGAAAACTCTTTGCAGATGAAGTCCAGGGGCTATAGTAAGTGACTGGTGCATTGGACTGGAGCTCAAGGTTGGAGAACAATTCCTGCTTCCCCTGCACTGTGTTCACAATAGGAAGCCACTGGCCTAAGGCCACTTCAGCCCACTGTCTCTTCCTGTAGATCAAGGGTTCTCGACCTCGGCATTACTGATATTTTGGCCTGAATATTTGTTGTGTATGTGTTGGGGGCGGGGTGAGGGGTGTGCGGTCCTCTTCATTGAAGATGTTTAGCAGCATCCCTGGATTTCTTCCGTTGCTTCCCCAGGGGTGACAACCAAAAATACCTTCAGACATTGCCAGATGTCCCCTGTAGGGGAGGGGATTGTCCGCAGCTGAGAGCCGTGACTGTAGGTACTCCCCTTGCGCTCTTGAAGTGGAAGTTCCCAGAGAGAGTTGGGATGAATGGGGCAGGGAGGGGAGAGGAGAGGAGGAAGGAAATCTGAAAGAAGATGGACTCCAGGGCACTGCAGCCTCGCCTGAGAACCAGACCAATGACTTCACAGGTTGCCAACCTTGGCTGCATGTTGGTTGGGTAAAAAATACCCACTGTCTGAGCCCAGCCCCATAATCCTGAGTGAGTTGGTTTGAGGATATGCCCGGGCATCAGTATTTTCTTCTTCTTCAGTTCCTTAGGTGACTAGCATGAAGCCAGGGTTGAGGACCACAGGTGACGAGCACAGACTTGCCCACTGCGAGGTGGGCTCAGTCCTGCACAGCTGTCTTGGCTTTACATTTTTCAGCCCCCAGAGTGTGGCAGCTCTGTAAGCTGTCTGTTGAGACGTCCACTTGGCTTTTCCTGATACGCGTGCCACCACCAAGGGGAGAGACCGAGCATCACGAACAGTTCATATGCCTTCGAACAATCATAAATGTACATGCCCACATCGCAGATCTTCAGAATAAAAATACACATGACTAATTAAAAGCAAAACTTAGACCATGGTATTGTGAGGCTCACAACGTATGTAAATGTTATATGTATGACGGCTACAGCATATAGGATGGGGAGATGGGGGCAGGGGTCAATCAACCTCTAAGTTTGCAAGATTCTTTATATTTTATGTGAAGTGCTACCACATTGACAACAAGTAGGCTGTGAAAAGATAAAAATGCTCAATCTAAGCACTATAACATCCACTTAAAAATGCAAAGTGAAATAGTTTTTAAAAACCCCAATAGCTATATTAAAATGGATTTCTAAAAAATATTCATTTAGGGCTTCCCTGGTGGCGCAGTGTTTGAGAGCCTGCCTGCCAATGCAGGGGACACGGGTTCGTGCCCCGGTCCGGGAAGATCCCACATGCCACGGAGCGGCTCGGCCCGTGAGCCGTGGCTGCTGAGTCTGCACGTCCGGAGCCTGTGCTCCGCAGTGGGAGAGGCCACAACAGTGAGAGGCCCACGTACCGCAAAAAAAACGAAAACAAAACAAACAAAACAAAACAAAAAATATTCATTTAACACAGAAATACACACTCCCATTCCTCACATGATTTTACTTTTGGAGGATGGAATCTACCAACCTATGTGAAAGGCCCTCTCTCATGAAGGTAAGTCCTTCCTTAGTTTTCCTAGTATACAGTGTTTTCAAAGTTAATTGTAATTTTGGTAAATTACTACCCATTATACATTGTTCGTCTACAAGTATACTCCTTTCTCTAGCTAAGTCAGGAAGTCTTCACAGTGTGGTTTGCTCTGTTTTGTGGATTTTGTGGATCTGGTTTTAGCAAGAAGGATTCAGCTTTCAGATCCAGGACTTAATAGAAAGTAACCCAGTTATATTCTCATTTTTCTGAAGATCCCCTTAAAAGTTCGAGAATTCTGAGATTTCCTGGATGAATATGAGTCCTGCCAGAGAGAAATCTAATCACTCTCAATATTCCTAATATAGTAAAAGAAAAAGGAGTCAGTCCATTGGGGAACAAATTCTGTCTCTCACACATACAACGATTTGATGCTATTACATGGTCATGTCTTTGGAGCTGGTCACCATGTCTGTGAGCATCGCCCCAGGTGTTGTGAGCTCTCTTGGCCTCTGCAACAAGGTGGAAACCATGTTCCACTAGCTCCACTTCCTTCTATGGACTCCTAGAGACTGTGGCCTCCCCACATCCTGAATTTGTGCAATTGACTTCTTTAGACTTAGTCAAGTCTCTACATTTGTCTTATTAATGCCATCCCGAAATCTTGCCAAGAGCAGTAAAAAAAAAAAAAAAATTTAGCTCTTGCCATCGAATAAGTGTGAGGAAATGACTGCTGAATGAATATTTGAATTGGATTAAAAAAAATCCAAACCACTTAAAAAAATCCTTTGGAATGACTTCGGATCCAGACAAGCATAACTGATTTCAATAAATGTTTGAATGTGTACACTGCCAAGTACAGTTGGCTCTCTGTATCTGTGGGTTCTGCATCCTCAGATTCAACCAACTTTGGAGTGAAAATACTCAGGGGGAAAAATTCCAGAAAGGTCCAAACAGCAAAACTTGAATTTGCCACATACCAGCAACAATTGACATAGCATTTATGTTGTATTAGGTACTGTAAGTAATCTAGAGATGATTTAACGTATATGAGAGGATGTGCACTGGTTCCCTGCAAATACCACACTCTTTTATATAAGGAACTAGAGCATTGTCATCTCTTGCTATCTGAGTTGGGGGGTAGAGGGTGGTGAGGTGTCCTGGAACCAATATCCCCACAGATACCCAGGAATGACTGTATCAGAACAGGCAGAGTCTTCCTGCCCCTGAAGGATATTATAATCCAACAGGGCTGTGGACATGTGGGAAAAGGTTAACACAAAAATAACCCTTATTAAGTATCAAATGAAAGGAGCCATTAAGAGTGAGAAAGCACAGCAGTGTTAGGTGAAGTCACCTGAGAGTAGATAGCTCTTGAAGAATGGGTAGAATTTTCTTTTTTTTTAATACATCTTTATTGGAGTATAATTGCTTCACAATACTGTGTTAGTTTCTGTTGTACAATAAAGTGAATCATATATATATATATATATATATATATATATATATATAAAACCCCATATCCCCTCCCTCTTGAGCCTCCCTCCCACCCTCCCTATCCCATCCCTCTAGGTGGTCACAAAGCACCGAGCTGATCTCCCTGTGCTATGCGGCTGCTTCCCACTAGCTATTATTTTACATTTGGTAGTGTATATCTGTCCATGCCACTCTCTCACTTCATCCCAGCTTACCCTTCCCCCTCCCCGTGTCCTCAAGTCCATTCTCTATATCTACGTCTTTATTCCTGCCCTGCCACTAGGTTCATCAGTACCATTTTTTTTTTTTTTTTTAGATTCCATATATATGCGTTAGCATACAGTATATGTTTTTCTCTTTCTGACTTACTTCACTCTGTATGACAGACTCTAGGTCCATCCGCCTCACTACAAATAACTCAGTTTCGTTTCTTTTTATGGCTGAATAATATACCATTGTATATATGTGCCCCATCACTAATTATTAGAGAAATGCAAATCAAAACTATGATGAGGTATATCACCTCACACCGGTCAGAATGGCCATTATCAAAAATCAAGAACGGTTAGAATTTTAACAGAAGGAATTGAATGAAGTGGAGGAAACAGTGTAATCAAAGGCATAGAGATGAGAACTCACGGGCGAGTGATCCAGGCTCGGTAATCAATGGAACTGGGTGAGCACATGAAAGTAACTTTGGAGATTCATAGGAGGTAAGACCAGAGAAGTGGATGGAGGCCAGGTTCTGGAAGATTCTGAATACTGAGTTTGACCTATTTTTATACACTTTGCTCCACAATAAGAAGGTACTGACCGTTTTTAAGCTGGAAGATGCCTTGTTTGGGGCTGGGATTTAGGAAGATGAATCTGGCACCAGTTTGTGTTGGAGGGAATAGTTTGAGTTCGGAGGGGTTGAAAACGGAACTGAGGTTTTTATATCTGAGCTGGCTCCTCTTTGATCTCCATGAAAGTGTTTCTGGCTGTAGTGGGGCAATCACTTTACTTCCTCACCTGTTTTCTCGAGGAGAGGACTTCCAGCTTGAATGATGAAAAACAACTTGAAAAGTCAACGTGTCAGATGCAAAAAGCCCTTCCCACATTGAGAGCTTTTGAGAGCGGGTGATAAACACTCAGAAAAGAGAGCCAAATGGTCTGTTTCAGTGAAGGGATCCTTGAATTGTTAACTCCTAAAATAACACAGTGCCTGTATATACAGTTGCTTCCTTGCTGTTCACCAGGAGGATGGGATTCCAGTTATTTTCTCAAGTCTCCTTTCTTTCCTTTTTTATTCACAAAGATTTATTGAAACTTACCATATGCCAAGCACTGTAACAGGATTTGGAATATTCTATTTAGTTAGTTTTTTTTAAACATCCATTACCTAAGATTATTATTATTATATAACCTATAATACATCTGATCATTATTATTATTGTCACTTCACTTGTGAGAAAACTGAGGCTCAGAGATGTTAAGTAATTTTCTCAATGTCACACTGCCAGAACAAAGCTGAGATCTGGTTTCCAATAACATGCCTGAGCATATTAAATATGCAAAATACCATTTAATATCTTCCAATTATCAAGAGGTACTATGTCCTAGCACTTCAGATAAATTACATTAATTCTCACAACAACCCTGTTATTAGGTATTATACCAAACTGAGGTGCCAAGAGGTGAAATGACTTGCCTAAGTTCTCTTAACTAGTAATTGAGAGAGCTGAGCTGAACAGTCAGTAAGTTGGGGGGAGTAGACACCAGAATCTGGGTCTATCTGATCCAGACCTCATGTGTTAAGTGTGTTTGAAGGGGATTCTGATTATCCACACCTCTGCAACGTTTCCTCTGAGGGCATTTGAGCACCTACTAATGTGCTAGACACTTTACATGCTACCACGTTTAATCATGAACCCTGTGAGGCAGGGGTTCTCCTTTCACAGAGTGGGAATGCAAGTCTCAGAGTGGAGAACTTATTCACCAGGATAGTTTGCTAGTGAGTGACTGATGAGAAAATTAAGATCCAAGTGCATCGGATGCTAAAAACTGCTTTGTACGAAAATCGTTTTTTCGTGGGAAGACCTGTGTTTCCCCAGAATTACCCTGTTTTTCATTCCGTTCCCATGGGCTGGAATAAGGGAGGGGGCTGCCCAGATGCCTTTCTCCTCAGACGCCCTCAGGCAGCCTCCAGAATAGCCTCCTTCTAGAACTGTGTCCTGGAGTTCCCATGTTTAATGTACCAAACACCGTGGGTAAATATGAAACCATTGAGATGATAGCAACTAAGTTGTGGAAGTTGTTTATTCCATAACGTTAAGTGAGAAAAGCAGGATTCAAAAAGGTCTGCATAAAAATAGAAAAGCACATGCACAGAATCTGGAGGAAATACACAAAAATGAAGAGAGTGTAGGGATGGTGGCGTTGTGGGTGATTTTTTTTTTTTTTTTTTTTTTACCATTTTCAAAATCGTCATCAGTGTCATGTTTTTGGGGGAAGGAGGGAATTTGTTATTGAAGTGTCACATGCTAAAACTGTATAAATCATAAGTGTACAGTGAATTTTCACAAACCAAGCACACTTGTGCAACGAACAGCAAAATGGAGAAATGGATCAGTGTCAAGTCCCCAGAAGTCCCACTCATGCTGCGTTTCTCTTCCTATCTCACTCTGAGTTTTAATGTAAAATTAGGAACACCCATTCTCTGAGCACGTAATGGGCTGTGCATAAGACTGCACCAAGGAGACCTTGGAAACCGCAGAAACCTGAGGAAGAGGTGGGCTGGTCACCTGAGCCAGTAAGTGATGAGCATCCTTGAGGCTCCCCATTCATCCTCATCTTTACTCCAGAAATAGCTGTGGTAAGGATGGGCCATTCAGTTCAGGAATAGGGACTTAGTTACCCACCTAACCAGAAACAGGAAGAGATGGGTTGGCACCCGCCGGGAGATGCTAAGGGATGTTGAAGAGCATCTAGAAATACTGTACCCACTGAAGACCTAGGGACCCCTGGAGTCTCAACCCCACAGCTGGCAGAGAACAAACTCTGATGAACCTTCAACACAGAGAGAAAAGGCTTGAGAACATGGTTCAGAGGAGTTGAATCGACCAGAGAGAAACAGTTCAAGGACAAGGGCAGAGCCATCAACGGCCTGGAGCCCAGGGGGGTTAGATGCCTCCAGCTGCGGTGATTGAGCAATACCCAAAAGATTAGGGAAGAAGAGCTTGACATCCAGATGAGTTCTTGGATTAAATAGGAAAGTGCCAGGAGAGATATATTGGAACTTTTTTCCTTCCATGAGCTGCACCCTAATTAATAAAGAGCTATTATGGACTGAATTGTGTCCCCCTTAACATTCATATGCTGAAACCTTTACCCCCCCCCCCCCCCGATGTGACTGAATTTGGAATAAGGTCTTTAAAGAGGTAATTAAGGTTAAATGAGGTCATATGGGTGGGGCCCTAATCCAGTAGGACTGGTGTCCTTATTAGAAGAGGAAGAGACACCAGAGATGCACAGGCACAGGAGAAAGGCCATGTGAAGACGCAGTGAGAAGGTGGCTATCAACAAGACAAGGAGTGAGGCCTCAGGAGAAACCAACCCTGCCGACACTTTGATAGTGGACTTCCAGCCTGAAGAATTCTGAGAAATAAATTTCTGTTGTTTAAGCCCCCAGTCTGTGGATTTTGTCATGGTGGTCTGAGCACACTAATACAGGAGACCTATATAGTTTTGCTGATGTTTCTAAGAGAGTATGTTATTTGATATTTGTTCCCTTTGCTTTCATCAGGTATAGATGATGAATCCAATGCAGAGTTATTGCAACAATTTTCAAACTGGTTCACTCAGGCAGATGCCTGTTTAGATTTTGGATATAATTTTTAAAAATTGAATAATTGAGTCATTGATTTAGAGCAAAACCCATAAATGCTTCAAAGCTCATATTTTTTCAAATATCAAAATAATTTTTATAACAACCAATGCATTCATATCTCAGTTCTTAAAACTACCATGGCTTTTTGGAATACTGGAACACCAAAAACACATTTATTGGCTGTCTGGTTTGGGATAAGGCACTCTGAATTTTTATGAAACCCACTTTCCTGAGCTACAAAATAATATATATATTGCAGCGTTGTGATCAAGATGAACAACAAATGGATGTAAAATGTTGGGCAAGGAGCTCGTGGAAGCTGTTGGGTACATGGCTACCGCTGTTGTCTTGAGATGGGAGGAGAAGGAGGGTTTTCAGGCCCTGGGACGTGTGGGAGCCATCGGGGCTGGACAGTTGCAGGCCTGCGTGGCCTTCCCTGGGGGCTTTGTCATGGAGCCGGGGAAGCAGAATTGAGGTTTGCTGGACCCTCCTCTGGCAACCCCAGGCTTGTCTTGCCCATGCCGCTGTGGTCGGGGCTATGACTTGGGCTGTAATCTGGTTTGTCAGGGAACCAGAGGCCAGGAAGCCAGGTGTTCATCCGACTAAAAGGGAAAAGCAAGGTTGACACAGAGAAGAGCACTCACACTACTGTGCACTGAGGCCGCGCTGCGTTAGCGTAGTATCGTTGCAGATGGGTTGGGCTCTTCTCGGACTCCATCCTCAAGAAATGAAGCCAGGATGGTTGGGACAGGGCCCTTCCGAGGTGGGCGCAGGGGAGGGTGAGTCAGAATGCTTGCTCACGGACTGGCATGGGTTTATGATGGCCCACAGCAGGGACAGGGTTGCTGGAGAAAAATAGTCCCGGCCACGTTGGCCAACACAGCAAGGCTGCCCATTGTGGCCAGATGGTCCAGGCAAGAGTCTAAAGTACATGACTATAAATAAAAGAGATAAACAACAAGGACCTGCTGTAGAGTACAAGGAACTATAGATATATACAGTATCCTGTAATAAACCATAATGGGAGGGCTTCCCTGGTGGCGCAGTCGTTGAGAGTCCGCCTGCCGATGCAGGGGATACGGGTTCGTGCCCCGGTCTGGGAAGATCCCACATGCCGTGGAGCGGCTGGGCCCGTGAGCCATGGCCGTTGAGCCTGCTCGTCCGGAGCCTGTGCTCCACAACGGGAGAGGCCACAACAGTGAGAGGCCCACATACCGCAAAAAAAAAAAAAAACCATAATGGGAAAGAGAATGAAAAAGAACATGTGTATATGTATAACTGAATCACTTTGCTGTACACCAGAAACTAACACAACATTGTGAATCAACTATAATTCAATTTTTAAAAAGTAGTATTGTCTGGTTTTGAATTTCCTTTACTCCTTATTTTGGTGCCCAAGCCTAAATGTCCTCCTTGGTGTCCCCAGACTCCTTTGATGATTGTCCTGTCACTTACTGGAGCCTCCAATGGGTCCTTCTACCAACCCCTGCTGGTGGCACTGTCTTACTCTTTCTTTCATTAAAACAACCCAAGGAGTGAGTGCTCACTTCCTGGGTGTAATGCGACCCCTCTTGTCAATGGTCCCCAATCCCAATGACACAAGGAACTGCCTGGAGAGCTCATTTAAGACATCACCACCTGAGCTCCAGCCCAAGGGGACCAATTTCTGCAGGTCTTCCTACAGAAGATCAGCAACCTTCCTAGAAAACAGAATCTTCTTGGGCTGATTAAAAAGCTCCAAGGCGGGGCTTCCCTGGTAGCGCAGTGGTTGAGTCCGCCTGCTGATGAAGTTGACACGGGTTCGTGCCCCGGTCCAGGAAGATCCCACATGCCGCGTGTGGAGCGGCTGGGCCCGTGAGCCATGGCCGCTGGGCCTGCGTGTCCGGAGCCTGTGCTCCGCAACGGGAGAGGCCACATCGGTGAGAGGCCCGCGTACCACAAAAAAAAGAGTGGGAGGGAGCCGTGAAGGAGGAAAGGTTTCCACACACTAGAAGCCCCTCCACTGGCAGAGACTGCGGGAGGCGGAGCGGGGAGCTTCGGGGCCGCGGGGGACAGCACAGCAACAGGGGCGCGGAGGGCAAAGCGGGGAGATTCCCGCACAGAGGATCGGCGCCGACCGGCACTCACCAGCCCGAGAGGCTTGTGTGCTCACCCGCCGGGGCGGGCGGGGCTGCGAGCTGAGGCTCGGGCTTCAGTTGCAGCGCAGGGAGAGGACTGGTGTTGGCGGCGTGAACACAGCCGGCAGGGGTTAGTGCACCACGGCTGGCCGGGAGGAGTCCGGGAAACGTCTGCACCTGCCGAAGAGGCAAGAGACTTTTTCTTGCCTCTTTGTTTCCTGGTGCGCGAGGAGAGGGGATTAAGAGCGCTGCTTAAAGGAGCTCCAGAGACGGGCGCGAGCCGCGGCTAACAGCGCGGACCCCAGAGACGGGCAGGAGACGCTAAGAGCACAGGTCACTATCCACACACCTCTTCCGGGGAGCCTGTGCAGCCCGCCACTGCCAGGGTCCTGGGATCCAGGGACAACTTCCGCGGGAGAACACACGGTGTGCCTCAGGCTGGTGCAACGTCACGCCGGCCTCTGCTGCCGCAGGCTCACCCCGCATCCACACCCCTCCCTCCCCCCAGCCTGAGTGAGCCAGAGCCCCCGAATCAGCGGCTCCTTTAACCCCGTCCTGTCTGAGCGAAGAACAGACGCCCTCCGGCGACCTCCACGCAGAGGCGGGGCCAAATCCAAAGCTAAACCCCGGGAGCTGTGCGAACAAAGAAGAGAAAGAGAAATCTCTCCCAGCAGCCTCAGGAGCAGCGGATTAAATCTCCACAATCAACTTGATGTACTCTGCATCTTCATCAGTGTCTTATAATTTCCTGCATACAGGTCTTTTGTCTCCTTAGGTAGGTTTATTCCTAGATATTTTATTCTTTTTGTTGCAATGGTAAATGGGAGTGATTTCTTAATTTCACTTTCAGATTTTTCATCATTAGTGTATAGGAATGCAAGAGATTTCTGTGCATTAAATTTGTATCCTGCTACTTTACCAAACTTATTGACTAGCTCCAGTAGTTTTCTGGTAGCATCTTTAGGATTCTCTATGTATAGTATCATGTCACCTGCTAACAGTGACAGTTTTATTTCTTCTTTTCCAATTTGTATTCCTTTTACTTCTTTTTCCTCTCTGTTTGCTGTGGCTAAAACTTCCAAAACTATGTTGAACAATAGTGGTGAAACTGGGCAACCTTGTCTTGTTTCTGATCTTAGAGGAAATGGTTTCAGTTTTTCACCATTGAGAATGATGTTGGCTGAATAGAATACATGAATTCATGAATACATGAATAGACAACGAATCATCCCAAATTGAGGAGGTGGACTTTGGGAGCAACGATATATATATATATTTTTCCCCCTCTTTCTCTTTTTGTGAATGTGTATGTGTATGCTTCTGTGTGTGATTTTGTCTGTATAGGTTTGCTTTTACCATATGTCCTAGGGTTCTGTCAGACCTTTTTTTTTTTTTTATAATATAGTTTTTAGCACTTGTTATCATCGGTGGATTTGTTTTTTGGTTTGGTGGCTCTCTTCTTTCTTTCTTTCTTTTTTCTTTAATTTATTAAAAAATTTTTTAATAATTTTTTATTTTAATAACTTTATATTATTTTATATTATCTTTTTCTTTCTTTTTTCTCCCTTTTATTCTGAGCCATGTGGATGACAGGCTCTTGGTGCTCTAGCCAGGCATCAGGGCTGTGCCTCCGATGTGGGAGAGCCAAGTTCAGGACACTGGTCCACCAGAGACCTCCCAGCTCCACGTAATATCAAATGGCGAAAATCTCCCAGAGATCTCTGCCTCAACATTAAGACCCAGCTCCACTCAACGACCAGCAAGCTACAGTGCTGGATGCCCTATGCTAAACAACTAGCAAGACAGGAACACAACCCCACCCATTAGCAGAGAGGCTGCCTAAAATCATAATAAGGCCACAGATACCCCAAAGCAAACCACCAGACATGGACCTGCCCATGAGAAAGACAGTATCCAGCCTCATCCACCAGAACACAGGCACTAGTCCCCTCCACCAGGAAGCCTACACAACCCACTGAACCAACCTTAGCCACTGGGGACAGACACCAAAAATAATGGGAACTACGAACCAGCAGCCTGAGAAAAGGAGACCCCAAACACAGTTCATTAAGCAAAAGGAGAAGACAGAGAAACACACAGCAGATTAAGGGGTAAGGTAAAAACCCACCAGACCTAACAAATGAAGAGGAAATAGGCCGTCTGCTTGAAAAAGAATTGAGAATAATGATAGTAAAGATGATCCAAAATCTTGGAAATAGAATGGAGAAAATACAAGAAATGTTTAACAAGGACCTAGAAGAACTAAAGAGGAAACAAGCAATGAGGAACAACACAATAAGTGAAACTAAAATTCTCTAGAAGGGATCAATAGCAGAATAACTGAGACAGAAGAACGGATGAGTGACCTGGAAGATAAAATAGTGGAAATAACTACTGTAGAGCAGACTAAAGAAAAAAGAATGAAAAGAATTGAGGAGAGTATCAGAGACCTCTGGGACAACATTAAATACACCAACATTCGAATTATAGGGGTCCCAGAAGAAGAAGAGAAAAAGAAAGGGACTGAGAAAATATTTGAAAAGATTATAGTTGAAAACTTCCCTAATATGGGAAAAGAAATGGTTAATCAAGTCCAGGAAGCACAGAGAGTCCCATACAGGATAAATCCAAGGAGAAACAAGCCAAGACACATATTAATCAAACTATCAAAAATTAAATACAAAGAAAAAACATTAAAAGTAGCAAGGGAAAAACAACCCATAACACACAAGGAAATCCCCATAAGGTTAACAGCTGATCTTTCAGCAGAAACTCTGCAGGCCAGAAGGGAGTGGCAGGACATATTTAAAGTGATGAAGGGGAAAAACCTACAACCAAGATTACTCTATCCAGCAAGGATCTCATTCAGATTTGATGGAGAAATTAAAACCTTTACAGACAAGCAAAAGCTAAGAGAATTCAACACCACCAAACCAGCTTTACAACAAATACTAAAGGAACTTCTCTAGGCAGGAAACACAAGAGAAGGAAAAGATCTACAATAACAAAGCCAAAACAATTAACAAAATAGGAACATACATATCGAAAATTACCTTAAATATAAATGGATTAAATGCTCCAACCAAAAGACATAGACTGGCTGAATGGATACAAAAACAAGATCCATGTACATGCTGTCTGCAAGAGACCCACTTCAGGCCTAGGGACACATACAGACTGAAAGTGAGGGGATGGAATAAGATATTCCATGCAAATGGAAATCAAAAGAAAGCTGGAGTAGAAATTCTCATATCAGACAAAATAGACTTTAAAACAAAGACTATTACAAGAGAAAAAGATGGACACTACATAATGATCAAGGGATCAATCCGAGAAGAAGATAGAACAATTGTAAATATTTATTCACCCAACATAGGAGCACCTCAATACATAAGGCAAATACTAACAGCCATAAAAGGGGACACAATCATAGTAGGGGACTTTAACACCCCACTTTCACCAATGGACAGATTATCCAAAATGAAAATAAATAAGGAAACACAAGCTTTAAATGATACATTAAACAAGATGGACTTAATTGATATTTAAAGGATATTCCATTCAAAAACAACAGAATACACTTTCTTCTCAAGTGCTCATGGAACATTCTCCAGGATAGATCATATCTTGGGTCACAGATCAAGCCTTGGTAAATTTAAGAAAATTGAAACCGTATTAAGTATCTTTTCTGACACCACTATGAGACTACATATCAATTACAGGAAAAAATCTGTAAAAAATACAAACAAATGGAGGCTAAACAATACACTACTTAATAACCAAGAGATCACTGAAGAAATCAAAGAGGAAATCAAAAAATACCTAGAAAAAAATGACAATGAAAACACAACGACCCGAAACTTATGGGATGCAGCAAAAGCAGTTCTAAGAGGGAAGTTTATAGCAATACAATCCTACCTTAAGAATCAAGAAAAATCTCAAACACCCTAACCTTACACCTAAAGCAATTAGAGAAAGAAGATAAAAAAAAACCCAGAGTTAGCAGAAGGAAAGAAATCATAAAGATCAGGTCAGAAATAAATGAAAAAGAAATGAAGGAAACGATAGCAGAGACCAACAAAACTAAAAGGTGGTTATTTGAGAAGATAAACAAAATTGATAAACCATTAGCTAGACTCATCAAGAAAAAAAGGGAGAAGACTCAAATCAATAGAATTAGAAATGAAAAAGGAGAAGTAAAAACTGACATTGTAGAAATACAAAGGATCATGAGAGATTACTACAGGCAAGTATATGCCAATAAAATGGACAACCTGGAAGAAATGGACACATTCTTAGAAATTGACAGCCTTCTGAGACTGAACCAGGAAGAAATAGAAAATAGGAACACACCAATCACAAGCACTGAAATTGAAACTGTGATTTAGAATCTTCCAACAAACAAAAGCCCAGGACCAGATGGCTTCACAGGCGAATTCTATTAAACATTTAGAGAAGGGCTAACACCTATCCTTCTCAAACTCTTCCAAAATATAGCAGAGGGAGGAACACTCCCAAACTCATTCTACAAGGCCACTATCACCCTGATACCAAAACCAGACAACGATGTCACAAAGAAAGAAAACTACAGGCCAGTATCACTGATGAACATAGATGCAAAAATCCTCAACAAAATACTAGCAAACAGAATCCAACAGCACATTAAAAGTATCATACTCCATGATCAAGTGGGGTTTATCCCAGGAGTGCAAGCATTCTCCAATATATGCAAATCAATCAGTGTGATACACCATATTAACAAATTGAAGGAGAAAAACCATATGATCATCTCAATAGATGCAGAGAAAGCTTTTGACAAAATTCAACACCCATTTATGATAAAAACCCTCCAGAAAGTAGGCATAGAGGGAACTTACCTCAACATAATAAAGGCCATATATGACAAACCGACAGCCAACATCATTCTCAATGGTGAAAAACTGAAACCATTTCCTCTAAGATCAGGAACAAGACAAGGCTGCCCACTCTCACCACTCTTATTCAACATAGTTTTGGAAGTTTTAGCCACAGCAATCAGAGAGGAAAAAGAAGGAAAAGGAATCCAAATCAGAAAAGAAGAAATAAAACTGTCACTGTTAGCAGGTGACATGATACTATACATAGAGAATCCTAAAGATGCTACCAGAAAACTACTGGAGCTAGTCAATAAGTTTGGTAAAGTAGCAGGATACAAATTTAATGCACAGAAATCTCTTGCATTCCTATACACTAATGATGAAAAATCTGAAAGTGAAATCAAGAAAACACTCCCATTTACCATTGCAACAAAAAGAATAAAATATCTAGGAATAAACCTACCTAAGGAGACAAAAGACCTGTATGCAGAAAATTATAAGACACTGATGAAAGAAATTAAAGATGATACAAACAGATGGAGAGATATACCATGTTCTTGGATTGGAAGAATCAACATTGTGAAAATGACTCTACTTCCCAAAGCAATCTATAGATTCAATGCAATCCCTATCAAACTACCACTGGCATTTTTCACAGAACTAGAACAAAAAATTTCACAATTTGTATGGAAACACAAAAGACCCCGAATAGCCAAAGCAATCTTGAGAACAAAAAATGGAGCTGGAGGAATCAGGCTGCCTGACTTCAGACTATACTACAAAGCTACAGTAATCAAGACAGTATGGTACTGGCACAAAAACAGAAATATAGATCAATGGAACAGGATAGAAAGCCCAGAGATTAACCCATGCACATATGGTCACCTTACCTTTGAAAAAGGAGGCAAGAATATACAATGGAGGAAAGACAGACTCTTAAATAAGTGGTGCTGGGAAAACTGGACAGCTACATATAAAAGAATGAAATTAGAACACTCCCTAGCACCATACACAGAAATAAACTCAAAATGGATTAAAGACCTCGATGTAAGGCCAGACACTATCAAACTCTTAGAGGAAAACACAGGCAGAACACTATGACATAAATATGCTTTTTGACCCACCTCCTAGAGAAATGGAAATAAAAACAAAAATTGAAACAAATGGGACCTAATGAAACAAATGGGACCTAATGAAACAAATGGGACCTAATGAAAGCTTTTGCACAGCAAAGGAAACCATAAACAAGATGAAAAGACCACCCTCAGTATGGGAGAAAATATTTGCAAATGAAGCAGCTGACAAAGGATTAATCTCCAAAATTTACAGGCAGCTCATGCAGCTCAATAACAAAACAATGAACAACCCAATCCAAAAATGGGCAGAAGGCCTAAATAGACATTACTCATTTCTCCAAAGAACATATACAGATTGCCAGCAAACACTTGAAAGAATGCTCAACATCATCAATCATTAGAGAAATGCAAATCAAAACTGCAATGAGATGTCATCTTACACCAGTTAGAATGGCCATGATCAAAAAGTCTACAACCAATAAATGCTGGAGGGAACCCTCTTGCACTGTTGGTGGGAATATAAATTGATACAGCCACTGTGGAGAACAGTCTGGAGGTTCTTTAAAAAACTAAAAATAGAGCTACCATACGACCCAGCAATCCCACTACTGGGCACATACCCTGAGAAAACCATAATTCAAAAAGAGTCATGTACCACAATGTTCATTGCAGCACAATCTACAATAGCCAGGACATGGAAGCAACCTAAGTGTCCATCAACAGATGAATGGATAAAGAAGATATGGCACATATATACAATGGAATATTACTCAGCCATAAAAAGAAACGAAATTGAGTTATTTGTAGTGAGGTGGATGGACCTAGAGTCTGTCATACAGAGTGACGTAAGTCAGAAAGAGTAAAACAAATACCGTATGCTAACACATATATATGGAATCTAAAAAACAGAAAAAAAAATGGTCCTAAAGAACCTATGGGCAAAACGGGAATAACGACACAGACCTACTAGAAAATGGACTTGAGGATATGGGGAGGGGGGAAGAGTAAGCTGGGACAAAGTGAGAAAGTGGCATGGACATATATACACTACCAAATGCAAAATAGATAGCTAGTGGGAAGCAGCCGCATAGCAGAGGTAGATCAGCTCGGTGCTTTGGGACCATCTAGAGGGGTGGAATAGGGAGGTTGGGAGCGGGGGAGATGCAAGCGGGAAGAGATATGGAGATATATGTATATGTATAACTGATTCACTTTGTTATAAAGAAGAAACTAACACACCATTGTAAAGCAATTATACTCCAATAAAGATGTTTAAAAAAAAAAAAAGAATAACTTGGAAGGGCTTCCCTGGTTGCACAGTGGTTAAGAATCCGCCTGCCAATGCAGGGGACACGTGTTCAATCCCTTGTCCAGGAAGATCCCACATGCCGCAGAGCAACTAAGCCCGTGCGCCACAACTAGTGAGCCTGTGCTCTAGAGCCCACGAGCCACAACTACTGAGCCCGTGCACCTAGAGCCCGTGCCCTGCATCAAGAGAAGCCCGTGCACCACAACGTTGAGCAGCCCCTGCTCACCGCAAATAGAGAAAGCCCGCGCGTAGCAACAAAGACCCAACGCAGCCAAAAAGAAAAAAAAAAAAAAGAATAACTTGGGAAATTCTCATTCATAATAATAATAAATAATATAATAAAAAACAACTTAGTGTTTTCTATTTACTTTCCATAATGAGCAATAAATGGCAACAAAGAGGCAGGGAAGCGTGATTTTGTTGGTCCCGGCAGCCTCCTGAGCACCAGAATATCTCTCCATCTCGCCTAATGTCATGCCAGAAATGCTGTTACTAAATATTATCTACTCTCCTGACATTGCCTATTTACTCATTTAAACATGGTGTCTGATTCAGGGCAGTGGGTGACATGCCCTAAATCACCGACTCCTCTAGAAACGTTTCCTCATCTCCAGAAACCACAGAAATGCCCAGGGGATTTTAGCATGTGAACTTCTAATTCCATAGCTCCGACTACCCCTGGCACCTGGAAATAGCCTGAAACCCCATGTCTTGATTCTATTTTGGAATCCATGATCAACACAAAACGATACGAAACAGAATACGTATTTCTAGACTTCGCCTCCTTTCCCAAAATGAGTAGTTGAAAAAAAGTTTCTGAAGCTTTATCTCTCTGACCGGGCAGGAGTGGAATTCATGCTCTGCAAGTGTCTTATTTATTTTTGCAGGAGGCCAGTGTGCATTTTTCCATATCACATACCCAACACTTTCCTTTCCTTAACTGATTCTCCACACTTTCCACACACTGTCTTTTTATTAATTTTTTTAACCCAAAAGAATACTGTGTTCCCTGCTCTCCTCATATTCACCTTGGAGGATGCTGTCGGACAGAGGTGGCTATTAATACATTCTGGATAACAAGCACACAGCTCAACCCAAGACTCCCTCGGGGAAACAGAAGCATGGGAGAAATAATATCATGCTGGAAAGGTTAGGGGAGGGACAGCTCAGCTCACCCATCACATAGACATTTAAAATAAAATGAGAATAGATATCCTATGATTCCTCAGCTAGGCAGAAGTAAAAGAAATTAAAAATATTATCCCTAAGCTCTAACAGCTTGACTCCAAAGAATGGCTTCTTTCCTTCCACATGATTGCAGCATCCATCCTAAAAGTCGCCCTCCTATGTGTCCAGAACCAAGATCTGGAGGGCCCGAGTTCCTCCTGGGCATTTGTCTTTAAACTGTCAGGGGTCAGTGGTGAGGGTCAGTTCTCAGGGCTCATTTTGGGGACTGGTGCTGGGGAATTCTGGAATAAGTAGGCTTAATTTAACTTCCATCTGGGATGTTCACCACCAGTTTGCACTTAAGGTTTTATGATGTCAGTGGCAGAGTCTGGCCCTGTTTGATCCTAGTTTCAAAGTCCAGCCCTGCTGCTTACTAGCACTTATAGATTGCCTAACCTCTTGGTAATTCAGTTTGCTCATGTGTGGAATGGGGGTAAGGTAGAATCCACTCAATGGATTTATAGGGAGGCTTAGGGCATTAATGCACAGAAAGTCTTAGAACAGTGCTGGGCACAGAGATGTTATGACTATTTGTTGCTAATATTATTTTTACCATTTTAGAGACCCTGCACCCCATTTTATGGAGAAGCAACACAATTCAGTGGAGAGAACTTTGGGGCAGAACACTGGGAATCTGCAGCCCAGCGTCCACCCTGCCCAGATATTCTGTTTGAGTGTCGGCACGTCCCCCAAACTTCTGGATCCCACACTAATCTGTAAAAAGGGAGGGATGATGCCTGGCTTCTGTGTGGATTTTGTTGGATTGCCATGAAGCTAACAGTAGATGCGACACGCCCATGGTTTGCAGAAGATCTAACACGTTATGATGTTTCTACAGTCAATCTCTGATTCATCTTCCTTTCCTTCCTGCCAAGTGGCTCAAGTCCAATTCAGGCATCAAATTGGACTGCAGAAGGTGGGACACTGAGATGTTAACTCATCGGACTGCACCTCCATCCAGCTCACCGGGCCCAGCATTTTCTGGATTATTAGAAGTCTTGTGAGTTTATTACAGGATCCCATTTTAAATTTATGTGGTTTGACTTGGTGTCTCTGATGTGACATATGTCAAACATCAAATATGTCAGTTATCACCATCTGACAAAATGTATAGTTACTCGCTATTTGTTGGTGTACCATAATGCACCTCTGCTCCTTGCTCTGGAAGGGAAACTTTATTTATTTTAGGCCTTTGTGAGGCTGGGGTGTAGGAGAGAGTCAGGGCTGGAGATTAGAATTGGCCCTTTCCCAGAGATGGGAGTAGGTACCATATTTACAGCAGGACTGTTGGCAGAGCCAAGAAAATGAAGAAAGCGAAAAAGGTAGAATGCTACTCAGAACCCAGTTTACACTATGCCCACACGGAGAAGGAAAACATCCAAAACTGCTGATACAGCCCAAGGAACACTGTGAGGACGGTGGAGAGTCAGTCGTATTTATTCAGAGGCGGGTTGGTTTGAGTTCATCTGGTGAAGACTACGTTCCCTACTAGGGCCGGCATTGTGCTTTCCATCTCCCATTCATCAGTTAATTCCCTACAGGTGCTCTGTCCTGTTCAAAATACATCTTTTAGCCCCCTCAGCAAAATAGAATGGAGTTGACAAGAAGTTCTGTTAATTATTCCCTGAACAATAAATCACTCTGCCACGGAACTGTGTTATCTCTATGTGGGGTGTGAATGCGTTTCAAGGGAAACCCTCTCAAGACAAATGGCACCAAGTGCTGTGATTACAGCTGAAGCAGACAGGCAGGCAGGGCCGTTCTGAGCCTGGTGCTGACTGCTGGGCTGGCCAGAGCTTTCAAGAACAGGCACTGTGAGGGTGCTGGGGAGAGTAGGGGAATCTGCTCCAACCTCTGTTCTTTTTGTCCTTGGGAGAAGTGAAGGGATTAAGCTCAGAAAGGAGGACTTCCAGTTTTCACTCATTCATTCATTCACTCACTGATTCATCAGACTCACGCTGGCACTGGGCTGGCACGTGCCCATGTGGGTGACCAGCGTCTCCAGCCAGCCTCTCTCTGATGGGTCTGTCCCAGCTGCTTTTGCCTTGGCTACACCAGATGTTAACTACTGTGAATATCGCCTGATGAATTAAATGTTGTGGAACACTCAGTACTCTCGAAGCATAATGGAAAGCCCTGGAAATATCAAAACCAATGTCCTCATGCTTGTCTTCAAGGAATATACAAACTAGTGGAGGACAAACAGCTGCTTAAAGGAGAAAAAGACACCACATTTGATATAATTAAAAGAAGTGCCAGGAAACAGGGTTTGAAGGACTGAGGGAGTCTTTCTAGAGCAGGACAGGGTGAGTGGGACCTTGAAGAAAATAGAAGAAGACCCCGAATCGCAGGAAAGCGTGGTCCATTTGGGAAATGGCCCTGTTCAGTGTGGATCAGTGAGGGGGCATCGGAGCGGCCCGAGCTGCACCTGGGGAAACAGCACATAGCATAAAAGAGTTTGAATTGATTCTCACAATTCCTTTGCTAACATTTTAAGCAGCAGAGTGACAAGATTATACTTGTCACTCAAAAAGACCTCTGTAGCTTGAGAATAAAATAACAGAAGGGCAAGAGAGGGAGACCAGTTAGAAAATACCACTCGGGCTTCCCTGGTGGCGCAGTGATTGAGAGTCCGCCTGCCGATGCAGGGGATGCGGGTTCGTGCCCCGGTCCGGGAAGATCCCACATGCTGTGGAGTGGCTGGGCCCGTGAGCCATGGCCACTGAGGCTGCGCGTCCGGAGCCTGTGCTCCGCAACGGGAGAGGCCACAACAGTGAGAGGCCCGCGTACCGCGAAAAAAAAAAGAAAAGAAAAGAAAAGAAAATACCACTCATTCATTCATTGAACAAATAGTTTTTGAATACCTAATGTGTGCCAGGTGACAGGCCAAGTGCTGGAGATAAAGTAGTGACCCAAACAGCTCACTAATGAGTAGGAGAGGTGGGTTAAAATAGACACCAAAATGAATGTGTATTTACAAACTGTAACAACCTAAATAGGGAGGGAATTTGAAAAAGAGTAGGTACATGTATGTGTGTGACTGAATCCCTTTGCTGTTCACCTGAAAGTAACACAGTGTTATTAATCAACTATGCTCCAATATAAAATAAAAAGTTAAAAAAAAGGAATATTTGTCCCTGAGCAGATTAGATTTTAAAACATCTTCTTCCTGGCCTATTCAATGATAATAAGAAAATAAAAGAAAAATAATTTAGAACCTGAAAAAAAAAAAAAGTGCTAGGAATGGAATTCCACAATGCTATATACAATTGTGTAGCGGGGGACGGGGCTTCCTTTCAATGAGGGATCAAAGGAAGGCTTCCTTAAAGAAGTGGCATTCATTCTGAGGCCAAACTGATGAGTAGGATTCATCTGGCCACTCTGCAAAGCAAGACCGGGAGCAGGAAAACCCGTTGGAAAGCTGACTCAGGTGCCCCTCGCAGGGAAGAGGTGGTGGCGTTGGAAACAAGGGGAAGGCAGCTGATTTGAGATGTATTTTGAGATAAAGTTGGCAGGACCACTGCAACCTGGGTGAGAAGAGAAGAGGCTGTGAATCAATTTAGCAGGAGGTCCCATGGATTTGAAAGAGAAAGGCAAAGCATAGGGCTTGGTGATGAATGGCATGGAAGGTGGGTCAAGAAAGGCAGAGCTTAAGATGATTACTGGTTTCCTGACCCAGTAACTTGGATAGACAGAGGCATGATGAACCATAAATCGTAGCCATAAAAACGAATGAAATGATGCCATTGGTAGCTACATGGATGGACCTAGAGATTCTCATACTAAGCAAAGCAAATCAGAAAGAGAAAGACACCACTTATAGGTGGAATCTAAAATATGACACAAATGAACTTATCTACGAAACAGAAACAGACTCACAGACATAGAGAACAGACTTGTGGTTGCCATGGTGGGCAAGGGAGACATGGTTTGGGAGTTTGGGATTAGCAGATGCAAACTACTATACATAGAATGAATAAGCAACAAGGTCCCGTGTATGGCACAGGGAACTCTATTCAATATCCTGTGATAAGCCATAATGGAGGAGAATATGAAAAATAATCGATGTGTAGGACCTGTGCTCGTCTGCTGCACACTGATGGTGCCTTATAGAGAACATTTTCCCGCTCTCTCTGTGTGTTTAAGTGGCCCACTGAAAAATAAGAAAAGGGCCCACACTTATGGGATGATTTCTTCCCTGATGAAATCTGGAGAACAGTCCGATCTTTTCTTCTTTAATGGAGGATCATTGATCTGCTTGTGACTCAGGGAAACTTACCCACCAGACTCATCTCTCCAGCTCTGCTTAGGTTGTTGTTGTTTCCCTCCTGGGTGGGGGGGAGTGGGGGGGC